>NC_138136.1:23278749-23647749 GCF_964188305.1 Podarcis bocagei | reverse complement strand
GCTTTCATGGCCTTCATCACAAAAACCGCTACCACATGGGTAATACGTGGGTTTGCATCAACTAACAAAAATTTTACTCTATCTTCAGGATTGGTTATAGAGTTGGGTATAATTTGCAGCAATGCGTCTCTAAAGCCCGAGTAGATGGGGCAATAAAGGAGGTAATGTGTAAGATCCTCTTTAATTTTCATAAGGCAAGGGCATAAACGATGTTCTACTGGGGTTTTTGTGAATCTACCGATCAGATATGCAGTTGGCAATGTTTGAAACCGTGCCATAGTGAAAGCTCTCCGAAGGGTGGGATCAGTGATCTCCACCAAGTAGTTGGCACAGATTTTGACTGCTTTTACTCAGGGAAACCAGTAGGAAAACCCAGAGTTTTTTATCTTTGTGGAGTCCAAAAAGGCGTCTTTTTCAAAGATCCATGCCCGAACTTTATCAGGGCTCCACACTTTTTCTCAATCAGACCTTACTCCCGCTTTTTCTAAACCTCCCTGTGATCTTTGGAAGAAGGGCTGTATAGACTTGTAATAAACAAATAAGCATAAGTCCAGTTTATTTAAATCGGAACCACTTTCCCTTCACCAAGCAGCCCAGTTCTTTAAAGCACTTTTTATCTTGCAAAGTTATTTAAGCAGGGACTATCAAACTGAAATTAAAAAGAAAGGAAAGAATTAGAATAGAAGGAGAAGGAGGGTTTGAATTTTGACTTCCATTAGGTCAGCAGGTTAAGAGTCAATAACCCTAGTTCCATTTCTTGCACAAAGCACTGCTTATCAGACAAGGACTTTTACATTGTTTCTGCAAGAACACACACACACACCCCAATAATGAAAAAATACCTCCATATCGTTTCAGGCAGAATTGAAAATAGAATTCAGCTTTCTAATATGACTAAAGCAAATCTCATCCAGTCAACCATACAGCCTTTCAAAGCAATTATGCAAAATCTTTTCATTTGGCTATGCTGCCTGCTGCAACTATAGATTTGATAACACTTTTCATGCTATGGAGAGCACTTAAAACTGCTATTAGCACCCACTTCTATTCCTTTCCTATCTAGTGCCTGATTCTACACTAGGGGCTGGCCGCCAAAGAGAAGAGAAGAAAAGGGGGGAATACACATACTTCTCTTTCTTTACTCCTAATGTACAAGTTCTAGCATAAACAAATGATTCTGGTTTCTTGGCATATCATGGACAAACTAACCCAATAACGTAACAACTCTGCTTGCCTACACATTTAGGATTCACATGCAAAACAGGCACACAGTGATTTTATGGTAAACATCCACAATCCAAATATAGCCAAAACAGTATTTGAAGTTCAGCTCCACTTCATGTACAGTAGAAGCAGGCCGAGAACTGTAGAATAAAAAAATGTCATGCATGTAAGCAGCTTACCACATGGCACTCTCATGAAAAAAATATCTTCCTCTACCTCGCAGCAATAGCTGAAAAGGCTTTTCACACAAAGAGATGGTTCACAACAACATACTAAGCCAAACCTTGTCTTAGGAAAGATTGTGAAAACATGTGAGTTCCCAAAAGGGAGCTTGCAACTGAATTGTTCTTCCTTGGTCCTTTCTATTCCCATGCCACACTAACCTAAGCCAAGACAAGCCTTGGCTTAGCATGTCAGCCAAACTGAGACTTGTGGTTAAGCTCTCTCCATGCTAAGCTCAAGCCATGGTCAAGGTTTGCCATACTGAGCAAATTCTGTAAGTTGTGGTCACAGAACAGTTACTGCCACAAACATTTTGCAGTATCCCTGCAACGGCTACCAAATATGCTGTAGCCATTAAAAGCCTACTGGTCAACAGTACTGTTATAGATTTAGGGGGGGGAATCCCCCTAAACCTTAGAAATTAATAAATGCAAGGATTTTGATTATTTGTGACATGACAATGCAAGCTGCATTGGAATTCCCGTGGCTGAACTACAGAGGAACAAGAAAGAGCAATTGAGGGACGTTAACAATACAACAGAACTCCTTCCCCCTTGCCCGGAGGTGTGAACAGAGACTGGGGGTTTGGAAGGTTGGCAGGCTAACTGTTCTGGGAGCAAGGGTGGCTGGGAGGAAAGAGGAGTAAGAAGAGCAGCAGCTGAGATCCATCTAGGGCAGGCTGGCTGCAGAGATGCCTCCAGAGCCAGGGCTACACTGCTATGGGGTACAAACCCCTCTTGAAAGGACCATGCTGTAAGATCTAGACTCCTTCCATATAAGCAGAAGGTGTGAATAGGGGAATAAACCATATTTCTTAAAGCAATTATAGTCTGTGCTACGTCTTCAATTCTCCAAAGGAGCACAGACCCAGTGTGGGTGCCTATGACCACCATGGGCTCTTGTTACTGTTCGGCAGAGAGAGAGGCTAGCACCCGACTTCTGTAATAGTAATTTTCTGCAATTGACGTTCAAGGTCTGTGTGATACGAATAAGCACAAGATTGTTAAAATAGGCTTTTAATCCACATCAAAGGTGGCTAACCTGTGAACCTCCCGATGTGGTCGGACCCAATCTCCCCCCATCCTTGACCAGTGGCCATTCTCGCTGCAGCTCATAGGAGCTTGAGTGCCACAACCTCTGGCAGATCACGGGTTTGAAATCCCTAATCTTACAGCACAGGCATATTTGAAAAAGGCAGCAATGGTTATACTGCAGATTTGTTATTGGGAAGGAACTAAATGATTCAGAAGTAAGGACAACGTTTTTAAAAGCATTACAAATCTAAGCAGCAGAAATGACAATATAAACAGAGGTCTCCTACATTGCCTCAAGTTGGTTAAAATAAAACATATTAATTATAAAGCTTAGCATACCATTGACTTATTAGTCGACACTGGTTCATAGCTGACTGGAAATTTCAAGACTGATTTGCTTGTCAAACAGGCAGCGCCATTACATTTCCTTGATAAAGCCTTAGGACAGCTATTCCCTTTCTCATCATCCAGTTGGATGTCATATGAAAAAAACTGTACAGCCACTGAAGCAGAGAATCATCTGCCATTAGTTTTCAGCTGCTTTCACTATAGGTGAAGATGGTAAGCAGCAATAATGTGTTTTTCTGCAATAAAATTAATCTTGCAATCTTAATGTGAAGTTTTTGATCAAGTTGTTTCAAAAAAGGGTTTTTTTGCATTTTATATACTTTTTATCCTTTTTGGGACGAAGCACTGAATTTTTTATGGAAACTGGTCATAACTTGTGTTTAGCGACTTGTTACAAAAGGAAAACCTATATATTGTAGTAACAGCTTAATCTGTTCTCCAGATTTCCAGCCAAGTGTAATGGCTATTTTAACTGATCACCAGCTGAGAAAAATGCAGAGCTGTTTTTAAAGTCTTATTTAAAAAAAGAAGAAATATTTTTAAAGTATTACAGTTTTACAAATTTACGCACTGCTAATCTATCCAGACAATATATTCATAATAAATTAGTACCTCTTACAATGTATTTGGATAAAGGGTGTGTCTTCCACAGTCCAGTAATTATTTATAAAGCTGCTATGTCAAGCATCATCTATTAGTTAGGCTTAAGACACACTTGGATCTGTCAGATACGCCAAGTGTTGGATGAGTAGCCAGCCACCACTTCTCCTGCTAAAGTGCTAACCTGCTGTTTAACTGCTAAACAGTTTCTTTACTGCATTGACAGCCACAAGCAGCTGTTCAGCACTCTTCAGCTTTGCAGCACAAAGAAAATAATGGGCATGGCTCAGTGCAACTCAGTTACCAAATCTTTGCATTCAGGAAAATGTGTTTCAGGCAGACTAGAATTCAGGTCCTTGTGGTGCAAGCCTCATACCATTCAGTGAGACTTACTTCTAAGTAGACATGTGTACATGAGTTGGTGTATAGGATTGCCCAGTTAATCAAGAAGACTTAATTTCAGTATGCACTTTTGAATAAAGCAGTAGCTCTAATCCAAAAGATTAATGTGGAGCACAAAGATTTTTTTATGTGATACAAGTATGTCTAAATAGTTACACTATCCTGTTGTAAGTGCAGTGTGTGTGTGTGTGTGTGTGTGTGTGTGTGTGTTAATATGTTATTCTAATACATGGGTAGGCAAACTAAGGCCCAGGGGTCGGATCTGGCCCAATCGCCTTCTAAATCCAGCCCGCAGACGGTCCGGGAATCAGTGTGTTTTTACATGAGTAGAATGTGTGCTTTTATTTAAAATGCATCTTTGGGTTATTTGTGGGGCATAGGAATTTGTTCATATTTTTTTTTCAAAATATAGTCTGGCCCCCCACAAGGTCTGAGGGATAGTGAACCGGCCCCCTGCTGAAAAAGTTTGCGACCCCTGTTCTAATACAATGCAAAAGCAATTAATAGGTACAAGTACCGTGACTGTATTTTTATTACAAACTTATTACCTAATAAATCTTGGTAAATTCAGACAATGAAAGTATTAGAAGATGACCACTGGAAGATATCATGTTGATCTAAGGCATCAATATGTGCCTGCTCTATTTCCAACTATAATTTTGTGCTGAGAAATAAGATTTCAAAAGTACTTTGCCATATAAGCATTTTATAGGTGGAACTAAGGCAGGACAGAGAGGGGTCAAGGTTTCATGTTTTGTTCCCACATAAAAAACAAGAGATACAGTATGCCAAATGTCTGTAAAAACAAAATATCATCATAAACGTTGGCAATCTCTCTCACAATCTCAAACATTCTCTATCATTGTTATTTTTCAAAATGAAGACTGACTGTATTTCCTTTGGATACATGTTCCAGAAGTCTCTCAACACATTGCCTTTTTGCAACAGAAGTATACTCACAAATAATTTAACACACACAACGAAAAACATGCATACCTCCCACACAACCTGACCCTTAGTCACCACCAAGCTCTCCCACACAACCTCCCACTTTCCAAATAATTCAGCTAAAAACAGAAAAAGCAACTTATTGAAAGAATTAGAAAATAACTAACACCATGGAAACACGCCAAAGTTTTTCTTAAAAAAACAACACAACAGTATAAATGCTGATACAGAAACCTATCTATAAATTCTAGGTCAGAAGCTACTTTATAAAGAAACTTATTCAAACATTATCACATATATTAGAAACTGAAGGCTTTTAACACAATATTTCTGCTCATTTAAAATTAATGATTTCCTCCATGGGTTCAAACCAAGACCACACCTATTCATTGGAAGTTGTAGCAAATGAAGTGGAGTGAACATTAATGAGTGAGTGAGATCTGGTCCTATTTAGTGTTCCTATTTAGGAACACTGACTAATCTATAGACACATCAGAAGATAGTTATTAGGGTTCTGGTAGCAGGTGACAAGCAAAAAAATTAACCCTCTCCATATGTGGAAGCTGTGGATACAAAATGAAAAGATCTAGGACAAGGCTTCCTCATAAGTCAGGGGATTTTTTAAAAATCCAAAGAGCTTTCTGCATACAAAAAGCTAGTAAGTTGAGGTATGTGCTTTTAACACCATGTAAGCTTCTATTAAGGGTTGAATTAAGAAAGTTAACAATTTTCAGGGGATCAGTAGGTCCATTTGGAGTTGCTTTTTTATTCTGACACATTGGTTTTCTATGCCCCTATGAATCTGTTCAGTCACAATAACTAGACTTTATTCTAAACATTTCAAGAGTAATGATCTTCTAACTGTTCCTGCAGAAGCTCTTATGTGTTCATGAACCCTTCCCCAACACTCTCCACCCCAGTTCTCTCTTGGATATCAAGTTATAAATATGATCGGGACAAAGTAATGTGAACCAGCCATTTGTTTAACATAGCTAACCCCAAGCTGTTTGTGCTTTTACAAGCTGTTAAGCTCCATCATTATATCAGAGTCTCCAGGAGCCCAAACAGAAGAAGGTCACGTCTTTGAGAAACTGTACACTCCTTGCTTTGTGGTTTACCCTCTTGGGTTTGGTGCAATATGACCTTTGACATGACTTGGGGCTTGAGGTTAGAAGGCAAAGCTGTTCCAGCAGATTTTGAGGCCAATAGCTGTGTATCAGCAGCCCCAAGACATAGTTGCAAAGTCTGCATAGGATATAATTGTAACAGGTCAGTAAGCAGGATGCTATCTATTAACTTATTCTAAATACTTTTATATTATACTTCCAGGACAGTTTACAAAAACAACATAATACATAATACCAAAAAATGCCACAAAATAAGAAAAGCAACATTAACGTTGCATCTAAAAAGCTCTGGAAAATAAAAATGTTCTCATTGGCACCGAAAGCACAATAAAGTAGGCGTCAGACAAACCACATTGGAAAGAGCGTTCTAGAACTGTGGTCCCACCACCAAGGCTGCTCTTGTAGCCCTCAACCTCACCTCAGATGACCAGGGCACCACACAAGGCTTTTCTTCACTGTAAAGAATGGGATTGTATCCATTTCCTCTCCCCCAAAATCTGATCTCGAGTTTCATTTACTATAGCCTCCAAGTAAACAGGTTTGTCCATTCATTTAAAAATAGTCATTTGGGCCATTGAGAGACAGAAATTTCACATATGTCCTGTCTTATTTGATTATATATCCTGCTTTTGCTTCATATGCAAACTGCATGCTCAAATCTACTAAAGCCATGAGCTGGGCTGAAAGTTTGAAATAGTTCGTGTATGTTAACCACCATCAACACTTCAAGCAAAACAATGCAGCCAAGAGGAATGCTATGTCTTGCTTTGGCTATTACACATCTTGTTTCTTTCAGAGCTCCAAGAATAAATGAGGAGTGATGCACTAGCAAAAGATAAAGAGGGAAAGAAATGCTGGAAGTGATTGCTGTGAAATATTCACAGACAATTTTTAGAAACTCTCATGTGCAAATGGATAGGGAGAGGTTAATTATAAGTGACACTGTATAATTTCTATTGAAGAGAATCCTGAGGCATGTAAAAAGAAAGGTTACGCTGAAGTCTAATAAAACATTGCACTGGAATGCTTCTTTTTTATATACAGAAGGAAGCTGCTATTGTTTTCTGGCTGGCTAGGCAGCTGGCACGACACTTTGACCTCCAACCCTGACTCAGCAAGGAGCTCATTTATGACCTTAGTAGAAATCAATCAATTAAATGAGATCATTCAGGAGAAAATCTCACAGACTGTTTGTCTTCTACCCACACAGCTATCCTTCCATTCCCAGACACATGGTGGCATACCGGTCCAGTCAAGCCGTTCAATTCACTTGCCTTCATAAACTCACCATTTTTCAAGTACGTTTGATAGGTTCTTTCCTTCAAATTCAAAGCTGCTTTCAGAGACGTGTAAGTGGGTGCGAGCTTTCTATTCTTGCTGTGGATTTGATTAATTTGTGGCATTCATGTGCCTATTTCTATTCAGACAATGGAAATAGACTGGTTTCAACTCCATCTACAAGCAATTTATGCTAGAGACATTTAGATCTAAAGGAGAACAGAGGGTTTTCAGAACGATTTCTAGCTTATGGGAAAAATCAGAAAACACAGGAAATAAAAAAGAGGGACCTATTTTTTTTAACACAATTACTAAAAAGAGGCACCTACTTTATTTTTTAATCATTCATTATTACTAAAACACATAGATAACTAGCTGCATTATCACGTGGAACTATTTTAAAAACATACAGCAGAACCATCAAACCTTAAATGGGGATGTACAGAGAAACTTTTACTCCACTGAAGAGCTCAGCATGTCATGTTCACAGCACACAAAATGGGCAAGGCTTACTTATGAAATAGGCCAGGCCTAGGCAAATAAGGGACGCGGGTGGCGCTGTGGGTAAAACCACAGTGCCTAGGACTTGCCGATCTTATGGTCGGCGGTTCAAATCCCCGCGGCGGGGTGAGCTCCCGTCCTTCGGTCCCAGCTCCTGCCCACCTAGCAGTTCGAAAGCACCCTTAAAAGTGCAAGTAGATAAATAGGTACCGCTTTATAGCGGGAAGGTAAACGGCGTTTCCGTGTGCTGTGCTGGTGCTGGCTCGCCAGAGCAGCGATGTCACGCTGGCCACGTGACCCGGAAGTGTCTGCGGATGGCGCCGGCTCCCGGCCTCTAGAGTAAGATGAGCGCACAACCCTAGAGTCTGTCAAGACTGGCCCGTACGGGCAGGGGTACCTTTACCTTTACCTAGGCAAATAAGCATACATACCCCTTACCAATTGTCTTCTGAAAGTCTTTCATAGGCCTAGGATGCTGTTGTGGAACATGTCATGGGAATATCCCAGATGCAACAATAGCCCACGTTATTTGGATTCACTGTGATCTACCAACTTTCATCGATTGAACTGTGTGAGGCAATGCCATGGCACCCTAACGGAGGTCAGGCAATCTGCTTCCCCACTGTTGCAATATACAGAGTAAGTCACTTTGATGTGAGCTGGTTTGTTATTTTTTAAAATTTCCCCTAAATATATCACCGAAGAATATACAGTGGTACCTCGGGTTACATACGCTTCAGGTTACATACATTTCAGGTTACAGACTCCGCTAACCCAGAAATAGTACCTTGGATTAGGAATTTTGCTTCAGGATGAGAACAGAAATCGTGCTCCGGCGGCGCAGCAGCAGCAGGAGGCCCCATAAGCTAAAGTGGTGCTTCAGGTTAAGAACAGACCTCTGGAATGAATTAAATACGTAACCAGAGGTACCACTGTATAATGACTTGCATTACTTACAACAAGCCAAGCAGACTATTGACAAAGCAATATTAAAGGGGGAAAGAGTTTTTTAAAATATTACTTATTATAGTTCCTACCTCCTTCCTTGCTTTAATTATTGTTATATATTCATTAAAAAATATTAACTGAATTATTATGCATCAGTATATATAATCTGTGGCTATGAATAAACAGTTGTGAGCAATTCTGTAATGAACTTGTTTGCCCCCGATAAACCAAGATCACAGAAAGTCCAAGATTATCCCTAATCTTCTCTCCAACATTTTTTATTTCAGTTACTGCCCTAGCAAAAATGTTACACATCCTGTAGGTTTTGAATCTACACAAGCTGGGCCCTGAAGAAAGTGCTCTTTAAACAGGTATCCTATGTACAAGGGCTAGGTGATCTGTGGCTCTCAATATCCTGCTAGACTTCATCAGCTCCAGGCAGCAAAACCAGTGCTCAGGAATACTGGGGATTTTATTTTAACACCTGGACAGCCACAGATTCCCCAGAACTGTTATATACAAAAGCATTAGAATAAAGCACTTAGCCCAAACTGTAAAACAATAGATTCTAGAATTCTACCAACAGAAAGAGTATTTGCTTGCTGATGGTCTGTAATACCAAAGTTATCTACTTTTGCAGCTGCTGCAGTAGCAAAACTGCATTAGTATTATTATTTTTTTAAGGCAGATGAATGGTACGGAAATGGGTTGTTTTATTAAATCTACAGATTTAGTCATTTTTATTCATTTTTTTACTAATTGTTCTCAACTGTTAAAGTTTTTATATTTTCGGCACGATCAATGGCTTTTACAATTAAATTTTATTTCAAATGAAATATATTGATCTGAACGTTGTACTGAATACAGTGGTACATCGGGTTAAGAACTTAATTCGTTCTGGAGGTCCATTCTTAACCTGAAACTGTTCTTAACCTGAAGCACCACTTTCGCTAATGGGGCCTCCCGCTGCCACCGCCACATGATTTCTGTTCTCATCCTGAAGCAAAGTTCTTAACCCGAGGTACTATTTCTGGGTTAGCGGAGTCTGTAACCTGAAGCGTCTGTAACCCGTGGTACCACTGTATGTCATAAGGCTGATAAACTGTGGTGTTTAAGATGGACACAAAACAGGGCTGCAAAACGCACTTCTTGCAATAAGCTGACCTCTCAGTTTACAGAGATGCTGTATGCTTTTCACTTCCTTAAAAGGCTGGCAATTCACTATGGCTGTCACAGTAAGCAAGTTAGTAGTATAATCTGAATGGGCCAACTTGCACACTTTGCTCTTCCCCACTAGCATGCAGAAGAAACAAAACCAAGCCCCAAGGTTTAGGGTTGCATAGAAATCAGGGCTTGTGGTTTCTTTTGTTGGCTGTATTACAAGGAAACATTTACTTGTTTCTGATCCATTAAAAGTCATCCCTTGTCTGTGCTCAAATAGGGAAATGAAAATAGTGGCATGCAAAAAGATCCCAGGTTTAACCCTGGTTTCTCCAGGTATGACTAGAAAAGTCTCTTGCCAATCAGCATCAACAATACTGAGAAAGTTGAGCCACTGGCCTGACCTTGTATTAAGACAGCTTCCTTTTTCCTTGACTCAAGGCAATATTAAAATAATGAGGCTTTCCAAATTTATGCATTTTATCAGTACATTAAAAGCAGTATTAAAATAGTACAAATGCAATAATTTAATTCAACAGGAGTAGGAAAATGAGGAACTCTTTGAGGTTAGGCTCTGTTTTGTGTCTATTGCAAAAGTAGCAGAATTCACAAAAGTATGTGTAATAAACATATTAATCCAAACATAATAAACAGTGGCAAACTATTTTTTTTCAACAGCAAGCTATTGACAAACCATATGCCTACAATTAAGAGTCTGTGTAAGTGTTCCACAGATGTGTGTGAGGAATAATTCAATAAATTCTCTTCTCTTTCTGTATGCAGCTCTCCACAAATTTCCTTCTTGGACCTCTGTAATCACCCAAGGAGGAGAAATTAAGAAAGCAGCAGCAGCTCTTACCAAACGCTGCTGCCATGTAATGGCAAGTTGAGTTCTGCATGAAGTTCCATTAAAAAAAAACCTACAGCCTGCAGAGTTGCTTCTGTTTACATCTGCAAGAGTGTGAAATTCTGCAACCTTCACTTTGCTCTTAATCCAGCAAAGGGGCAAAGAGCACTGGAACTCACTGGGTCAAGCTTTCAAGCCAAGGCTCTTGCTGATAATCCTCACTGTGATTTCAAGCTGTGATCACATAACCAGTGAACTTTTCACTGTGCTGATAACTTGCTATCTTGGTAGAGTAAAACATTTCCTCCCACACCCACATCATTTACCAAAAGGAAAGAAGAAGAAGAAGAAGAAGAAGAAGAAGAAGAAGAAGAAGAAGAAGAAGAAGAAGGAGAAGAAGAAGTGGTGCATAGTCTCCGGGAAATGGAATGAAAGAAGGCTTTGTTCATTTTGATGGTTAAAAAAAAATTAAAATGGTAAAGTTATCTCCTACCTAAACAAATAGCGTATAAACCAGACAGTTTCCCCCAGGCTACAAAAATAAGCTTGAATAATCATTCAGTGGAACTTTCCTGATCAAATTGCTAACACCTTTTGTAACCTCACATCCACAGGGAGATAGTGTGGAGCTCAAGCATAGAGAGAGGACTCAGAGCATTCCTCCCGTACAGTGTAAGAGGTTTACCTTATTCCCAAGAGATGAAAGATCTGACATTCTTTTGCAGCTACATAATGTAACGGATATACTCCCATCTGGTAACTTGTTCTGGATCCCTGAAGAATATTTTTTCCCCCTTTACTGCCCATCTCTGGAACATCTAGAAGGGAAACCTCTGTGGGAGAGGCTGTCACAAAGAGAACTGCACTGAAAGGGATTTTAAAGAGAGATGACTGACTGGCGTTGCCACATTTGGGCTGCATTCTCCACCGATTGCTGCACAGCCACAGATTATTAAACAATAATACCTGCTTCTTTTGGAGATGGAAAGCGTAACTGAAAATGTTTCACCGGCAGCTGTTTGATCTAACAAAAAAAGGGTAGACGAGTACAAATTGACTGTAAGAGGTTTCTTGTTCTTTCATGGTATTATATTCATACAGTACCTGGCTTTAACTAGCAATGGCACCCCCTGCTGGCTTCCACTCTGAACTTCCTCACTTTGTTTCTGGCTCCACAAGCATCTGATACAGCCCGAGCCGAATCAAAGCTACCAGGTCACAAATCATTGTTTGCATCAAATCTCCATCCAAAGCTGCTTCACCCAAGCCCAAACTCCCAGGTATCCCATCAATCCTGTGCACTCAGCATTCACAGCATCATATGTGACAGAAACAGACGGATCTACTGTATTTTGCTGAATGCTATGGAAACCACTCTTGCCAACAAAAAATGGGGCTTTCTACAACATGCATATGAAACAAAATATCTGCACTCACCACATGCACAAGAGTAAACTGAATTTCCGACACAAGTGCAGTATCTAACCCATGGGGTAATAGAAACCCACAATGACAAAAACATTCGTCCAAGAGTACAGATTTAGAGATTTTCAACAAAGCACAAAGGGGACTCAAGTTTTGACCCAACTATTTTCGTTTGTATTTAAGTCACAAGGGCTGTGGAGAAATGGAACCAGATTCACAGTGAGAGAGCTGCTTCTCACATAGGATTTTGTATTCTTAGCCTGAAAGCTAAGTTTAAAAAAATATAAAGGGATGTAAGCAAGTTTGAAACAGGTTTCTCTGTAATATACACAGCACCTGACTCCAGTATTGCTTATTGCTAATATAGATGCTTTTTTTTAAAGTACAAAATGTCTAATAAAAATCAGCAAAATGTATTCTGGCACTGACGTTGAGTAGGCAGGAAGCTGGATTTCCTATTTTATTTTTATTTTTTAAAAAGCACTCATCACAGAGATCTCAGAGCTTTCCAATGTACAGAACTCTGTACTTCCTTTACACTTTCCACCTCCAGAACTCTGGACTAGATTACCCTCGGGATCCTTGCCAATTCTATAATTCTATGAAATGCTAGAAGTGAAATCCTAAGGACACATACACAAAACTAAAACCCACTGAAATCAGAGGGACTGCCTTCTAAGAACACTTGTTTAGGATCGGAGAATAAAAGTTCAAATGGTACAGTGTCTATCATTGCTTGGGAGGGGGTATTAAGACAAGGGCAACTTTAAGTCCAGTTCACATCCATATTGACGTAGCTTAGCCATCAGCTACCAAAGAATTTGAGAGCAACCTGCTGTTTCACAACTTGCATTGATACTGCATAACAACATCTTTCTGCCCCACAATTACATTTCCCCCTTTTCATCACCACTGCCGTAGTATCTCAGCGCTCTAACAGAAAATATGGTGTAACACAAGCAGCGAGATTGTTTGAAAGCACATTCCCACCATCATCAATTGGAAACGCTTACTTAAGAAAAACTGCCGCTAATATGTTCCAGTCAGCAACGTCCCTAAGATGACAAAAACCAAGTGTAAAAATATGTGTCGCTTAACCTGATGGCAGGAGCTTTGATCATCTTTCGGGACCATTCATTCTTCCTTCTCATTGACTGATAAACCATCCCATAGTTTCCTGAGCAAACTCTCCGCCTGTTAGTCACAGTGAGGCAAAACAAACCAGTGAAGCTTAAGCTGTACAAACCTCCCTAAAACTATACTGGTTTCCATCTAACCTAGGAACGAGCAGAGACAAAGTGAGTGGGCAAAAACTAACAAACTTCTGGCCTTAGGATTCTTGCTACAGTTTCCTGAGCAAGGGGAGAAGACTGCAAAAAGACAGGCTTATGCTATACCGGCTTCTAGTGATTACTGAGCAGTATGTAAGCTGAAAATGCCAGCAGTCTCAATTGTTTATTCTCACTAAAGAATGAATAATGGAAGTGAGCAAAAAGGAAGCCAAAGAGGTTCAACTGTGCCCTGTGCTTACAGAGTATTCCATGCACATTTGACCACTATCACCATTAAATGTTGTTGCAGAACACGCATTTGAACAAGACCAAGTAAACTTTAGTATACCTTGTACTATCTGAACCTTACATTATCTATCAAAAGGTCTAACTCAAGGCATCAACAATTACTGTCTCTTTATATGGTCAGTTACAAGAAAACGTCGACTCCCTACTTCCCCAACCAAACTTCTAGCAAGACAAAATTAGCAAGGGGTGTGTGGAGTGGAATGCTACTAAATCAATTGGATTGCTTAAGGTTCTATGTCGCCTAATTTCCTCACATCTCCCATATTTTAATGCTGGCATACTTCCAGGACTTTGCAGTGCCAAGATTACATATGTCACAGACCATTTCATTGCATGGAATAGCAGTCTAAAGCTTCCTTTCAAGTTAATTAGCTATAATAGTCAGTTGGGGGGAGAAGGGGGGGGAAACCTCCAAGATAATGTGACTTCTAGTCAACAAATTTATAAAACAAGAGAAATTGTTTTGCAAACTGGACCGCGAAACACGTATCATCAGTCAATATCATCCAATTTTGCAAGAAACACAAAATAAGACTGATAAATGAAAACCACCTTCATTGGGTTTAAGCTAATACGCCATTAATATGAAAAGAATTTGACAGTTTACATAAGGGATGTGACCTGGTGCCAACAACCTCTGGCTTCTCCATTTTCCAGATGGAAGGAGATTAGTCTAAAGCCTTTATTCTCATAAGAAGATTTTCCCCCCATGGAAAAACTATAAAGGACAATTCTGTTCCAAACTTCAAGTCTCCTTCACAAACGTCTACTCAATTCTGGTCCCTTACTAATGCCTATTAAAAGAAGCCCTTGGGCCTGAAGCTGTTGGGAGAAAAAGACTAATGCAAACTCCACTTTAATGCCTGCCTTTAAAAGATCTATTGACAAAAGCAGTGGGGAGAGTTTGGACCAATGTTAACTTAAAGAAAAAGGTTGGTGAGTTTCAATTGTGGATGTGAACGCCTGCTTGAGTTTGATCTTGATGGGCTTAAGGCAGAGAAAAGTTAAGCCTACTTGCATATTAAAAATGCATTAATTTTAAATTCAGTATGTACCATTTCTCTCACTTTGATTTATAAGCATCACTGGAAAAGACTTTGAAGGACATTCCTGTTTAAAATGGTAAAGAGTCACAGCACAGGACACTTTCTCTTCTTTGAAAATGTTAATATGAAAAATTGTCCATTGACAAAGCATGACACCATGTCCCATTAATCCTTAAATACAGTAAAATGGAAAACTAGAGTCTTTCATTGGTCTGTCCAGTGGAAGACATGGGTAGTTAATCAAAGAGAAAACATCTCTCAGATGACTTATCTCTTGCATACAAAAATTCATAACTAGTACATCTAATCAGACTACACATGCACACAAACAATATTTATCCTTACCACATCACTATGCAAAAACAGTTGCAGAGCCAAGCAAAAAATTCTCATCACCAAGTTACATGGTCTTGTCCCTGAACTTGTAGTTAGTGTCTGAAATGAAGCACAAGCTAAGGAGAAAAATTCCTGCTCTTTTCTCCAGAATGAAGACTAAATCTTGGAGGAAAGAGGGCAGAAAAGAAGTCCCTGCCCCCCAACAGTAGCTAGAGAAGGCCAGAGCCTGCTCTGACTTTGCACACAGTAGGCACTTACAATCTGGAGTAACCACTGGGTATGGAGTGAACCTAGACAGTTTCACCTTCCCAATCTAGCTCAGAGATGCCTTTGTGAGTAACATGCACCCTGAGTGTCTGTTGTGAGCACAGGCAAAGCTACATAATTCTGCTTCTTCCTTCGACCCAATGTCGCTGGATGCAAAAGCAAAGCAAGCCCATCAGCTTGCTTTTACACTCAATTGACATTGTGTATCTGACAGGTGCACAAATCTCCACCTTCCTTTTCTAGCTTCCAGTTGGAGGTCAGAGGTTTGTCATGGCTCTACAAAAAAACAAACAAACAAACAAATCCCACATTTCAGCCAACCTGTTGGACTGTGGGGGCAGAAAGTTTCGTTCCTTCTCCTCTTCAGCTCCAGGCTCAGAGGAGGCATTAGATTTATCTTGTTCTCCAAAGCTTGACTCCTGTTTCACCGTGGCAATAGAAGGGGAAGCAAAATTACTAAATCCCAGACATCTACAGGGAATTCTGCATGCCAAGTTCCTACACGCAGTGAGAGCAATTTCTCCCTTCTATTGGGATCTTCAGTGAAATTAATTGCAACTGCGTACGATGCAAGAATGTTCAAATATGAATTTTGCAGAAGACCTCTACAGTTGATTGTGCATTTTGTGACTTCTAATGCATGGAGACATTTGTCCCTTAATACTCATAATAAAAATCACCCACTAAATGCACACTGACCCAGCCATTATAGGACCATCTTGAAATATTAATCAAACAAGTTACTCAACCTTAAGTAACTTGAATGAAAGCCAAAAATTAGCTATATTTAGCTTGCTGTAAGAACAGAACAACTGTCAATTTTACCTTCTTTTAATACACCCCCACCCTTTGGAACAACCTTTCTAGATAAAGATAATTTTTCATTCCCAGCTTTATAAAAGGAAAGATAAGCGTACTCTAAATCCCTTCACAATAAATGTGCTCTTCTAAAACCTAATAACTGATAAAGTTATGGCAATCAGATAACCAGTTTAGAAAATTGTTTAAGGAAATGAACACTAGTACATCACAGTACTAGACTTCCATTTAATTGATACAGTGTGCTTTTTTGTCAACTGATCACTTTTTAAACAATCAAAACCTGCAGTTTTATTCATTAAATTAATTTAGAGGTACACTAAACATCTGGGGGTAACGCAGTTAGTAATCCAATAACACTTTTTACAAAATCCATGTCCTGGGGGGCAGGGGAACGTTCCTTTGTTATTTCTGTTAAGTGATACCTAAAAAAAATGTTGCCATGTGGAATGGTTTTGTTCAGTGCTCCAGCCAACCCACCATGCTGTCTTCCAGGATACAACATTCCACTCCCCACCACTCAACTCAATCCCACTTTACACTTGCACATTGATAGAGGCCACATTGTGGCCTCTAGCTTCTCAGTGCACCTCACCTTGGAAACACTACCAAGGCAGCCTAGTCATGGGTCAACACTTGCTGGACAACACCCAGCAATAAAGCCTCCCCTGCCAACCAAAGGGTCTGAGATGGTTGATCTTGGCAGATGCAAGCTTAAGGACAAACCCTAAATGGCATGTGAACGTAGTACTAATACCTTGAACCGGGTCCAGTAGTAGCTCTAATGCAACTTACGCCCTTGTTTGTACTCAAGAAAGGCCTTTCCTGCAATATAAAGCTGATCTCTTTGATCAAGTGGAGAAAATCATTTCCCCTACCAACAAAGCACCTGGTATTCAGTGATTTATTGCTATGGATTTTCTTCTTCTGCCATGAACAAAGACTTTAACAAAACAAAAAAAAAACCCTCTTAGATTGCAGTGATAGCAGTTCACAAAATGAGCCTTCACTCTCCATACAACTATCATGGGCTGATTACATAAACTAAAAACTGACTTTTATAATCATAACCGTCTCCAGGGTTGAAGATACCTTTATCTGTTTATCTGTTTACACTTATGAATTACTATTTTTAAGTGCAGAGTGGGAAAGATATACTGCAACAGCAAAATAAGCATTCAATAACAGGGAAATCCTAATGTTTCTTCAACTATCTGTAAATATGTGCAATAAGAGGAAGAGGAAAAGATACCATTCCAATTATTGTTTAATACACATTAGATAAGAGAAGCAATGTCCTCAACAGAATTTCAGAGGAAGCAGTATAACGAAGAGTGGGTTTTCCTTCACTATGAAATGTTCTATGGCTGAGAAGTACAGGGGGGAAAGTATCAACTCTTTACAAACTGGAGGTTTTTTTTTCTATTGGAAAAGCAATCCTAATCCCTGATCTGCAATGCTGAAGTGTTTGGAGTGGGTAGAGAATTCAAAGATTAATAAGCCAAGAGGTATGAGGTGAAGAGGGTACACGGTTGGGGCATATAGCCACTGCCACCTTGCCCACATAAGCTGAAACCATCCCCTCAGACATTGGGTACTTCATCTGTAATTGCAGCAACTGCAGATCATTCTGAAGTCGAGCAACTTTAGCCTCAAAGTGTGTAGACAACTAGTCATAACGGAGGCCCTTCTCACACAGTCAGATTCAGTAACCTCTGGGCCAGAGGTCAGCAAACTTTTTCAGCAGGGGGCCGGTCCACTGTCCCTCAGACCTTGTGGGGGGCCGGACTATATTTTGGGGGGAGAAATGAACAAATTCCTATGCCCCACAAATAACCCAGAGATACATTTTAAATAAAAGCACACATTCTACTCATGTAAAAACATGCTGATTCCCAGACCATCCGTGGGCCGGATTTAGGCGACGATTGGGCCTACTCATGCTTTGGACCTTCCAAAACAACTTTGCTGGCCAGCTACTAGAGGATGCAATGCAAGCTGCAAAATGAGCCTGCTTCACAGTTCACCCTGCCACAAGGTACACATGACTGTATACACTACCCAGTTTTCAGCCTCTGCATGGATACTTAATTTACTCAGAATTACCGTCCTGAGGTTCTCCAACCATGCTAGAGATCCCTTCCCCCACCAGCTATGTCCCAGATCCCATTTGTAATTAGAATGGTCAATATTAGAACAAAATCTTTGTAAGTCCCTGCTACCTGCCCACACAGACCTATTTGAGCACTGTTATCTGGCATTGCCAAATACAACTGAGAAATTTGGGCCACAGATAATAAACTAAGGCCCAGTAGTAGGCACATCCCACACTGTCAGGCGGAAGATTTTAATGCCACCACTCCTCTCAGTGTCCCTTACTCAGAAGAAATGCTTACCAATCCAAACCTCCACCCTCCCAGGCTCTCACCCTGGGGAAGAATCAAAGGCCTAATATCCACAGTGCCTAGGCTACAATTCTGTATCCTTGCTGACAGGCAGGGCACCCTTCCACCTCACCAAAATCATGTCCCAAAAGGGTTGCCTACCGCTGAGCCTGTCCTTAGGCAGGCTCTGGACCACACCCATATCTCAGCTGTAACCACTCAGCCAGCTACCAAACATTACCACACACTGCAATCAGCCCAACTCTCCAACTGATGCAGACAAAACACAAACACTCATTTCTGTCTGGGAGAGCAGGCCAGGCAGGGCCCACGATAGTGCCAACCAGCCTCTCCCTGTTTAGCCCTCCTGTAGGTCTGTTCCCCTCAAATAAATGCATACAATAAAATAAAAATAGTGGATACCAGAAGACATGAAAGGCACTAGTTAGCAGTTTGACATTTCTATGCAGATCCCACATGTATACATGAAGAAACGGTGAACATTCACAACTGTAATATCTGCAATAATACCATCTTTCTAGTTATACTGTTTTAATTTTACAGCTGTAATGAGAAAGAAATGCAGAGACCCAATTAAGCTTGAATAGAACAGAATTTCCTGACAAATCCCAGCTCAGCAATTTCACACTGGAGCCTCCCTTTGTTGGGAGTATGACGAATGAGGTCAGAAACAGAGTCTCGTGAGAGACTGAAATTATATTCTATTCATTTTGAATGTTGCTATCTTTTCATTTGACTTTTTGTGTAGAGACTAACCTGACCTAGTCAATGTGTCTGTATCTGTCTTGGGTGATCCATAGCTAAGTATCTATGTTAGATGGTGTAGTTAGGTGTAAGCCACGAAAGGCCTGACATATGAGAGAAAAATATTATCTAGGACTGTAGAACATTGATGATACCTTGAAGTGGCTTTGGCTGGGAGCTGCAAACAACAACACACAATATTTTGTCACTTTTTCTTCTGGGTCTCAGGCATCTCCTGAGTACCAGTCTGGCCTTGTCAAACAGTTTCTTCATTTCAATGAATAGGCATTGTAGTTATAAAAAAAAATATCTGGTGTAAAAGTTGTCAGGTGCAAGTCCCTGTCTGAGAAACAGGAACAAATGTGCTCATTGTTTTCATCATCTGAATTCACATACTTTGAAATACTGAAACAGTATAATGCCACTTCACATCAATTGTGTGTTTCGCACCATTGTGTTTCAAGTGTCAATGCAAAAGGCAGGCTATCTGTATAAATTAGGCTACAGAGTTCAGGCCTTAAGGAAATGCATATTTGTGTGCGTAAAACAACCCAGGGGGATAATCCACTCTGTAAACAGCTTCATCTGCCAGACGTATGGCATGAGAATAAGCAAATTAAGAGGGGTGGATGAACACTTATGTGCTTACAAAATAAGAACAGGTGCTTAACCCACCCTGCATGACATTCGTTTTACTGAACACCCAGCACGATGGAATATGTAGTGTGGGTGAGTCGTTTCCGGCCTGGCAGGAGGCAAATTGGGCAAACATGTTTTCAGGATTTTTATGAGCAAAAGAAAATTCCTTAAGTCAACTCTTTATGATGTACCTAACTTTTAGATTAAACTCGGCAAGGTGCCTTATCTTGAAACACATCATTGGTCCATCTAGTTCAGAGTCTCCACTCTGTTCGGAAACTAGCTCTCCAAGATTTTAGGCAGGAGCTTTTCCCTATTCTACTTGAAGACACCAGGGCTTGAACCTGGAACCCTGAACTATGGTCATTCCCCAAGGATTTCATACACCTCTCCAAAACTGAATCAGAGAAATCATTATGATGAAGGACTGTTCGTTATTTTTAAACAGTTAGTTTTCTGTTTGTGGTTTTTCACTGTTAATGCTGCAGTTACGTCTTTGCAGTTACTTCTAGAGAACTCAATTCAGTGGAACTGACATGCAAATTTTTGTCTACCAATAGTTTAAGACACACAGTTCCTCTTTTACCATCAAAGATTTGTGACTTGCCCATGGTGAAATTATGTCAGACTACATCTGTAGAAGTGGTGCTCGATTTCTCCTTCCCAAGAACATTATGCAATCCTCTTGGCCAAGAGCTCCAAATAACCTCAGCCTCCTTCTTAGACATTGAAGTTATACTTGTCACTTGGTATTTGATTAAACAGGGAAGGTAGACGCTCTGGTATAGTGGCAGACAATATAAACTGCTCCACTCCTTTAAAATGCTGCATCAGAAATGACCAATAAGCAAGTGGAAGTCAGCATGCTAAAAATATTAAGCTCCTAGCCAGTCCTCACAGACACTTGCAAGATGGTTCACTAAGTAACAAGCATCACACAACTTTCCCACCGCTTCCAAGCAAAACGTTTTTTCACCAAGATCAGCTTATTTCCATTTCCGATGTCCCCATAGTAATCCTGTTTGTTCCTTCAACCTTCTCATAGACAGTGTCAAGCCTTAAATTTTACACTGTAAAGTAATCATAATATTCTCTGCTTCATAACAATACTTGAGAACTGCAAAAAGATAAAAAAAAGTTATCAGGCACACAATATGTAAGTTAATACTGTTTTATACCATAAATTGTTCTGCACTGGTTGATGGCTGCTGTAATTACTAGGTCAACAAAGTTTGTGTACCTGGAAAAGAAAAGTGCTTCAAATTTGGAAACAGAAAATGCAGAACAAAAAAAGTAACAATTTGCCAAGAATACATAGAGAAAATTATCAAATATACTAAGAATGCAAATGGATACATGTCACAAGCCACTGCTTAACTTGAAGAGATATTTGCTCTTTTGAAGTCTTGCCAGAGACCTCAAAGCTGCAAATCAGGCAGCTTCAAAAAAAGTTGTAAGAAAATAATAATAATAAAAAATCATAGCTCCACTAGTCAATAGGAATAATATTACAGATGTCAACAGAAGCAGGATCATACCCATTGTGCCTTCTAAGAACACAGCTCAGTTCTCAAACTGAATGCCTTTCTTGTTATCCTGAAAGCTCAGAAAAATAATCAAGGCATTTTTCATGTAAGCAAGCACACTCTGTTCTAAAGCAACATTGGTAATAACATGTGACAGCAAAGAATTTCACTTCTGAAGCAGAATTTGCTTGGAAAACGTTGGTATCTTTTCTCCTCGCATTATGACAATGCACAGATGATCCACCCCTTCATTTATTTATTTTAAAAAAGGGTTATTGAATATAGATAGTCTATTTAAAATCCTGTAGTGCTATGGGCTGTTAAACAAATCTGTAAAGTTAGATTTCAGAATCTGTGAGCTACAGATTTATCGATTAAAAAGAAAATACTTCTTGAGGATAGTTGAACAGCCTACTAGCTTATCTGAATTTTTCTCAGTGACATTGCTATCACATAATAAATGTAAATTTATTATTTATTTCTTGTGGGGATACAAAGAATTGCTCCAGACATTATCCAAAGCATTGAAAGAGATCATGAATAACTCTCTCCCCACTGGCCATTTTCACGTGTGTGTGTGTGTGTGTGTGTGTGTGTGTGTGTGAACACACACACACACACACAGAGAGAGAGAGAGAGAGAGAGAGAGAGAGAGAGAGGCAGAGACAGCACTTATCTTTGGATACGAACAAGACGCATATGAGAGGAAGTGTACAGCCTTTAATTCCAATTACTTAGAAATAAGTAACAGTAAATATTCCTAAGAAGTAAAAGGTAACCACTGTCAAGTATAGGATCAATCCGAATTACCAAACATTTTCACATGAGGGATAGGTGAGGGAGATTGGTTTTTCTGGTATCCAAAACCAGACTTGCCAAATGAAAAAGATTACGGGGAGCTTCATAGCTCTTCCTGCCACCACCGCCACCCTCTCCGCCAGCGCAAAAGAAAATAGCAAATCTAAACAGCAGCCTCTTTCTTAGAGAACCAATGTGAGCTCAGCTGACATCAGTGGGATTTATAAAGCTATAAAATTGTGTGCCGGCTGTAAGAGTGCTCACTGGCAGCTGTCACTATGAACTTGTTGCTTACATCGGAATCTTCCGGTCTATACCTTCCATGTAAGCAGCAAAACCCTTTCTCTGAATATGACTGTCAGAAAACGCAGTTAGAACTTCATTATCAAGCCCTACTCTGTGTGGTGGTGGCGGCAGCAAAGAAATTCCTCACTGGTTACACAGAGTGCCTTTAGTGGAGCTGCTCCAAATGGTTGAGGGCATTCTCCAACCCTGATATGGATGTTCCTGAGAGCTCCTTCACATTTTCTAAGCACTTATAAATAAAATTGCTTATATCTGCTACAAAACAGATGCCAAGATTACAACAGATCAGTTTAAAGTTGTGTCCAGAGCTTGTGTTTTGTGTTACTGGATGAACTTCAGTTGTTGAAGTCTAAGGATATGGACATGGTTCTTGTACAAGCATGGCCTACCAACTGTACTGTTCAACCTATATTCATCTTGGCTCCTAAGCAGAGAGATTGACCAGATGGGCTTGGGAGGTGGAAATTATGGAGCCGTCCCAGCTGTCCTTTCACAAAGTTGTGAAAAAAGTTTTTTTAAAAAAACTCCCTTGTAGCCAGAATATTATAAGAACTGTATTCTGATTACTAATATTCCTTCCTAGGCAAGATATTTAAACAGGCGTGGGTTGTACCATCCAGTGAGTCCCTGACCAGAGGGAGTACTTAAAATCTTGAAGTTTGAGTCATTCTGGGAAAACTAACGGAGGTGGAATTAGAAAGAGAGTAATTGGCATCTGGGTTTCTAAATTGGGAAGTGAACTTAGATAAGGGTATAACAGCTGCCTTACACAGTACAAATTTAAGTAGGTACCTAGTGAAGGATATTGATAATATTTAGTTTTATATATTACCATTAATATACACTGTACATTAGTGCATAATATACTGTATGCTAGCATATAAACACAAACAGGCACAAAGGTGCCCTCTTATTATTTATGTATATATGGTTTATATGCCAAAATGGGCAGATCGGCAGAGCAGAGATGGTTATAACCCCGTATCTGCTCAACAAGATAATCAGTTAGTCAGGGAGTACTGTTTCTACTTTATCTTTATTTATTATTTTTTTTTAAAGAAATTGCACCACTAAAATTGGTGGGTCTTTGAGGAGGGAGGAGAAAATTTGCAGGGTAGGAATATGAACCCCTTGAATTGTGGATTTAGCCATCCCCGTCCTATAGCTCAATAACCTGCCATCGTTTCTTAAAAACTGGCAAGGCAGCTCTTCCACATTTGCATTGTCATCAGTGGATACAAGAAGTAATAACTTTCATCATTTGCTGTTGTAGAACGAGAGTCATAATACGTCATAATACAAAAAAATAAAAATGTAGGCACCGTTCTAATAAACCGCCTGGGGAGGAAAAAAGCCTGCTATCACCTTTCAGTGGTTTTAGCCAAATCGTAAAGTCTGAGTCGTGCAGCACACCAGGTCTAGAAAATCTTGTAGGCACCCTTGCACATTTCAGAAGGTTTGGTGGTATATGAAGATACCAACATCTACAGTTGGGTGACAGCAGTGGGAGCTGTCCTTCACAGGAATTAACCAGTTGGTTTCTTTTGAGACTTGCCGGCTTTGTCAAATCTGTGACAAAGGAAAAGATGGGTCAGATCCAAGATAGTCTAAAGTTAAGAGCAGCCAGCTGTGTGATGGCAAACACCAACAGGCAAGCCACTGAACAAATAAGACGTTAATCAAAACCAAACAAATTCGGAGGACTAGGCAATTTTACATATTTGAGCAAAATGAAGGGAAACAACACACAATGGCCCTCCACCTCTTACTTCTTTAAAAAAAAGTCTTAGCTACAAAGTAGACAAGCAAATTGAAATAATCATCTGAGAAGACTCTAGGTCAGAAAAGCCACAGATCACATCTATGCTGTCAGAAATCAAAACAAATAAGATAGATCTTCAGCACATGAAGATGCTTAGAATTATGGAAGAATCAGAAAAGTTAGTAGCCAAATAAAATATTTTGTGTCCAGTATAAAAGTGACCTCATGCAGATCTCCCTGTTCTTGATCTCTTCAACTTCTCCTTAAATATTCATTTCCCCCCCTTAGCCAGTTACACTGTACTGACACTAATCTGCCTTGAAATTGGCTGATTCTGCTCCAGCCAAAGCCAAGTTTCATCTGGTTGTCTTCGCTCCAAACCCAGTCTATGCTATATGGCAGAGGTTATTATTAAAAACTATATATTATGTGCACATGCTGTAAGAGAGTTCCTAGCTTGCAAAAGTAACTATTATATCTATTTTCCATTCTCTCAAGTCAATGAAAGAGATTGGTAGTGGTGAAAACCTCATATGGAAATTGTTCTCTAAATCCATTATTATCCATAAATGCCATTTAGCAACTGGCATCATACCTATTTAATATTTTTCCCCATTTTGTTTTGTGGATGCTAAGGTGGGGTAAACCAGGACGGAGTAAAGAATGCAAGGTCCATTGACATTATGCTGAGCATTAACCACAAGGGCAGAGAAACAAAGGATTCACACAATCAGTTACGTCTGGTAGTTTAGTTTATTCCTTTCAAATGAGCAGGTGCTTTGGCTCCAGCAGAAGGGAAAAGTTTCTTAACACCACTCTGTTTTCTAATGATACAAGTATCATTTGACCAACCAACTATGAATCAGCATTCTTCCCCCTGCACAAGAATAAACATTCCCTTTTATTATTACTAGATTAAGTAATATAATACGGGTTCTAAAGCTATGTGAGAAGCATGAAGAAATGAATTCTAATTCAAAATATAAATGCGTATATACTAGCTCATACCTCTGAGAGAGTCCTTCCTGCCCACCTTCTCTTCCTGAGCAGATTTTCTGGTGAGAGGTATAGAGCTTTAGGCTGTGCACATATTACTTGCTTAAAATACAGCTGGATAGTTCTTTTTTTCTCACTTTGCATCAAAGCTGGTTTAAGGGGAAGTGTTTCATATGAAACCATTAGACAGACACATGATATGGATTGTGGCTAATGTCATGTCCACAAAGCTTCCCAAGCCAGCTGTGGGAACACAGAGTAAATAGATGTGAGTCCACAGCTTCGTCTCAAAGCTAAGAGACATGCGGAATCTGCAACTTTTTTCACTTTAGATGAAACCCCTCAAAGTGTCCCGTAACTCTTGGAACTGAACAAATAACACCCAGCTTTGAAATATATGTATTGCTTTAGTTCCCACCCTCATTTCAGATCTATTTGCATACAGTGGTATCTCTGGTTGCGAACGGGATCCATTCTGGAGCCCCATTCGCAACATGAGCAGAACGCAACCCGCATCTGCGTGGGTCATGATTTGCCGCTTCTGCGCATGACGTCATTTTGAGCGTCTTCGCATGCGCGAGTGGCAAAACCCAGAAGTAACCCTTTCTGATACTTCCGGGTTGCCATGGGACGCAACCTGAAAAGACGTAACCTGAACCGAACATAACAAGAGGTATGACTGTACCTAACAATTTACAGATTATATTGAATGGAAAATCATCTGTCACACTTAAAATGCAAAGGGGCAAGTATGAATGTGGGCATGCCAAAGTGAGCAGGAGTCCAGCACACAATTGTGTGGCAAAGCAGAACATAATGCAAGAAGTACAGAGGTAAGGACCAATTGGGGGGGGGGGAATCAACTAGAAAGTTAACTGGAGGTAGCTGGCACTCATCAACCGCATCCCATAAAGGTAAATTCCCTTTACCTTTACCTGTTCCCTGCAGATGGTCAGATATGACACACCAGCTCCACACAATGAACTGGATCGACTCATTCAGGTTTCACCCAGGGATTCAGAAACTGTGCATGCACCCAACTGGTCTCTGAATTCAAGGCCCCATGTGATATACTGTGCACAAGAACCAAAGGTCTTGCATTATATAACCCTTTCCATCACGGTGACAGAGGCTGTGCTAGTGCTGTAAGACAAAAAAGTAATGGGGACAAAGATAACAAACTCTAAAAATAAGAAAGGTTATTATATAATCAAAACAGAGTTGTTCGTAGGAAATCAGGTCCACTTAATTCTGCCAAACACGTTGATCGTTTATTCTGGCATGACTTACACAGGCTGATGTGCTGACATATATCACTGATCTGAACTTATGCTATGCTATCGGTGCTCCCAAAGCCCATATTTCAGTTCAACAACCAAGAGCTTAATCTGTTTCCAAGATGGATTTCTCTCCTTACATCTCAAGCACATTTAAAACACTGTTCGAGAAGCATGGGATTCTTGAAAGGGTGGGTGGGGGTTGAAAGAGAATCTAAGATACCATGCTGATCGCAACAAAGTTATAGGCCAGTGTCAATGGCAACATCCCCCATCTCTATTAAGTGTGATTATTATTTTTACTACAAGATGCTCTGTTGAAACAGCTCTCATGAAGTCACCAAAACACACACACTTTACTGCTAATCAAATTTTTAGAAGCTGTCTGATACAGAGAGATAATTTTAAATATAGTGATGTTAAGGGAATAAACTTTGGACCAAGGGCATCCTGATTTAAATCCCATTCCAGGCATTAATAAATTCCAGGCTTCAATAAATCGTTGAATAAACCAAATAACTAAGTTTATGCTAGCCACAAACACCACTGTTTACCTGTTACAATACACAACTTAGCTTTATGAGTAAGTCAACAAGACTTACTAGCCTTTCTGCTCATGTGATCAAGTCAAGGTGGTGGTAGGGGAACCAACAACACAGTTATCTACCTTCTTAAAGTTTACACACGTCAATAGATAATTTGGTGTGTGAATGTTTCAAACATTTATCCCCATGAATACAGTGATTTTAGTATGGTGTTGTGGTTACTGATGATCAAATGGCAACACACAGTCAAATAAACACATCATAAAGTACCAGTCTATTACACAGAGATTCTCTTTTTCAAACAATATATGGGCTTGTGCAAATGTTGAAATCCTTTTAAATAAATATACCGTATATATAACTTTACCTTCACTTTACAAACTCATGTTGATAACCTAATAAATTTAGCTAAGTTTGCAAGTGATTCAAAACTCCTGCTTCCACCAAGCAAGGCTGAGCTTTTCCTCGAAAAATTAATAATAATAATAATAATAATAATAATAATAAGAAGAAGAAGAAGAAGAAGAAGAAGAAGAAGAAGAAGAAGAAGAAGAAGAAGTTATTTCTACCCCGCCCATCTGGTTAGGTTTCCCCAGCCACTCTGGGTGGCTTTCAACAGAACATTAAAAACAGAATAAAACTCCAATCATTAAAAACTACCCTAAACACAGCTACCTTCAGATGTCTTCTAAAAGTCAGATTGTTGTTTATTTCCTTGACATCTGACAGGAAGGCACGACTACAGAGAAGGCCCTCTGCCTGGTTCCCTGTAACCTCACTTCTCGCAGTGAGCCTCACTTCTCCCAAAGAGGCATTTCAGAAATTTGGACATTTTTCTTTTTCATTGCCCAACAGTCAGCCTTAGTTCTGATCCGCTTACAATTCATAGCAATCCCCCTTCACACACACCCCTCTCACACTATGGCAAGGCGATACAGCAGGAAAAGACTTTACAGTACTGTGCCTGGCAATCAACTCCCTTCCCATTAGCTACAGATAGTTTATTGGATATAGCATAATGGAGAATCTTGGTTTTAAAACTATTGTTGAAGTTCTCTTACACAGTTGGGTGATTTTATGAATATAGTAATAACTATAACCTTTAGAATTCAAGATGAGAACAGCAGATGGAACCTAATTAAGAGAAAAATTATTAGTCTTCATAAGAAGCAGGAAAAGTCAAGGTACTTTAGAAAACGGAGGTCTTTTGTGTCATTCCGTAATTGCAGAAGCAGTTTATCAGATAGACTGTAGGGCTCTTTAAACAATACCCTGGTCATATTGGAGCCACTTTTCTGTTAGCGGTTCTAGTGGGGGCTGAGGCTAGATCTAAATTACTAACAATGTGGGCTAATTCTGAGTGTTTTTCCCAATTTCATGACCAAATCTAATGCAATTGGACTGCACCAATGCTTGGAATGCTTGCATGTTAGTGCAGCCGTATGAGAGATGTTCATGGAAATGCAATATATTAAGCCACACAATTTACGTTCAGTGGATCTTGTCTGAAGCCAAAATTATGTAGAGTATAGTCAAAAGCCACTGGGTTCAATGGCAGGTGAGATAACCAATATCATCTTTTTTTTCTGGAACCCCTTTTTTGCCATGCCCGTAAAGCTGAATGCACACAAGTTAAAGTTGTGGGCTTAATAACCAACACAACTACAGTAGCAACTAGGGAAAACATTAAAACACCTCATTAACAGGCAGGCAAGTGTCCAGAAGTTAAAGCTTGAGAAGCCTGATATCTAAATGCCAAATAGCAGAACCAGAATACCTGGGTTGTCCTTCCCATCTTAGCAGGAAAATTATTTTCATTGTATTTTTTTCCCCATTTTCTCTCTGTTTTTAAGAACATGTATCAAAATATCCGTTGGGCTTCATGGAAACCCTCTGTTACCCTTTCCTGCTCAGAACTGATGAGTCATACTTTAAAAGGCAAAAGTGAGTAACCTTGCGGGGGGGGGGTTCATCCCCAGGAAATCTATGGATTTGAAATCGCATTTCTTCCTTTTTGGTGGGGGTGAGGAATAATCCTGTTTTTTATTATTGTTGTTGTTTTTGTAGAAGTAGAAAAAAATTTGGAAGCAAGAGACCACAGTAGGTAATAGTGGATCTCACGTGTGTGTGTGTGTGTGTCACACCCACCCACGTATAGGCAAAACGACACTTGAGTGTAAAATAAAAGAACAATAAAAATAAACACGCTGATAAAAGAGCACCAATGGGATAAGAAATAGTAAAGTTGTGCAGAAGTAAATATACACTGACAAGCTTACTCACCCAATACATCATTCCACACATCAAAACCAGGCCTCATTAAAAGATAGAAAAGTACTAGGATGATCTACACTTCCAGGGACTGCATCACCGTGCTTATTGTTTAAAAAGTCATGATTTTCAGAGGTTTGAAGAGATTCACCAGAAAAGCATGTGATAATTATTTGATGGCTTTTTATTTTATGTATTCAATTATTTTTTAAATAATAAAAAACTTGTATCATGCCTAATTTGTGAAAAATTCGGGGCAGCTAACAAGTCAAAACATGAGAACAATATATTCGATGTAAAACAATTCCGAAGTTGAAAACAACCACAAAAACCACATATAATCTGCCAAAGAGCTTGTTTGGACAATCACATCTTTATCAGCCTCCTGAAATCATATTGCAATGGAGCCTGATGTGCCTTGCTTAGTAAGTCATTCCACAGAGTGAACACAGCTACAGAGAATGTCCTAGCCCTGCTTACTATTAGCTGTGTCTCATGAGATATAGGGATTTGGAACAGGGCCTCACATAATGGCTGGGGCATGCAGAGAGACACATACAAAAAAAAGGCAGTTCTTCAAAAAAATGAGTGACCAAACCATACATATTCCCCAAACTGTGAATGTGCATTCATTTCCCATTGTGTTTACATACTTATCACCATACGTATAAAATCACTGCAAATGCCATGAGTTCACAGGAAATGATTTCAGCTCAAGGGGTAGCTAGCCATATGTTCAAATTTATTTATAGTCCCACATTATAATATTATTATGATTCATTAACAAAAGGAACGTCTCCAGGTTACTTAAAGACAAACTTGTAACTGTCTCAAGAAAACTTGACATGGCAATACTTTTCTGCTTTCTACAGGCATTCCATTTTCAATTCCCATTTCCCTTCCAGTAGTTCCACCCCAAACACGGAATAATCTGCCCCTTTCTTCCTACTCATGACACCTGAAAACCTAAAGTGAAATGACAACTGCCTGTATTGGTTTATTCTTCATTAACTGTTTGCTTTGGATCAAGTGAAACCGGCAAGGAAATGGACAACTACTCCGTTGGGAGAAGAGTCATGTGGGACAAATTAGAAGCTGCTGCATGATTCTGGAGCAGAGGGTGGAGAGGGGGAGTACATGGCTAACTGGAGGCAGCTGTCAGGATGTGGATTTTATGTTTATAATCTGCCCCCACCCCACTCCCAAATTCCTTGTGGATATTACGAGAGAAAGTGTGAGCCTGACCTATGAGGAGAGCAGCTCCGGTCTTCATCATAAAGTCATGAGAACATAACCTTACCTACAAAAGGCAATTGCCCAGCCAGCAAAGAAATACAACCAAAACAGGTTTTATATGCCTTATTCTTCTTCGCATCTTCTGATATAAATACCATAATATATAGCTAAAATTGCCTTTAAGGAAAAAAGGAAGATACCTCTTATAGGCTAAAAGCTTTGAATGCAGAAGTTCCCAGCTCAAATCCTTATCAACTTCATATACGATGGAGGGAGGAACCCTGTTCAGAGAGATCAGGCCAGTTAGCAGGATCAGTGGTCAGGGATGTTGTGAGTTGTAGTCCCAAAATAGCTGGAGACCCAATTTTGGGAAACCCTGGCCTAGATGAACCAGTAGTCCAACTTGATATAAAATAGTAGCTTCCTAGATTCCTGGGGTAAAATCTACCCACCAGCAGATGAACTCGTTGGTAGACAAGCTTCCACCTTTCCCCCTGCAGTCTTGATTATGAAACTCTGTGGAAGATTTGGGGAGTAAATAAGGAAAGGTAATCTGCTTCTGGGACACAGGATGTCACCCCTATGCACAGCATAATGTATGACGGGCAATGTCTTCTCATGTATTTCCACCCAACTTCTTTCAGAAAGAACACACACTACTTATTCACTATATTGCTGGCATTTGTCTTGTCACGAGAGACAGTGGAAGAGTGCACCTTTCAAAATATAGCTGATTAACAGTATCCATTTGAAAGACCCTACACCCATCACCTCCTGGCAAATAGAAGGGGAAGAAATGGAGGCAGTGAGAGATTTTACTTTCTTGGGCTCCATGATCAGATGGTGACAGCAGTCACAAAATTAAAAGACGCCTGCTTCTTGGGAGAAAAGTGATGATAAACCTAGATCTTAAAAAGCAGAGACATCACCTTGCAGTCAAAGGTCTGCATAGTTAAAGCTATGGTTTTCCCATTAGTGATGTATGGAAGTGAGAGCTGGACCATAAAGAAGGCTGATCGTTGAAGAATTGATGCTTTTGAATTATGGTGCTGGAGGAGACTCTTGAGAGGCCCATGGACTGCAAGAAGATCAAACCTATCCATTCTTAAGGAAATCAGTCCTAAATGCTCACTGGAAGGACAGATCCTGAAGCTGAGGCTCCAATACTTTGGCCACCTCATGAGAAGAGAAGACTCCCTGGAAAAGACCCTGATGTTGGGAAAGATGGAGGGCACAAGGATAAGGGGACGACAGAGGACGAGATGGTTGGACAGTGTTCTCGAAGCTACCAGAATGAGTTTGACCAAACTGCAGGAGGCAGTGGAAGACAGGAGTGCCTGGCGTGCTCTGATCCATGGGGTCACGAAGAGTCGGACACAACTAAATGCCTAAACAACAACAACAACACCTTTCTATAAAACTTCCAAGGTCTTCTGCCTATTAGAACATATGAATATTACAGAAGAAAAACCTATTGCTATGGCTAGTGGCTAATGCAAATAAAGTTTCTATCTATCAAGGAAGCAAGGAAGCAGAAGAAAAAAACACAGATATAAAACTTACAGTGCAGTTTGTATACTGTCCACATCTGACGGTATAAATAATAAATATTATTATTAGTATCACCTTTACCACTGCTACGCATAACAGTGTAATGTAAACCAAATATCCAAGCAAGCGTAATGTTTAGAATGCTGCAGCAACCTACCCAAAGGAAAGAATAAAAGTGAACTTATCTTCTTCAACTTATTTTGTACAACCACAGTGAGAAAGAACAAAAAAAACCAAAGAAGTAAATCGGGTTCAAACTGCAGTGACTTTACGCAAGTGAAACAAACCTATCAAAAGTGGTTTTTCTTTAACAGTTCAGATGGTTTGATTTTCCCTGCTGGGTGAACAAATATATGAATTGGATATGCTTCACAATGCATCCATGCTTCTTTCAGTTCGATGCAGACAAATAATAATAGTATTCATCACTATACTCTGTACCTTAAAGTTTGCAAGATTCTTTAATATGATTCTTAACTCTTACACTTGCAAGCAAAATATTCACGAGAGCAATACAGACATTAACACTGCAATTCTATACAGAATGCTATACAGTACTCAGAAGACGCACCAAGTTAAATGGGATTTACATTCAAGGAAGTGTGTATAGGATGGCAACCTAAAAGTCATGTGCAACATTTCTAGGGATGTTTCTACATTTGCATATCTACTTAGAGCTTCAACAATAGGCAAAGCATTTAATAGAATCATAAAATTGCAGAGTTGGAAGGGACCCCAAGGGTCATCTACTCAAACCCCCTGCAATGCGGGAACCAATCATTTGACTATCTAGAAATCAGATAAATTTTCTTAAGGTTTTTTTTGTGGGGGGGGGGCAGTATATAGATCTTAGAAATATGCCACACAAAAGGTGAGAAAAGAAACTCTCTTCTCCCGAAATGAAAGATTAATTATCAAATTGTTGCAAAAATAAAAGATTCTATATTTTCAAATGTGTTTTTTTAAACTCCATTACTCAAATTCCCATATATCTCTCGCACCAAAATTAAAAGGTTTTATTTCCAGTGCTTATTTCGATGAAGTAATGTAATAATATGCATAAACAAGAAATTCATAGTATTTTCAACTGAAAGAATTAAGCGGTTTTCCCCTCACACATAGCTAGAGCAGACCTGAAATTAATATTTTACATCTCAGTTATTCCCATGAAACGCAGATTTTTTTAAAAAAAGATATCACCTTAAAGTGATTTACATCAGGAAACAAAACATAAAAAGCATAACATGATGAGAGCATAACAGCCAACAACTCCATCTATAAAAGCTGGGAAATTACTGGGTGCCAAGCATCTCTGGATCTAGCCATTTCAAAGTAATTAAACATATTTAATTAAATACTCAGCTGATGAGAAAAAAGAACCCACAGATTGCATCTCTCTCTCTCTCTCTCTCTCTCTCTCTCTCTCTCTCACATACACACACACACACACAGAGAGAGAGAGAGAGAGAGAGAGAGAGAGAGAGAGAGAGAGAGAATTAGGAGGCTGAATTCTTTGCCATAAATGAATTCATACTTCACCATAAAATTATCAAAACATTATTTATAGTTTATATTTAAAATTTCTTCATAGTAACAAAAAGAGATGAGGGGAAGAATTTGAACTGACAAATCAGAAGGGTCTTGAAAAATAAAAAGGGAGTTGAAAAATAAAATCTAACAACACAGCTTTGACAACACAGCAAGTTATTCATCAGCCTATGGAATTTTCATAACAAACTGAGACTTGCTCAAAACTAATTTGCAGAGATGTGTTATTCAAGTTATTTCTTGAGCCAGAAGCAGGCAATACTACTACATGATCTCAGGGGAACCTGAAGTGAGGCAGGATGAAGACGGCAGCAGTTTAAAGACTGCCAGTGCAAAGATCCAAAAACTTTTGTACTTATTGCAGAGTGGGAAGTAGTCAACCTTACAACTTCAGCACTTTGCTTTTTGTTTTACTGCCATTCTGGGGAAAATATGTTCCTGTACCAAAGGTCTGGTTTATTTTTTCCACCTCATGGCAGTAAAGTGAAATTACACAACGGAAAACTATAACTGAAGTTCAAAAAGTTATGCGGGAAATTACTTTACATTTTCATACTCCTTACTGTACTTTATCTGATGCATCCTTTTCCATATGGTATAAATAATAAGGATAATTAGAATTTTGTCTTCTCCATTAGGTAACTAGTAGTAATCTGTTATCTCTTTCCCCCACCCCTCCAGCAGCAAACAACAATTCTCTCTTTTTAGGCTCTGTTTAAGAACAAAATATGTCATACATCTCCTTCAAAAAAGAGCATGAAAGACACTCTTGGGGAAAATAGTGTGTGTTTGATTCTTTAATTATAATAAAAACACTGTTTTTGGGTAGAGATGGGCAAAAATTAAAAGTGACAATTCTGCATGTTAACTACTAATTTTATTTAAATTATTTTTTATTAAGTTGTAGCTAAAAATTCACATCATAATTCAAAACTTCAGTAAGGAAGTCTTACAGAATCTATATTTATAGCATGCTGTTTTAAAATATACTGCTATTTATTACTTTTCAGATGGAGAAACCTGTCGTAGAAAACTCAAGTCTTACACTTTTGTGCAACCCCGAGCTCTTATAAGCAAACATGTGAACAAGAATTCGAATAATGACCGAAACCTTTGCATAGTCCCACATTTTATTAAAAATTTCTATTACTGAGGCTACAGCTTTTAAAAAAAGAATTAAAAGTAATTGTGTTCATGCCAGCTAGGGCTGCCTCACTTCCCTTTTCCAAAGGCTTTTCTCCTTTGATCTGTCCATCTCTGTTATTAACAGAAGCTGCAGGGGCAGCAAGTTCAAGTCAAAATAAGGTAAATAATTCCTAAGCAGAAGGCTGAAGCCAACGAACAGACAGACGTCGAACGGCGTTAAAAATAAAATCTTAAATTGAAAGAATAGAAAAGAAATCTACTCGGGTTATAACTAGAGGTCAATGGATTGCATCGTTAAGAGAACTGCCTGTCAGCATCAGGGCAGCCATAGCTAGTCCTAAGACTGCAACACCTTTCGTATTTCTGCCAACTAATTCTATTACCATAGTTCTTTCTTATCCATAGTGAACATCTAACTGATAGAGTAAGTGCACATTCAAAGTATTCTTTTCAAAGTATCAGCATTATTGCTCCACCCACAATGTAATTTAGAAAATGACAGAAGCGCTCGTATCATAAAGATTCGCAAAAGGGGCAGACCCGAATTTCCTATTAATTTATGAATGATATGTCAATGTTTGATGATAAAGAAAGAAAGAGACAGCAATCACTACTTTGTTACCACGACAAAAATATCTTTCCAACTTTCTCATTATGAGGTAATTCACTATAAACCAAGCAATACTTCTTTATCCAACTATCTGAGAGTTTCATGGTAATACCAGAAGGGGGGTTATTAGGCACCATGGTTTCTAAGCGTAACCAAAAGAATACAAACCTGTAATAGATTTCTTCTTACATCTGGTCAGGAAGGCAATCTTTTCCCCTTATAAAACAAACTCTAAGTTGCATAAATCAATTCACATCATCCCTAGGAAAGAGCTCGTGCCACTTATTTTACACTTATTTTAACAATCTATAGAGTAGAAAGGATTTTTTTTTTAATTCTCATCTTGCAAAAAAAAGAGTAATGTCAGTTATTTTTACTTACTCTCAGAATCATAATTCTTTTTGCCAACGGAGGCTACAAGCCTTTATTTCATTTCATATTTCCCCTTGAAACAGGGTTACATAGACAAGAGAATAAAAGTCACTGTCCTATTGGTATACTCATCCATTTTAAATATTTCAAAACAGCAGATTTCAAGGAAACTCATTTGATGTTTCAGACATGAACATCCAAGGTCAGTAACAGTTAGCACAATTATTGTGTAGCTAACTGTATATGCTATTGTGTTTAAATTGCTGCATTGCCGACACCTTATACAGCAACCTTTAAACATCTAAGAAAGGAGGAAAGAAGCAGGGTATTATTTCAGAAACGAAGGGCGGGGGGGTGAGGAATATTCTAGAAGCGCAGATTTCGATCTGTACTCTCTCAGTCCCATTCCCCTTGCGCATTGCGTGCCAAGAATACCAGAGGAGTTGTACAGAGACTTTCATGATGACGCAATGTATGGTCACGAGGCACAAGCACTTATCCCATTCGCCCACTCCCCACAATATTCTGTCTCAAATCATTTCCATACTCACACAAGCATGAAAGAGGGGCAATGACAGATTCGTAACCTAGCACGAAATACCAAAGAAATGCTCCTATATGCACGGGAAATTAACCCTTTATCAACTTGCACGATTTTCACACAAAGCAAGATGGGAGGAAGCGCCCATATATGCAGTTGAGTTTGAAACACACGACGGTAATTTGGGAGGACAGAAAGAAACAATAATAATAAACTATACAGAAATATTTGGGTAGGGAATCTTATTATATATTGATTTATACACGCAAGTGTAGATTGTTTCCACTTCACATTTCACTGATAACAGTATCTGCCATTAAAGTCCTGATCTTCTTAGAAGAAAACATGATCTATGCTGAACTAGAGCGATTAATATCCCAAAATCTAAACAAATATGAGCTCAAACTTTCTTTTAAATCTGTTTTGCTCTGCAAGACAGTTACTGGAAAATACTGTTTCGTTCCGCTGCAAAAAAATTTCTCCACTGAACATAGTCTAAATCACAACATTATGAAAACGAAGCAAATTTATATGAATCACCTACATACAGGATCACAACAGATTTACACTAAAATTAAACTACTTTAAAAAATAGCTATAAACAAAAAAGTTGATGGAGATTAACATTAAAACTGATAAAACAAAGAATAATTTTAGTGAGCCAACCAACCACTACAGACAAAGGAAAGCTTATTAAGTATTTTGACTTCATTTACTGCATTGTGTACACACCCTTTACTGAATCTTACAGTAACTTTACTGGGATTCCTTTCACTTTTTTGGTTACCTGCATACGGTTGTATGAAATTTATCAAAGGAACTATAGCTTAGAAATTAAGACAACTGCTTGCAGAAATTCCAACCTAGTGCAAATTAATGGATCGCCAAACTTAGTACCTTATTGCTCAACAGCTATTTGGACAATTCTAGTTTATCAGTTGGTCTAGTCCCAGATATATTAGAAAGTCAGTTCTTGCTGTAAGTGCACATATATTGAAGGAAGAACCACATTTTTCCGTGTATAAAGACTAGTTTTTTTTACCAAAAAATTGTGTTTAAAATTGGGGCTCGTCTTATACACGGGTAGTGCTGTGGGGTGTTTTCTTAATTCGGAGTCCCCAAAAATAGGGGGTGTTTTGTACATGGGGGCGTCTTATACAGAGAAAAATATGGTATATTGCAAACACAATGAGATCTACTTAAGTTTAAAGGTTTTAGACAAAGTATCAAACATGCCTTTCACCTTCCTAGCACACATGAAGCCTAAACAAGGCACGGTAGTAAAAGAGCAAGGGTGAAAAGAAAAGTTTTTTTTTTTTTAAATGCAGAATTTCACTTGACAAAATAAATACAGATGGTCAAAACTGCAAGGAGTCAATAAGTCCTTGTAAGAAAAGAACACCTCTTGGTGTTTTCTCTTTCATTAAGTAGGCTGCAGTGTATTGATACAATGGCTGAGAAAGGAGGAGAAAAAAAGAATACATTTTCTGTGTACTAGGCTGTAAAATTAGCACTAAAAACTACTTAAGGAATGAGTAATGCACTAAATGGTGAAGTGGAAAAATAGAATTACCCGGATGAAACTGTTAAAAAGCGGGGGGGGGTACTTTTTCTTGTTCACAAGTTCAACAAGCCTCATTTTCTTCAAACTATAAAAAATATGAGTAAAGAAATTTTCCGTGATAACTTGGACTATATAAGCATAATAAATTGTCTCTGCAATAAAAAAATGCTAATAATGGAAAACCTTAGGAAATGCAGTTTTTATTGGTTTTATTAACTTACCAGTATAAATTTGAATTATCTCATTTTGTTTATTTGCTACTTACTCATTTCTAAGTGCCTCTGTACTAATGAAAATAAAATCTCAAGTGCTTGATAAAAGCTCTGGGGCTGGCTGAAACAATTAGAGATTTCTTTTTTATTTATACAAAGATGCTGAGCGTCTCACACATGAACTCACACTCTACTGGGTTTTGGGTTTTTTTAATTATGATGCAACAGATAAATTTTATTTCTTCCGAAAATTCTCATAAGTATTGAGCAAAACATATTGCTTTGTATGCCAGTATATAAACCTGGCAGTAAAGCCCATTTAATACACTGCCTCTGATGAAGTCTGTACAGACAACAGCTGCAGTCCTGCACTTACTTACCTGGAAGTAAGTCACACTGAACTCAATGAGGCACAATTTTGAGTAGACACGTATAGGACTGTGCTATACAAATGGAGGATGAAAAAGACACCTCTCTCCTTTTAAAGCAGCATGCTACAAAGTCAATTCATCTTCTTTTTTTCAACTCCTTGTGTTCACGCCAGATTGCACTCGCAGCAAGATTTTTTACTAAAATCCTATTTCAGCTGATTCCAAGCTATTTAAAAACTTATTACTCCCTTCAAGGGCGTTTTTATTCAAAACACTTCAGGAGTTAAATTGCCAAGTTAAAATCAAAGTAATGACCCCAAGCAGAGATTACCGCGTCGCAGAGTAAATTCATATAAGAGAGTGGGGGGAGAAATCAGACTGCAAAGCATTTCCTGCTAAAAGATACCATACTGATTGAATCTTGTTCTGGCACTAAGTATTCCTTATGGTTCTAACAGCCCATCACTCACATTAAGACCTTCACAAAGAGAAAGATTACTGAACGAACCCAATCAGAACTTTGCCCTCAGAGCTGTGAACGCCTCCGATTTCTCAAGGTTTCCAGACCACTTGACTGACTGTCTCGTAAAACATAAGGATAATTAAACTGACATGAAATAACGGCCCTGTTTAAATTCTAGGGGCAGTTTGTCTAACCTTTGACCCCCTCAAAAGACCACAGTCATTCCAGCACCTGTCCATGAATCTTATTGCTTAAAAGCATATGTACAGTATAAACATCTGCAGGTCATATTTCTGTTATACGTTAACACAAAAATTGTCACAAGAATGAGCATATCCGAATTATTAGCCAGCATTAAGCTGTGCTCTTCACTGTTTAAAATTCCTGAAAAGTAGGAAATGAACACTCAAAACGTGGCTAATGACCTTCATCATCATTAAGCTATTTGGTTATATTATTTATACACAGACTATTGAAATTCTATTTACTGCTTGTTTTATAACTACTATAATGAATATCCACCATTCAGAGTAGCCCTATCAAAATAAATGGGTCTACACTGAAAACAGCTTACTGGATATCACCCTATAGGCAGAAATGTGAAAATAAACGATAAAAAAACAGATTACAGCATAAATACTTCGTCAAAATTTGCATTTACTTCCTTAGTTTCATATGAATACACAAGAAAGTTGACAAAAATCACAATCTATATTCTGTAATTTTAGAGTTGGCTATCTACAACAATCTCTACAAGACATTATGTGATTAATTCCATCCATGTAAGTGATTTCAAACAAATCAAAGTGAATTATTTAAAGTCAAAGTTCTCAAAGAAAGCAAAAATAAAATAAAAAGTATATATGTCAAGGGAAATGAATATTCAAATTTGATCCAGAAATCTGGAATTCGTGTCAGTTATAAATTAAACCCAATTAGCTACGGGGTTTTTGGACTTAATACAGTGCATTCCAAGAGGTCAGACTGACATTTTTCAGTCTACCATTCAAAGCCTCACATTCCTCAATATGCAAAATTAGCAAAAGCATCCTATATTGCTTTTCTCTTTCTTTGCTTGATCGAGCCTTCCTAAAATGCAAACCATGTCTAAAATTACTATAAATTAAATTTAAATGGAAATCAAGGCTTAATTCTTCAAGTCTTAACATTCTCTTTGTTCCTGTTATTATGACGATTCCCAAGACAGGGATTTCCTTAGCAGCAACATTATCGAGCTGCTGCTTCATTCCAATCAAAATATATAAAGAAACCTGGTTCAAGAAAAGCCTGAAATGGCTCAAGGCTCAACAGTTCCTTATCTGTTTTTGGATATTAGATGCAGGTGCTGTGATCATGCAAGTAGCAGTTCCCAAGGAAATCATGGCATGCATGTTCAGCATGATCACAATAATATATTAGGCTTTATCGAATACTCTTAAAATTCCCTCATTCCATTGCATTGCATCCTCCAGTGAAAATTACCTGTATCCGTGGCGTTAACAATGCTACTTCTTAAAATTGCCAGGGACACTTTCCAACACTGAATAATAATAATTATTTATTATTTATACCCCGCCCATCTGGCTGGGCCTCCCCAGCCACTCTGGGCGGCTTCCATAAAAACCAAAAATACAGTAAAGAAGAGAAGCACATAAGCTTCTGAACTAGAACAAAAACTGAAGCCTCACAAGGGTTGCATAACAAAGTTAAACCTTCTGCAAAATAGGAATTTTAGTGAAGAAATGGCTAACATTAAGAATCCAATCCAAACCTCACCACGATTAGTAGTGGGTTGACAATCAATTGCACAAAAAGTCTTTACAGAACCTGGATCTGCCTCTACGACAAAGGAATATGTGGACTCTCTCTCTTTCAACAAAACAAAACCTTATCATTTACGTTCTTTGAAAGGTACTGCTAAACCTAATGCATTTCATGCTGCATGGTGGAACTTCGTCACATATGTTACTGGCCATCATCTACAACAAAAGTTATTGACAGTATCCCTGGAAATCTGGAAACAGTTTTGAATTGCTCCCCAGTCTTCAGTTTATTTATAAAATGGAAATCCCCTACCCCACATGCTAGGTCTTCTGTTGAAAGTGTTCTGTTACCAGATCTGGGTAATTTCTCTGTTATCTGTGGTGGCAAATAAAAAATACCCTTTGACAAAAGCTTACTGATTTTTCTACTTTGCACTATGGGTAATAGTAGTGAAAGTGACTAATATTAATCAAAATGGATCCTAATCTTCAAAAACTGCTCCTGCAGCTTTCCCAGTCTCTTGCCTCCTCAGAAGTGCTTGCCAGGAGTCAAGTATATATGAGTGCTGGCATTTGCCAATATCCCCTAAGGAAAAAACTTCCATATTACAGCTGTATATTGCGGGAGTGCTTACTGCAAAAGGCCACTTTAAAATGTGAAATATTGTGTGCTGGGGTCAGGGCGGGGGCACTTATGCAACTCATCACTAGCAATATCGCCAAAAAATGTCCAGCAAGTTAAGCTCACGGAACTGCACTCCATGATGCACAATGGCAATGTTTTCCATAATGGAGAAAATCCTAGTTTCAACACTGGGAAATGAGAGTATTGTGGCGATTAAAATATATGAACTTTACATCAAGTATCTTCATTTGGGTAGTATCTTGTTCCTTTTGTGTAACATCAAGCCTGGAGAAGATTTATGGAGAACTTGAAAGCTTCCCACACTTTTGTGACATTTTGGTTGGTTGCAATATTACCCTAACAATTCTTTAGAGAATACCAAATAACCAGGGATAAAAACAAAACAAAACAGAGGAAGAAGACCTTCGACACCTAAAAATGGCAATTAACTTTTGGGAGTTACATGCCCTTCACAAACAACCACAAAGTAATGCTACTGAATTTGGATTCTACTTACTGTTTCCTAGGTACATCAACTAAAATTAATATACAGATTTGTTAATATAAAATATGTCTCATTTTGCTTTACCTCTGTTTTCTGTTTCACAAGGGAGCTGTGTGTTCCCACATATATTTTATATTTTAAATGAGAGGGATAGCAGCTATTGGTTGTTTCTTTATCCCAGCAGCACTCAACACAACCTGAAATCTATTTTGCAATTAGCACAGTCCAATCAAATTAACTCTGCAATCTCTTCCTTCATTCCATTTAAGACTATTGCAAACAGGAGATTTGGGGGCATCAATATTATAGCCAGATTCCTCCCCCAGCCGAAACATCTTTTTGCTTAACATCCAGTCCAAAAAATGTTTGGGACAAATTAGAAAGATTGCTCACTTCTATGTGACATTTGAGATAATCCTAATAAATGTATCAGCCAACATTTCACACAGTAGGCTATTATTTGTTAATACAAATACATTGTTTAATGGTCAAGAGAATGCATGTTGCAGTTGGATAATGCCTTTGTCAAAAAAAATCAGGTATTTTTGCACTAAGTTCCAGAGGCATAGCTGCTTTTGCTCTTGCAGCAAAAACTATAAAAAGTATTGTAGCACCTTAAAGAATATAACCAATTTATTATGGCAACTAATAATAATCTCTTAAGTAGAAAATGTATTTTTGATTGATCGAGTATGTCAGTTTGCATAAAACCTACAGCTAATTTTGAACACAATAACATCGCAATAGCATTGCAACAAGATATCAGAAATTGGGCATTAGAATATAAATTTGCCTCCAGACACATTCTTCCACAAATGTAAGGGGATCTTCAAATCATAGAAGAGACTCTAATTCAGCAGAGGCTCTCAGCAGGAAAGGAGGGAAATATAATTTTTACAGATCCTCCATGCAGCCCTTCACTTCACTCCCCACAATGTTCCAAAAGGTTCCCTAACCCTCCAGAACAGCTTTTCAGAGACACAGGGGGAAGGAGAAATTAAACTATACCATTCCACACTAAAGTATGAACAACTACAGTAGCTGATTGTGCATCTTATAACAGCAAAGCCAATATGCAAGGAAAAATAGGATGTCATTTGCATCATCACAGAAACAAATAATTGACACTCATATCAATTCTATCGCATTAAAACCGTATCTCTGAAAGCCTGCAGTAATTGAGATAGTTGCATTCATGTTGTGCAATGCTGGCTTGGCACAAAGCATGAAAAATACTTTACAATTTGGCTGTAACACTTTTTAATAGTAGCAAAATGAACAGTCTGCTATTCTTCGTCCAAGACTATACATGTACTTTTCTCCACAAAGATGATATTATCCCGACTTGGGAACTCGTCATGTTTGAAGAATCTTTCAGACAAGACATTGAGGACTAAGCTACTAAAGGAAAGGGAAAGGAAAAAAAGTTGGTTTTGGCTACTTTACCTGGGGCAGGGAGATTCCGTTACTGCAATTCTATTTCCTGGTTACCAAAAATATTAGTACTTGTTGTTTTTGTTGTTTTTTAAAAGAATTGTTACCAAAGAGAATTACTGAAATTTGAACACATCAACAGGATATTTAATGTGCTTGTTTACAGAAACCTAACACTATTATGGTTCTCGAAGCTACAAACATGAGTCTGACCAAACTGCGGGAGGCAGTGGAAGACAGGAGTGCCTGGCATGCTCTGGTCCATGGGGTCACGAAGAGTCGGACACGACTAAACGACTAAACAACAACAACACTATTATGAATAAATAGCCTTTATTTAAATACACTTTGGGCATTAACCATTGTATATAGTATTGCAACCATGCTTAATAAACCTTTCTGCCCTCTTACAGATCTAAACGCAGCCAGGAGAATCTCCTAAAGTTAAATAAACCACATGAGATCAGTGGCCCTGCCAACTCTTTGCTAATCTTAAGAGGCAATTTATACCTAAAAGACATTTGTAAGTTTACTATTTTATCAAAACATATGAATGCAACCGAGCCAGATGCATTCATTAAGTGACACTAAACATAACTTTTCAAAAAGCATTATGCAGGCAAGCTGGTGAGCAACAATGAAAATTTATAGTTTGGAATCTTCTATAAGCACTTCTAAATCAGTTTTGAAAGAAAATTGACTGGTGGGAAAAACAATAAATTATTCTGACAAAATAACACTGTCTCTGGTAGATGAACTAGTTCTTCCTGTGCTCCATCAGAACAAGATAAGCTAAGTAATGAGGGGTCAACTTTAGCTGCCTTTTTCAATGTGCTATACTACACTACCCAGGCAGATGTTTAAATATGTTCAACTCTTCTCTCACAATCCCCCCTCCTCTTTTTAATTATCCTTTCCATTCTCTCTCCCTTTCCTTAGCAGCCATATAAATGTTTTCTTGGAAACTGTGCATCCTTTAATGCACAACCAAAGTAACTGAGCCCAATAAGAACACTTAATAATAATAATAATCACAGTTCTATAGGAACAAAAGTAGGACAACGAAGTTCCAATAATTATGGGAACAGGAAATTCTATGTGATGTTAGGCTGTATGGAACTTGAAAGGAATAAAGTATGCTGCACTTTGCTCCCACCTATGTGGAACCAAATTCTTGAAAACATTTTCTTTCTACCGGATAGTTCAGTTGGTTAGAGCATGGTGCTGATAACACCAAGGTTGTAGGTTTGATCCCCATGTGGGACAGCTGCATATTCCTGCAGTGCAGGGAGCTGGAATAGATGATCCTTAGGGTCCCTTCCAACTCCACAAACTTATGATTCTAAGTACATTAATATTCCGTTGCGCAGTTTTGCTGGCAGCATTTTTTCTAGACAAAGTAGATTCCTTTATGACCAAATGAAATAATGGAAGTTATTCAGAACTAGGAAATAAAGAGAAATTTGGAAACTCTCCAATCCCAGTTGTACTTTAAGCTGCCTAATTTCTGAATGGGTAATTGCATATGTGGGGGGGGGGGACTTTCTGAACCAATGTGCATTCACTCTGTACAGATTGCGTGCATAGACAAGCCTGAAGATCACGGAAAGATTTGACGCTTGAGTGAGTCTAACAGTTGAAATGGCAAGGAGTGAAGGTGGCACCATTACAAATATATCACACTGATACACAAGTGGTTTGGGCTTTGTCAGCGGTCCATCTTGGCAACATTTCACAAAGCTCTCTATATTTGCTGGCCTCCAGGATGCAGAATGTGTCACTTAGTGTTTCCCTCCTCTCCGAATATGTGTTACCTGAATGTCCACTTCATCCACACAAGGTAGATTCCATAATGGTTTGTATATATTTCCAGTGAGACATCATAAGAAAATTACAAGAATAACTATGTAAGGCCAAATAAAAATTTAAAAAATACAAAAGTTCCCTTGCAGATAGCAGATCCATTAGAAATGGCAGCCAAATAAATGTAAATATGAACTGTACTCCGTAAGTAGGAGCTAAAGAGGCTGAAATCAGTTCTGCAATGCTTCCATGTTAACATGCAAGAATATAATTCATGTGCAGAAAAATACCTATAAGCTTTACATACAGGAAATATTATTTTCAGTATTTTGCTGTATGAGCACATTTTGACAATGGGCTTATTAGTATATAACATGGTCTATTTCATGCACACACGTCAAAATTAAATATCCCTACTTATGAAAGAGAAATATAACAATACTGACGTAACAAGCGTAAGCACAGGTAAGGTTTGACACAAATTCTTTTAAGTACTTTTAAATGATATACAATATACTAATAACTTTCCTGTGAAAGTTTCTACGTGAAAATAGCAATCCCAGCTGTTATAGGGAAATCCATCATTTGACACCACAATCGCCTTTGAGATATGTGACTTTTATAATCCCTAGTTTGGAATAACAGGAAACAAAGACTGAATACTATGTTTCTTACGTCTTCTTAAAATGTCACTGAGAAACTTCCAACTCCTTCCTAAATAGTATCATTTGCACTAGGAAGAACACAGATAGTGAAATGTGGGAAACAATATAACCCCTTCCACCAGTGTGGATTAACAGGTCCCAGCAGTGATGGCAGGACTGAAGAACAAAGCACTTCAAGAAGAATTACTTCCTATTGCAGAGGATTATTGCTAGCATAGCTGTTTTGACACAACAGTAGCTGTGCCACTTTTTTCTGATCCTGCTTCTCCATTCAGGCTGTTGTGCATAATCTAAGTCAGAGCATCAACCACCCATAGCACACTACCTCTGGGAGCCCCTTATAGAAAATTTACACAACAAAGGCTTTTCACATCACAACAACCTAGTCATTGAAAATTTTAATTCTTCATAGGCCATCTTTCAAGTGCTCTTTTCAAGACACAGAACTATAGTAATATGTTCAAAACATGGAAGTACTTAGCAGTTTTGTGGAATGGCATGTTTAGTTTCACATACAGATTTTTGGATCTATGTTCAAACATATTTCAGAAGATTTTAATATTATTATTTTTGACTAATTCTAGTCTGATTTTTAGCCATCAGCTCTTATTTAAAGAGTGAGAAGTTAGACATCATGGAGTCTGTTAGCTTTCAGCAGTTTGCAGAACACACTATGGTTTGGTTTGAAAACATGCTAAGCCAAACGATAGCTTCACCATAACATGCAAGCTCCATGAACGGAGCTTTAACACCATTCTGGTTGTTTTGTTGCCACACTGTGCTGAACTGTGCCACATTTTGGATTAGTGTGATGTTTAGTGGGTTCATGGTATAGCTCTCCTGAACAAACCACAAGCCATAAACCATAAGACAACCCCACTCATGATTAGTATAGACATAGCTAAACAATGAGACTAGGTTAAGATGACAGTCTAAACCAAACTAGGGACATTATTGAACATTTTTAATGGATAACGAGATAATAAAACTGTGATATCACTAAAACAGGCCATCAAACTTTAATACCCATAAAAGCATATAAAGAATAATGCACTTTCCTGCAGGGAGATCAATCTATGTTTAGGAGCACAACCATTGCTTGTAACCGCATAAACTTGTATCCCCCAGTGTTTTGTAGTTTTGAAGACGCCACCATTCTTTTTTCCATTCTAGTGGGACTACAGAATCAAACCGGGATGTTACCAAATGGCGTCCCTCTACTGACAGAAGGGTAATTGAGCCAGCAGAGGCTTCTATCCGTGGATCAGAAAATTAACAGATTTTTTTTATATTCACCCTCTTCCCTGCATCCTCCTCCCTCCCCACCACCACCACAAAAAACCCATCTGCTTCAGAGGTTAAAGGACCCTTCAGATCAGAATGGGAGATAGGGACTACAGTACAAGGGGAAAGGCAAAGAGGTAAAAGTAGCCTTTCTCACATTCCAAGCGCCTCGCCTCCGTCTTCCATTGGTGAAGAGGCAGCATTACATACAAGGTAGTTAGCCGATAACAATTTAGGCTCAGAACATGTCTCAGGAACAGAATTATAACCTCTACCAGAGAAGAAGCATGAGTGAAGGTAAAAGCAATCCCAACAAAGGCACACAAAAGGCTTTGATCTCCTTGTTTGCAACCAGCAGCTCAACCCTTTTGGAGAAAGAGATCAGAAAGTAGGACATATCCCTATGGTCTCATAAGTGCCAATAAGTAATGAGACGTTACCTAGAGCAATCAAGTGGACAGTATTAACAATGCACTCGGCCCACACCTGGCCACAGTGGAAGTACAGAATAAAAAGCAGCAGTTATGCACACTGTGTTGCAGTTGTGATAAGAATAGAGATATATTTTTCCCCATAATGGTAACTTTAAATAGGAGAAATGCCTTGTGGGTGAAAGAAGATTGCTGCCTGTTAGACAGAAAATAGGAACACTGTATGCTATTGTTACAATGCAAGTGGAACACACATCTAATGGCTATTAATACTAAGCCTCAGTTTGATGTGCAATGCACAGCAGACTACTTCTTTAGTCCATGCAACTAAAGAAGTAGTATTCATACTACTTCATCCTTCATGCAATACTACAACAGCCAGTATTTTGAAACAAGTCAGAGACGCCTTTAATAATAAAAAAAGCTTATTAAGATATTTTATAGCACCATCATCAGAGAAGCTGAAAGGATTTGTATTGCTTCATTAAATGTTACGAGGCTGTCTTTTCTGTGTGAAATATTATGTCATATACCTTTTCCTGCCATTTTTAGTATTGTAATAATCTTTGTATTATTTCTTTTATTCATCCTTCATTGTTCTCCATTGGTATTTGTTTGTTTGTTTTACTTGGCAGAATTAATACAGGAAATGTTAATGAGGCAAGATTATTAAAGAATGGGGATAAGTTGATCTGGGATCTCTACACTATTCTTCCCAGCAAACGGAGAACAAAGCATTCATTTTCACAGCACAGAAATAATAAAAGTTATTAGCCACTTTATCACCTGAAGAATTGTCACAGAGGGAGCATTTAGCATACAAATGCCTGTATCAATACTACCTCTGTGTAAAAAGGTAATCCAAGCAGACATAGAGTTTAGAATAGTATGATTTCCTTAACACATACCCCTTCATATTTAGAATATAAACTCATAATGATTAGTTGCTAACTCTTAGTGTTATCACATTGTACCAAATTATACAAATGCATCAGCTTACATTAAAAAATATAAACAAAAAGCAAGCAAGGCCTGTTTAATTATTCCCATCATGTATTCCACATAATTAAAATGGAGATACCATCTTATCAAATATATTTAAGTATCAGCATTTATTTTCACAAGAGTTGAGAGTGGCTCTATTCATTATGAGGTCTCCAGTAGATGGTTTTAAAAATCAAAATGGTATTTAGCTGTGAAAGACAAATCTATTGAAAAATAATAATTTCAAGGTTGCAATGTGGTAGCTGGAAATCGCAACCCAGAGACTTGTCAATTCCTAAAACAACTGTTTCTTATTCATTGTCTCTATTAAAGCACTCACTTTACTTACTATTTCAGTACAGCATTCAAAAACAAAGATGTTTTTACGTGAGAACCTCAAACTGGATTTCTGCTCCTGAAACAGGACTTCTAAAGGGGACTCTAGAAGATTTTGAGGCTACACAGTGGGACTTGCAAGGGCTTGTTCTGGTTATGCAGAGACAGCACAGAATACAACTGGAATGATTTTTCCCCACCGTTCATAGTCAACAACAGAGATTCGCTTCAACTTTAGTTTTCAGTACAGGCTTCAAAATAGTTTAGAGGTGAATAATATTCAAGGAGTAATCTTTATTTTTTTCTAAAGAATAAAATTTCATTGGGGGTGGAATTAATGTGTCCTAAAATTACGCTGATTCTCCTTGAAGATAAAATTTATGAGTTGCCTCCTTAATCTTTGGCTTTTATTATAGTTAGATTCACATAATCAATCATTATTTAATTGATTTCTTACCCATCCTTTACTATAAATTCCCAGGGTGGTGTCAATATAAAAATATAGTATTAAAAAATTACTTAAAAGAATTATTAATATTAAGCCTTAACATGCCCTCTGCTCCAGATATGTAAATATGCCTACGATTTCAGCATGCAGCTATCAAGATACAGTGCATTAATGTCTTCATTTACAGATAAGTTAATGAATGGTTCCATATAAGAAAGTGTCATAGGTTCCAGCCATGCCATCAATGATATACAGTCCTTTTTGATAAGTTGTTAGTAGTAGGCCATTATGTTCTTGTCCTCACAACCAAAGCATAAAGGGATTAGATGAATTCAGTTGCCATACATTAATTATTTCCAGTTGTTAATTAATTTTAGAATAAACTAACCACAGCTGGAATAAACAATTTCTAATACTAGTTTAAAGCCAATTGTTACATCTTCCCAATTTTTCCATTAGTCATATGACTTGGCAGGAAAAAGTCAGAAGTGCTGACTCCTTCATCCCCCTTCACCCCCTAAATATAACTCCCAACAAGATGCTAGAATCAAGACCTGTTACTTCTGATGCCTTTCCCTTGGTGGGCATGCACACGCAATCCTGTTGTGTCTCAGACCTCTCAGCCTCGATAGGCTATACCAGCTGGAGCTGCCTCACTGCACATTCGCATCAAATTACTTCCGCTTTTCTAACTTTTCCACTTCTGAGCACGATCAATTATGCACTAGAATAACTGAGGCCTGGCTCGGCAATGTAAAATGTAACATAAAGGCCGATTATGAGTGTAAATAATTTAAACACATGCGTGCCATGTTCCTTTTACCACTGATATGAAGCTATTGGAATGCAACTCATTGCTAGAGAAGACTCAAGTCTCCTAATGAACAGACAGATCCCCAACTCAAAGGTGGAAATGACCACTACATAATTTAGCCCTTAAGGCTACTGCAAATGATTGACCTGACAAAAATTAAAATGTAAATTTTGTTAGAAAATTATTCAAACAGCAAATTCCATTATTTTGGAACTGAAAGGGGCCAAATGCTATATGGGAAATCTGCAATACACTTGCACCACAAGTGCAAAACTGTGGTATAACACAAAAATGGGAAACAAAAGAAGTGTGATAGTCTTCAGTACAACACATGTACTACTTTACAATAATATTAGAACACAACCAAGGCTTCTCCAAGAAGCCATATTTGGAGCAAGGGAGTGTTTAGCATTAACATTAACTATTCTTATACTTGCACATGGAGCTCATACTTGAACTATCAATACGTATAAAAAGTATGGTTTCCAAACTCTGAATAAATCTTGTTTTTAACAGAGGATTCTGGGCTATGCCAATGATTCATTGTGCAAAGCTACCCTAAAATTGTGTTTTTAAAAAAGGCTCAAAATAAGGGTCTTGCTCAGACAAAAGGTAACAGAAGAACAAGACTGAAATAATGTAGGATTAGTTCTGAAACACACATGGTTTCATTAGAAACACGCACCAATTTCATGATTCAGCATTTTGAATACGAGCAGCTTACAGCAAGAAGCACAGGGTAGCTACAGCTCATGTTGTTTTAAAACAACTTGAGGATATTTATAATGAAGTGCAGTTGAGAGGGATAGATTTAAATTACACTTTCTGTTTGCTTTTGAAATCCACTAATAACATGACATCGCAAATGGAATGTTTCCATTTGAAAAGTACAGTTCACGCTTCAGTAAAATTCATTCTGAATAAGGATGCTGTAAGCCTTGCTGCTGTGGAGTTCCATCAGACAGATCTATTTCATAAGTGAGGTTCGAGCGGGGAATGAATAAAAGAGAATAGAGGAATGCTAACAACTTAAAGAACATTAGGTTTACCCTCCCCCCGCCCACCCCCCAAAAAAGAATGTATGTGGGTGGGTGGGGGAGACTGGGGTGGGGGGAGATATGTTTATGAAGCATTGCTTCCAGAAAGAGTTGGGGTTTGGCCATGCCAATTTCAAATGGAGCAGTAGTAGTTACTTAGAAAGAAAGAAAAAGTTAATGGCATCCATATGACAGCACCAATCAGCATGGCCAGAGTCAATAAACAATCATGCACTTTTTTTTTAACAAAACCCTTCCATTATTCGCTGTCGGTTAACTATTTGTAATTAAGGAAAAGGGATTTCACATTTCTTCTTGTTAGATTTATCTTCAAGTGGCATCTTCAATGCAATAGGAGAACAGGTTGTACAGAAGCTCATAAGCTTTTTCATTATGAACACGGCAAAGCCTCTCTTTTTTTTGTACATGCTAGGGCTTGCTTAACCCATTATAGTGTTTCTTCAAGGCCATTTCACATGCTTCACATGTATCCCAGAAGTATCTGCACTAATATACTCTGACCAAGAATATTGCCTCAATCTAGCAAAGCCAGTTATACTTAATTTCCCAATACAATTGTGTTTCATGAAGTCTTTGAGAAACAACATAAAGGACATTTCTGTTGCAAAACAGACAAGAAACTGGCCGACTGCACATATGGATTTGGCATATGCACAAATGCCCTTCCACTACAGAGCGATCCACTGACCTTTATCAATATCCTTTCAAATACAGAAAAATTGAGATGGCCCTTCTTGTATGCAAACAATTCTACTTAGTACAATGCTTAATTTTTTTATCTACCTTTTATTTTATGCTGAGTGAAATACAGCAAACAATCCCCCTCTTAGCAGTCCCTTCAATCCAACACATTTTTATGTGTTGTAATGAGAGGCATTTTATAGACGTAGTAATTATCATGGTTTTTAAGCCTTAGGTAATAGACAGCCACATAGTGAGAGGGTTCAGTAAAGGCAAAGTTTCTAATTAAGTAATATAAATGCATTTCCACTAAACTCCACATAGAGAGAATGACAGATAAGACCAAATTTGTAAAGCCAGCCACCCATGGGATGAAAGGAGTTAGTAGAAAGCCCATGAACAAGGTGACTGTACGCAGAAAGGCCTGCAAAGGATAAAAACTCCACTGTAAAGTTACACATATCCACTTTAGCAACATATTCCTAAATGCCTTCTTAGCATATAGGTCCATCACACTAGACTTATTTGACAGTGTGCTCTTCCTCTTGCTTATGGAGCCAATGCTAGCCTTCCTTCCATGCAAGCTGACTGAAATAAAAAGACCAACACAGGACATGGTTGAGGTGGGGCAAAAACTATTCTTGCCACAGACACTGGTGACCCAAAGGCTGGTGTGGTGATAAAACAAACTGCTACACAGTTGAAAAGCCAACACACAGCTTCATGAGTTAGGGATGTTTATAATTCTGATGGCAGTCAGTGGCGTAGCAAGGTTAGGTGGTGTCCGGTGCGGAAAATTTCTTGTAACACACACACATTGAAATTATTAAAAGAAGGAAAAACAAGATACTTACAGTTGAAAGTGTTGTTCTCTGGTTTATTTACTTAACATTGTGAGCATAAGCACGTAAAACCTTTTTTTCGCGATGGGAATTTCTTATTTTAAAAACACATATTTTTGCCATTTTGTCACCCCCTCAGTGATGACACCCGGGGCAGCCTGCACCCACCGCACCCCTCTTCCTACACCACTGATGGCAGCTCAGACAACAGGAGGACTCACAAACAGCAACAGCCTCTTCCTAGGGCTGTTGAAGTATCCGAGTTTGTCCTTCCATGCATGCCCGAAGATTAAGGCTTTCTGGGAAATGATCTATAATGAAATGAAAAAGGTACTTAAATGTACTTTTCCTAAAAAACCAGAGGCCTTTCTCTTGGGCATTGTCGGCCAATTGGTGTCAAAGAGGGATAGAACTTTTTTTATGTACGCGACAACAGCAGCAAGAATACTCATCGCAAAGTATTGGAAGACACAAGATCTACCCACTCTGGAAGAATGGCAGATGAAAGTGATGGACTATATGACATTGGCCGAGATGACAGGCAGAATCCATGACCAAGGAAAAGAGACGGCGGAAGAAGAATGGAGAAAATTTAAAAGTTATCTTAAGGACTATTATAAACTTAATGAATGTTAGAGTGTTGTGGCTTTCAGGAACAAAGGGATACAGTGATATAAGGTCAGAATATGGAGATGACTAAAATGACAGAGGTTGGAAAGTAACAAATGGGAGTTGCTATAAAATTATGGACATTGGGATGCAGAAAGGGGGGGTATGGGGAAGTCCCAGAAAAGAGGTTTATGAAATTATGATATGAAATTATACGTGTATGTTTGTCTTTTTAAGTGTTTGTTTGTTTTATAAAATTTTGTAAAACCAATAAAAATTATATAAAAAAAAAAGTTTGTCCTTCCATGGCCAACAGCAGCTCCAGAAGTCTAATCTGGATCAGGGCCATAACCATGATGTGTTACCATGGGTAGGCAAACCAAGGCCCAGGGGCCGGATGTGGCCCAATCACCTTCTCAATCCGGCCCGCAGATGGTCTGGGAATCAGCGTGTTTTTACATGCGTAGAATGTGTCCTTTTATTTAAAATGCATCTCCGGGTTATTTGTGGGGCATAGGAATTCATTCATTTTTTTTCTTCAAAATATAGTCTGGCTCCCCACAAGGTCTGGGGGACAGTGGACTGGCCCCCTGCTGAAAAAGTTTGCTGATCCCTGTGTTATACCATCCATCACTATTGAACTAGGACCCTGATTCAAATCAGAAGATCCTACAGCCTCTATTAAAAATTAAAAACACAGAGATCCCACGTTATTTGCTGTTGACCAAGAGTCACATAAGTAAATTGTTTATATGGACCCTACTAACTCCACAAAAAACTGCAAACACTAGACAATAAGTGGCACACATGCTTTTAAGGCAATTTGATTATTCCGTTGTGTTAGGCTGCAATCCTATATACACTTCCTTAGGAGTAAGCCCCATTGAACTCAACAAAACTTACTTCTGGGCAGGCATGTACAGGATTGCACTGTCAATTTCATTTTCAGACAAGTATTTCCATTAGGAGGCAAGTGTTTCCAAAGAATACTAAGGAGTCACCCAGATCTGAGGGTCCACCAATATCTTCACCTTCCTTTCTTGGGATTTTTTTTCCCTTCATTCTCCATGTGCGTGCCAAAGTCTGCCTGCCCTGCTTGTCTGTAAGATCGCAAACAGCCTTTAATATTTAATTCGGCCCAAAGCACAGAGCGTGCTCAAATTCAATACAAGGAAATGCTTTATCTCCTCCATCACAGGCTAATAATCTGACAAACCCAGAAGCACGAGGGAATCATGGCAGGTTTTGAGGAAATGACGTGTAGGTGCTTTAAAATATTTTTTACTGCAGTTTAGCCAATAACTAAACAAATATGTAAATGAAATATAAGTGAAATCTGATTCACAGTGCTTTCCACTAATCCACATTTATTCTAACATAGCAAAAGGGCAACTGAAATGGAAACATGAAAGAAAAGCATTGCCCAAGGTTAATTTTCTTCTTTTAAACTGAACAGGCATTACCTGAGGCAGAGTTGCTGAGGAAATTAAGAGTAATATTTAAGATTCTTGAACAAGTTTACTAAAACTGTGAAATCTACATTGGCATTGTATTTCCTAAGCATACATTAGTTTAATTTTTTTTTAAAAAAAGTTAATCAACTGGCAGTTGTTTTGTGGTTATTGTTTTTTTATCTTTTTGACAGAAGATGCAACAACTATAAAAGCAATTGCTCTTTTATACTGAGATTTTAAAATAACTACTTCAATTGTATGTGTGCAATAAGAGAGGACTGACATCTGGTCTTGTCGTTCCTCTTCCATCCACCCCCCACCATGGCTCCCCCCCCCCGTCCCCTCTACTTGTTGTTCTGCCTAGTCAACGTTATTAGCAGTCTCTTCAAGCAACTAAACCACTTGAAGGTTTTCTTACAATTAAGCAATATATAAATCTTGTTAAATAAATGAAAGTATAAATTTCATTATTACACTGTGTGGTTTGGTTGTTGGTTTTTAACGAAACAGTGTAATGTCTCCTCCCGTGTTCCTCTACAAACTTAAAGAGTTTATATGAAACAAGAAGTCACTATATTTATTAACACCTTTTAGGGCACAATTGCCTCTTCAAGGCTGTGTACAAAATGTCATAAAATACAACGAAAACAACAAATGATAAAATAACTATCTACTTAAAACTACTTTACGTCCCCTTAAAATGAAATGGCAGCAGTTAAACCATCAAGATAAATTTTAAAAAGGAACTTCAATTAATAAATAGACTACAGAAGGCATTGGTAGAGGTGGCAAGTCTGGGAAGTTTGAATCTAATCAGGTTATAGAAAGTCCTTTCAGCTCAAAGCATCTAGAATGACAAATACTGTAGCACAGCTTCCAGACTACATTAAAGCTTCTAGCATCTGGCAGTGGTATATACTGTCAAGCAAATCACAGCTCAAACTCAATTCACCAGTACAGAAATGGGGGGGGAAATGCAGAATGTCAACAATCCAATAAACTCTGATGGAAGGAAAATAATAAATACTCCTTAAACCTATTTTTAAATAAGGGAAGATTTCTTGTTTGCCAAGAATGAGCGTATATCACCCAACTTTCCAAAGTTATTCTCAGATATCCTAAATGTTACAGAGAGAGAAAGTACTCATTTCTCTTCAGAATAAAATGAGACATCATATCGGTTTTAGATCATTGCAATTAACAGTTTTAGAAACTGAGAGGTCAAAGAAAAATGCAAGACAATTCAAAGACTGACAAGAAAAGGGGGGGAATTTTATTGCTGATACTTGTTAGGGCTAGTGGGGCAAAAAGGAAGACAACCAACTGGTGACATGTTATAAATAAGAAAAATGCTTGATGAAAATTAGAGACCAACAAGACATGATGTGGAAGGAAAGGGAAAGGTCTAAAGAAAACTTTAAAAATGAGAAAGCAGCGGTAAGAACTTCACAAAGACATGAAATGTAAATATAAAAAAAATCACTTATGAAATATATTTAAAATAATATTGTTACAGTCAGTTCTCTCCAATGTGTTTTTTGGGGGGAGAGTGACATTACTATGGTGTTTGAATGTATTACTAAACAAGTAACACACTTAGGGTATGGTCTGGGAGAAGGGGAACTCCATAATACAAAACATCTCCAGTTATTAGGAGGAGCGCCTGCAGCATGGCGGAAACTTGGAAGGCTACCATCATTGTACAAGATGCTCCCTCTCATCTTGTTACTTGCCTCAGATTCTCCCGTAATTAAAGGTAGCCCATCTAGAAGGAAAACTCTGATTCTAAATGTCTGCTGCCTTGCAGGGTATCTCTAGGAGAGGAAAAGGCTAAGAAGTAAAGCCTACACAAATCTGAAGCAGAGTTCCTAAGACCGTTGGATGGCACCCAGTACGCATCCTTCCTGCAACTCCTTCAGCCAAGCTGGTGCCAAACATATTGCTCTGCTTCCCTTTGGACCATATCCACAAGGCTAAGATGGGGGCCTTGTTGTCTGGACAGCCCAGGACCTCCATATATGCTTTCCTGGTTTGTGCCCTAGAGAGGTGTTGTTTGACTTCACCCCTAGGCACACTCCATTGTCTCTCAAGACAGACGGATGTCAACGAGTTGGGTATCATATGCATATATTTCTATTTATTGTGTAAGTAAAGAAAAAAAGACTGTTTATACTTTTACATTAAAAACAAATAATAAAATTGTTCACAAAGTAGTAAACCAAGACTAGAATTAGTAAGAAAGTAACAATGCAATTCAAAATATGTCTATTGATAAGTACACACTATTGTGGTCAATGGAATTTACACTTAGAAGTTTGTATGTAGAGAATTGCAGCCCAAGTGTTGAATATATTTTGATCCCACACCCCCATATCTGTTGTCTTTACAACCACTACATCCAAGAAGAAATGCACTTATATTTCCATTTCTTCTAAATTTTCAGATGTTTTACATCTCTAGTTGGTAGATACTTTTATTCAAAACCCATTCTCATACAAAACAAGGAGTTGAGGTTGGAGTTTTGCATCAAAATAAGCATTTGGGCTTTATATAAAATTAGACATGTATAAAGAAATAGGTCTGATATTGTCCCAAGTAGTTTGAGCCTTAGCTGGGTAGGCATGAACAAAATTCACTTATCAGCTGTCTGGGGGCATTTGCCCCCAGCCTTCTGTCCAGCAAGGACACCCAGCAACACAGATTCCTAACCCATAAGGTCTGGTTTCCATTGCAGTTTATGAAAAAGCAAAACAAACAAACAAACAGCAGAAATCCCAGACAGTGGGAATCAATCCCACAGTTGCTTACTTTCATGCACTACAAAATTGAGAGAGCCTCTCTCTTAATAGTCATCTGCAGCGTGCCAGCATATGCCAGGAAGAATCAGTGGCAGCCACAAATGATGCCTAGCCAAAGAAAACCACCACACACATGCCAACATTTGTGGACCTCTGCGCCCTTAGTAATCCCCAAATTGAATTCTAAACTTGCTACAAGTCAGCTCCAGAAATATAATAATCATCTTGAGGAAACTGCTGAAAATAAGAGAAAAAGATTGTCAGAAACATGTGTCCCGTACAAAATTTGCGTTAATAGTGCAGTCTGATAAATGTCTGCTCAGAAATAAGTTCTGCAGAGTTCAATGTAGTGTTTCACTTGTTCTGTTCTATATTAAAGACTGTCCCAGGGCTGATTTTTTTTTGGGGGGGGGTTGCATACATGTAACCTATTTTAAATTACTATTGTCAATGATTGTATAATAATTTACAGCCGAGAACAAAATAGGAGGTTTCATCAAAAAGAAAATAACAAATATGACATGAAGTTTGGATGCAGGATATGCAATACTTATATACAAATTCAAAGCAAAATTGAGACATGTCAAATTTTTATTTCATGCCAGATTGTAGCAAGAGGTAGCACATCAAGCTTGGACCTTGCATATTTGATAACTTCATACAGCTTGATTAGCTAATTATTATATAAATTTGGTGAGATACAATGCATATGGGAAAACAACCTGCAGAAAAGAATGGAGAAAAGCAAAGCTGGATATTCTCTGTTTCATAAGACAACATTCAAACAACCACGCCTGTCAGTTTGAAAGAGTCTAATGAAACATTATCTGTAGTTGAACCAACTGTCTTGCTGTATTATTGTCTATGTAACAAATGTTTTCTTAGCCACTGAGTTAAGGTCAAATAAAGGCACATTTAGAGACAAATGAAGGCTCAAGGGCACTCTGCGGGAACCATAACCAAATGCAAAAGGAGTGACATGATTACTGAGCTTCCTAAATTATATTGCAAGTAGTAAAACAAGAAAACTAGTTATAGCTAAATGTATCTATCAATTCCTAAACAATAGTTTCAACATATTTACAATTCCGAACCCATTATTATTTTCATTTATGCACCCCTTACTATCTGGAGTTCTCAAGGATAAAAGAAGCAATACTATACAAACTTGCTTGGGAGTAAGTCTTTTTCAGCTTAAAATCAAAAGTTAAAAATTGCTACGTGAAAAAAGTAACAATAGAACTGCAGGTGAACAAAAAGGGTTTGTGCACCTGTTGGAAGCATTTACACAGGAGTAAGCAGTTTCTGTTTATCCTGGATAGACACTTAATTTAGCCTCATATGTTTCTGATGTAATGTGAAGTAGATTCTAGACGCATACAGCATTACTTAGGCATGCTTAAAGTTAAGGATTACAAAGAAGCATTACTTATTGGTACATTCGCAAAGAAGGGCAAATATTCCAATGAAGTGGAAGGGAATTTGGGAAAGTCTATTTGGATCTGGTAAACAACACATAAGCTTAACAAGCCAATGTCCTTCTATTTATGGATCCTCACTCTACAGTCAGACTTATTCACTACTTCCAATCACTTTTTACTTAAAAAGGATAATGGATATATCATAAGAGCCAAAAGAAATTACTCTTTCTCAGCTAAACATGTCAAATATTAACCTTAATTAACAGTAGCATAAAATGATTCTTCTGGCAAGAGAAAGTTCATCGATTAAAAATGTAGTATATGTCCCTCCAGATGGAGAACAAATGTTCTGTTAATAGTTACTCTCTATATTTTATAATGAAGCACTGTGCAGCCAAAATGAGTGGCTCTCAGGAGTCGCTACTGCAATAAGATAATGATCAAAACTACTAGGCTAGCTTTCAAATGTTCTCATCCCGTCTAAAAGGATACTTGTGTGTGCTAACAGGACGCTGACTAAAGAGACTGCACAGAGTTCTAACTTAGTTAACTTTAGCAAAGAAACAAACATCTTCTTGAAGTACCCTATACTAAAATCAACGGGTTTTTAAAATCCTCCCTTTTTTCCTTATGTGAAAGGATAATCAGTTCCTACTCCATGAACTCTGAGTAGGCCACAAAGCAGTTAACCAGTTGTAGCATGAAGAATATCACTTTTATTGTGAGCCCCTGGAGATTATTTCTCTCTTGCAAGAGATGAAAACTCAACTAGGCATCCCATTAATGAGAACTGCAAATGTAAAATAAAAAATAAAAACATCCCAAACTCATAATGTGAACTGTATAAACAACTAACTGAATTTATCATCCTTCTAGAGAGTTGTGAGTTTTAAATCTAGTTACCTATAAAAGAATTAACAAATTCATCTTTGATTAGCTGTATGGTGCACACATACACACACACACACACACCATCCCATTCCTTTCTTTCTTTCCTCTCTTATTTCCCCTCCCCTTCTTTGCTCCAGTGATCTGTTGTTCATAGAACACTATCTGCCCATGTGCAGAACCTCACCCATCTGGGCTGCTGAAGGGCCCTCAATTCCTAGTCCTGAATGGTAATTGTCTCAGAGAGCACCCTTACAGGCATTTCAAGCATCAGGGCTTATTAAAATCCTGAAGGGCAGTAATCCCTGAATGCCACTAAAAAGATCTCCAGCTGCTACCGTTTATGAAGTAGGCTTGACAAGAGAGAAAAAAGGGGAAGGGGGTGCAGAAAGAGAAAGGAAGAATTTAGAAAAGGGCAAGTTATCCAAACAACTCCCTGTTGGGGAGGGAGTGGGGGGTGGGAAGAGTCATGTTTTATCAGCTTAGGTTTTCTTGCCTCAGTTCCCAAAAGGTATTTTTCTCCCCGCTGCTTCCCCTTTCCTCACAGCACACAAAATACACACTCTTGTTAAATCTTCTTTGTATTTTCAAAGATCTCATTAGATATGGAGGCAGGAAGTCTAAAACTAGGTGAAGAAGACAAGAAAAGAACAGACCAAGAAGCCAAAATCAGAACTGAATCTTGTTTCTTCCTCAACCACTATCATTAGCTCCTATAAGTTGTTTATGTAAAAACATCCCCCCAAAAACAAAAACCCACCCCTGTTTCTGTATGCAGCTCTTTCCTCACTCTTTTGAAAAGGTCTTTTCATCTCATTAGGGTAAGCTGATTAATAAAAATTCAGCAGTTTACTCAGGGCTCCTTCAGAAAGAGGTGCAGCAAGTTGAAAGATGCAGGCGGAAGGTTTTTGTGTCTGAAGACAATGTATGCGATGACTTCTTAAAACCTTCCTTGTCATCCTCCATTAGAGACAGTCAGACACCTTGGATCAAATTCCTCGGACAAACACTACTTGGCTACACTCCTCTATCTTCTATTAACTTTCATGAAAGGATTCAACCATTTCAAAGTGCAAGGGTTTTTGTATATGCGTTTTGTAAGTCATCAAAACAAGGGAATGCTCCCATTTTGACAATTATTTAGACATGCCGCTGAAAAGGCATTACTGATAACATACCAGAAAGGGGGAGAACACAGAGGAGAATTCTGGTGACAAATAAGCTAGTATTGGGTCTAATAAGTGGGATATATCATTTAAGAAAAAATAATATTCATCAATAGAAATTTCAATGACGGTAAACCAATTTCCTCCAACACTGGATTTATATGTTCATGTGGTATGTGTGCATAAACATTTCCTATATCTGTTTGGAAAATAATATTTTCTGTGAATCAGTTATAATTATATCCCTGCAGTAATCTAAGCAGCACACTAAAAATAATAATAGATTTATTACAGATGCCAACCATCTGTATTAGACTAAAATCAGCTAACATGAATAACAGCATTTGTAAAGTTATTCCAAAGTACGCTGATCATTTAATGATATATAGGGAACAGGACAGTGATGTGTGTGTTTACTCAGCGGTAAATTGCATCATGTTCATGGTCTTGCTCCCAGGTAAGTTTATATAAGACAGAAGCTTTAAACACTTAATATAAATTGTTTAAGATTCTGAAAATATGATATGAAATTTCTCAACTGAAAGACGAAGCAAAGGTGCTGATGGGCAGCCATTAGCCCCTCAATGGAAGTCATCAACCAGGCTCTGCCAGGCACAAAGGGAGGTTGCCAGGGTAACGGGGGGGGGGCTTTATGTCACCACAGGAAGAAAGGGTACACTTTTACAATAGATGCATTGGGAACAGAGGTTGATGGGGGAAAGGAGCAGGAAGTGGACAGAACTCCATGCAGAATGAAGTGCATGAGGCATGCCGGCTGGCTGTAGCAGGCTGTTACTGAGAGACACAGGGATGGATTTAGGATGCTTCTGAATCCATTGCTGCACTGCTGGGAAGGACACGCCCCTCTTGGGGTGTAAATGCTGTGAACTCTCTCTCCATAAACTCAATTCAAAACGCATGTGAATAAGCCATATTTCATAAAGACAGTAGCCTCCGTTGTGCCTCATTTTCCCCAAGGAAACACAACACTGGGTGAGCGTCTGGAAACGCCACTGGAATTTTGCTGCTGCTCAGTAAAGATTGGGGCTGGGGGTGGCGTGTAATCAATCACAGGCAGCAAAAGTAATGTAAACAAGGCATGCAACATTTTAACCACAAAATGAACTACGTATTTCCATCTGCCATAGTGTTCCTGACAGGATGTACCAAGATACCCATGCCAATGTAAAAGCTACTGTATCAACTACCAATTACAGATAGGGGTTTCTTAACCTATGTATTTGCATCATGTAAATGGATCAGTTCACTTATGTAGAGTTAGCACAAAACTACGTCTCAGGTTTACATTGCATAGAGAGTCGCACAAAACTGAAGTTCATAGAAACTCCTTGGCAGCCCACCAATAATGCTACACCCAAGGGTCAGGAAAGAAGTTAGGTTCCCTGGTCATACACAACATTCACCTTCAGGTCCCTCTTCCATTCCACCCCAAAGCAGTTGTCTCCTCTGATGCTTGGAGAAGCCTTTCTGGGAGGCAGCCGGGGGGGGGGGGCTGGCAGATTTCCAGATCCAAACCCATGTGTTACAAACAACGTACTGCAAAAAACATGTTGTATTTACCTCTTATGGATGGGGGGGGGAATGATGAACATGCAGAGGAGAGCAGCAACATCTCTTGAAATGCAAGAAGGCGCCGTATTAGATAACTTTAAACTAGTGAGTTGGTTGAAAGTATCAACATGGTGCAAAATCTGTATTTAGCTCTATTGCTATAATCCTTTCTCCTCCAGCAATGGACATGCTGTCTCAACCAGCCTTCTGAAAACCTAGATTGGCGACTCTTCATCATGCTCCACATTTTTTATTAGTTCACTGCAAAGCCAACCTGCCACAGGAAATTTATTGAATCTATTCCAATCAGTCCCAGAAACTGATTAAAATAATCTGAAATGGAAGCTGCTGAACAAATGGATGCTGTAATAGGTTTGGCACCTGTAAATAAATGAGATTCCCCCCTTTCCTCGTGAAGTAAACCTATTTCAACCTGTAGCACATGTAGACAGTTGAACAGGTGCATTAGGCTATGCAACTCAATACCACCGCAACATGCTTCTGCATACATTAGCACAATACTCATGCAAATATGTTTAATAAGCACCCAGATTATTTCTATCTTTGTTGACTTTCTGAGTAGAGTTTGTAATTGAATCACTGTTCATTTAAAACCAGCAGATTTCTATAACAGATTCATTTCCTCGAAGACGCTCTTGTATGTTTATGGGAAAAACACAAGCACAATAAATTCCTGGCAACTAATAATTTTTATAACAAATCAGTATGAAGGCATCCAAGGTTTAGAAAATAATTCTGCCATGAGCTTAGCAGTATTATGTCTGAGAAATACGGAAGGGCCTACAGTTCCTTCATGACACCTTCAGAAAACTGAGTTAAATTAAGACAAATCATTTATTTATTTTAAATGAGAGGAAAACTAATTAATATTGGATTTCCATGTTTCACCCTTCAAGTTGATTTCTCCACTAGCAGCTGCTCATGCATGAGCATAACCAAATATGCCCACAACTGTATCTGAGCAAGATAAATGAAACTGGGATTTATTTATATGCGTCATCACCTAAATTAGTTTCTTCGGTCATCAACACACATAACTCCCAGAATCACAACTCACTCCTATGCACACATGTAGTAGACAAGCAATTTCTCTTTGAGAAAGTTCTGTTTTAAGGTACTGTATGTGGCACTTCAAGCTGCTGTAGAAATAAAAAAAAGTCACTGCAAGACAATGCAATTGTGGAAGGCAGGCATTCAAAACTGCAAGACAATGCAATTGTGGAAGGCAGGCATTCAAAACTATTTCGCACACCATATGCCAGTAACACTTAAGAATCTAGACGCTTTCCCAGTGATCCTCTAGATTAGGCATCCCCAACCTGCAGCCCTCCAGATGTTTTGTCCTACAATTCCCATGAACCCTAGCCAACAGGACCAGTGGTCAGGGATGATGGGAATTGTAGTCCAAAACATCTGGAGAGCTGAAGGTTCGGGATGCCTGCTCTAGACCCTTCTAATCTGAATCTATAGCAAGCCAAACACAATTCAATATGTTTGGTTTGACCCAAAAAGCCATAACTGTATTAGGCACAACTTAAATACAAAATTATAACCCATGTACCACCGTGGAGTTCCGAAAAATGGATAACGAATGCCCTCATTGCCATATTTGCCATGCACCATGTACAGCTACTCCTGGATAGCTCAGTTGGTTAAAACATGGTGCTAATAACACCAAGGTCACAGGTTCGATCCCCTTAGGGAACAGCTGTGTATTCCTGCACTGCAGGGGGTTGGACTAGATGATCCTCAGGATCCGTTCCAACTCTATAATTCTGTGGAAATATATGGCCATTTCATACAAGTGTACAGGATCATCACACCACATTCATAAAGTGTCTTTCTCTTGGATGTGCCACAAAATTCAAGCACAACTACACTGAAAGGTTACTGAAACTTTCTTGGACTGGCTTATAGTAATAAAGGTTAAGCTAGTTTGAGGGATTTTAGTTCAAATTCTAATCTGGCTCAGATTTTCTGGGGTATGCATGTGCTTTGTGTGTGATCTATATTTCGCTACAAAATTTCAAGGTAAGCTAGTAAATTTAACTCATAAAAATTAAGCAAAGCAATTGCATCATATCACAAAGCTGTTCCCAGAAGCATTGGTAAGTTCCAAACAACAGTAAGACATTGGTTAATAAACCGAAAGTATGTAGGTAAGCAGCTATCAACACAGCACATTTATGGCCCAATCAGGTAAATGACAATCATGCCCGTTAAAGAAGAGGATACTAATGCCATTCATCTGATGGGACTACTACACATGCACAGCTGCAACTGCTGGATCAAGTTTGAAAGTCATGTGTGTGATGCTACATCCAGCTTGGGCTACACCCACATATCATTCTATATACATATGGTTTCTACCGTATGTACTTAAATACTGAAGCATAAATACTTGAGACTAAAGGTATCTCAACTAGTAATAAAACTTGTGAGGATTTTCTAATGAAAAGCTGGTCCTGCAGTTGCAAGATATGATCAAGCATATATACCTTTGGTTTGGGTGGGTTGGTTGTGAATTCCTCATTTGGTATTTTACCTATATCAGCCTCTCTCTCTTTTAATCTTTATTCCATTATCAGAATAGAGATAGTTCACATTTCTGAAGGAGAAAGACCCATAGGCTAATACAGTGGCACCTCGGGTTATAGACGCTTCAGGTTACAGATGCTTCAGGTTACAGATTCCACTAACCCAGAAACAGTACCTCGGGTTAAGAACTTTGCTTAAGGATGAGAACAGAAATCATGTGGCAGTGGCGTGGCGGTAGTGGGAGGCCCCATTAGCTAAAGTGGTACCTCAGGTTAAGAACAGTTTCAGGTTAAGAATGGACCTCCAGAACAAATTAAGTTCTTAACCCGAGGTACCACTGTATATTAGGAACTCAATTCCAACAAGATTTTCTTACCATTTATTCAAAACTAGATTTTAAGACTGTCAAAGCAGTTTGAAGAATGTCAGATTTTTGTATGATTAGAAAAAAAAACACCTTTTTAATGCTATAAATCTTCACAAGGACGGTTTCTAAAATATAGTGACATGTAAGTAGCAGTAAGCAAATAAAGCACGGAAAATATGCTTGAGCTGTTTGATTCTTCTTCTTAAATGAATATACACCCGGTTGACTTTCCTTATACCTCCAATTTTACTCTACAGAGTTCTTTGCACGTATGCCACAGCTATATCAATGTGATACCAAGAGGGAGTTGTGGAAAGGAATTAACTGTAAAGCCTGTTCACTGCTCTGGCAAAGCTATAATATAACTCCCCTACATACACACGCGCACACACACACACCTTGACAACTGCCAAAGCTGTGATAAATAGGGTGAAATGGGCCCTGTGTTGCAGCTAGAACTGTACGTGCAGCAGACTAATTCCACCTTTTATCTTAAAAGTTCAGTATTTGTCTTCTACACTCAGGTGAAGAGAATTCCATACACAGCATCCACACCTTACCCAACATTATGAGCAAGGCAGATACATATGTCAGGGGTAGCCAACAGCGTGCCTTGCAGATGCTATTGGACTCCCACTCCCATCAGCATGGCCAACAGGTTTGGAGTTTTACTGCAAGGACACCTGGGAGGGCACCATGTTGGCCTTTGCTGGCACATTGCTTCATCTACACCATTGCTTCTGGTCAGATATGGCAGCAGGAGACACATGGGGCAATGGAACAGATCAATGGATCATTCATCCTTTTTCCAAAAATGCCCATGAAACTTGAAGGTTTTGTCAATATGAAAGGCTCTGGGTGTGATCAGGCCTGTGGGGGGGGGGCAGCCAGGTACATGTGCCCCAGGTCTCTAGGGGCTAAGGCAGCTAGGGGGCCCCTCCAGGGACCAGTTCCTTTTTTTCAAAGTTTATTCTAACTCCTGCTACAGGCATCGGACAAACTCTGCCCAGGCCCGCAGGGGATCACTTGAAGATGCCAAGAGTAAAAACTGGATGGAAAAGTTTTATCCATGGCAGTAAAATAAGGTGCAAAATATAAAATTAAATACTTTTTCCTGTATGCTTATCTACATAAAGAAACACATACACAGTCATTTTAGCGTTTTCTTCCTTATTTATACAACTCATACAGCACACTACTAAAGATTTCATTAGATATGGCTTCGGTGTCAAAGGCACACAACGGACTGATTTACCAACAGAAGGTACACTAAAATCTACATATAAAACACTGCTAGTTCAATAAAAAAATATTAACAGCAAACGGCTCACTGAAAAACAAATGCATCCAAATTTTTCCAAAATGCCTACTAAAAAGGCCATGGCAGCTAATATTTAAAAAATGAAATGCTACAGTACAGTTCTGCTGTAAACAATAAAATACAGTTCATTCTGTAATATACCTGCAAGAGAAAGGGAACGTGCTTCAGTGCTGTATGTTGTTAAAAAGGACACAGTGGACTAATGTTGTGCTAATGCTCTGTATAAAAAAGTGTTCATGACAACTGAATTATTTACAATCATAGTGCAAGCCAGGCTTGATAAGAAAACCAGAATACACAGAACAGCCATATTCACTTTTCATCTTTTTAACTGACATCATATAATACATCTAATTTGCGTTGGAACAATATTGTAGCTACATATACACATCATATGATATCTATTGATATATTTTGCTTTTAGTTCATATCATTCTTTGCTTCCTTCCCTCCTCCTCTGAATTTATGCAAGTTTATGATGAAACACTGAGACACAACATATGTCTCATCAGTAAGAATCTTTGATGCATACTTTATGAATTTCACTTAAATTGTGCTATTAAAATGTATTACCAAGATGCGTTTAGTAAAAAGCATTCCTGACATTTTTTATGATATCTCTCTGGCACTGCATCTAGGACTTAAATAGAACATTCCATGCCGCCACCAGTTTTACAGAAGGATCATAATTATCGAAAACAAGAATTAATAATATTTGACCTGAATTTTCTTCAGCATCCACATTTGCGCTGATATCCTCTACAAGTATTTGAGATGCACGGAAACAAAATTTAACTCAAATGCTAACTAGGCCACCAGCATGGAACTACATCTACTAACTGCTAACTCGGATAGAGCCACAACAGCGTTCTCTGTATGTTGTTGGGACTACAACTCGCATCTGCCACAGCAGACACAACCAATGGTCACAAATGATGGGAACTGTAGTCCAACATCATCTGACATGCTCCATGTTGCTACCCTCTAGATAACTGTGCTAGTGCAGAATCCCTTTTGGAGTCAGGTGCTGGTGTGCATACGGGAAAGTAGTCGGTGAAAGTTGATCCAGAAGCAATAAATAAAAGGTCGCTGAAATCTTCAGTCACTATGGGCTACTTCACTGCTTTATTTTAAAATCTAAAACCATCATCAAGGCTCCCCAAAATTTCAACTACCTTTACAGTGAAATCCTACTGAGGCCTACTAAGAAATAAGTCCTATTGAGTCCCAGGTGAGTGTGCACAGGATTGCAGCATCACAACAACCTTCTATAAAATGTATTCTCAGAATGTAGTTCAATGAGGCTTACTTCCAGGAAAGTGGAAACAGGATAGTAGCCCATTTTAGTCAAAGCTACAGGGAACCAGGCAGAGGGCCTTCTCGGTAGTGGCGCCCACCCTGTGGAACGCCCTTCCAGCAGATGTCAAAGCGATAAACAACTACCTGACATTCAGAAGACATCTTAAAGCAGCCCTGTTCAGGGAAGTTTTTAACGTGTGATATTTTACTGTCTTTTTGGTTTTTATGGAAGCCACCCAGAGTGGCTGGGGAGGCCCAGCCAGATGGGCGGGGTATAAATAATAAATTATTATTATTATTATTATTATTATTATTATTATTATTATTATTATTATTACTATTCATAATAATTACTTCGCAGTGGAAGCCTTGGTAGAGCACAAGAATTCTTAATCTCAGGTTTGTGGGTTCGAGACCACATTGGGGAAAAGATTAAGAGCGGTGGACTCGTAATCTGGTGAACCGGGTTCGCTTCCCCACTCCTCCACATGCAGCTACTGGGTTATCTTGGGCTAGTTACACTTCTCTGAAGTCTCTCAGCCTCACTCACCTCACAGTGTGTTTGTTGTGGGGGAGGAAGGGAAAAGGAGATTGTTAGCCGCTTTGAGACTCCTTAATGGGGTGAAAGGCGGGATATCAAGTCCATAAGGATTACTTCCAACTCTACTATTATATGATTCAATGAAATAATGAAGCATCTGACAGCACACTATATCATTTGCAACCTTATTTGCCCAACAACCCCAATTAAAGTTTTATATGTAGGGGGGAATCCAATATGTTATATTTGTCATCAATGTAGTAAGGCTAATTAATATTTGTAAACAGATTAATCAGTAATGTAAGATGGGTCAACTCAAGCAGCAAAAAGTGGCACTGCATGTAACACATTAGTGATTAACATGCAGTCGTACAATTGAGACTTGCCAAGATTGTCTGGCCTTGATACTCTACAATTCTCAATGGTACATTACATGAAGAAAATATAGGGTGCCTATTGTTTTGTTTTTTAAAGTAATTATGCAGGACCAAACCATCATTCATTTTGGCTTTTTTTAAATCACACTATCTATTGTAGTTGTTGCAGCCATGTCCAAAGTCCGTTACGGGGGCCTAATCCAGCCCACCGGTTGGTTTAATCCATCCCCGTTGCAGTCCTGGGGTAAAACCCTTAAAAAACCTCAACAACTTTTTTTTTTGCGGGGAAAAATGTATTACATAACCCAAAACTGAGGTGGAGGGAAGTCAATAACTTACATGTTTGTTTTTGGTTTTGTTTTGTTTTGTTATAATTAAGTTATGTTGTTCTTATTATTGGTTTTTTCCGTGAAGAATTTATTTTCTGTACATATGTGTGTATATGTGTGTATGAAAATTAATAAAGAGAAATTTTTAAAAAACGCACCTCAATAACTTCAATCCTAAGAAATGCTGAACAACCTTGGTTGGCCCTCACAGCCCTTCACTTCATCAAATCTGGCCCTCTTTGGGAAAAGTTTGGACACCACTGAATTACTGTGTAAAGGCTATGAGTATTCAATTTCTCGCTTATCCTTCAGCATTGAATACACTATTGAATCAAGAAAAAGAAATGTTTCATCTAGAATCTAATAAAAATCCAGATAAAGATTTGGACATTTCTCACACCTATAGCTGACTGAACTCAGCCAAAAAAATCTATTACATATAAAACTCTGAGTCTAACACCCAAGACCAGCATATATGTAAGCACACAGCTGCAAGGGTGTGAGAAGGTAGCAATTCAGCAAGAATCCACCACAATGGTCATCACCTAGTACAATTAGATTAGGAAGAATAGGCACCTTTTTGAACAGCTGGATTTTTATAATACCAGCCAACATCAAAGGAACAGCTTCATTGATTTAAATGGAAACAATACCTGGAATTATTTTGACACAATTTATTCAATGGAAGCAGTTAAAAATTCAGGCTGCAATCATAAACATAGTTGCTTGAGAGTAAGCTCCCATAAAAATACTACGATTGCACCATTAGCATTAACATTAAGAGAGAATCAAGTTGCTTAGATGGGAAAATGCACATTTTCAAGCACTGCGGGCTTCTGAGCAGCTCCCACTAATTTCCACAGCCTGGAAAGATCAAATATTTAATGTCACTTAGGTGTTTTATTTTGGCATTCTGTTCTCAAATAATATAACATGCACATAAAGTAATTTTAAGTGTGGACTTCCAAAGGGGTAGTTGTGTTACTCAGTTGCAGGAAAAAATGAAACAAAAGAAGTATTGTAGCAGGGGGGGAAAATTAGTCTTTCAGATGAGATGCAACAATGTTTTTACAAATGGGACACAAATATATTGATTGCAGTGTTTGTTAGTAAAATAACTAGTTTGCATTTACTTTCCCAACAACAATTTTATACTGATACAATACGCAACAGCAGTGCTGCATGTATTTTGTACATTAGCAGTAGTTCAAGGACAAAAATAGAGTATACTGTTGCACACATATTCTAGGTTTTTCTAGTCACCTTTCGTACTGTAGCCTCTTGCACACATGCACACACATACAATGCACAAACACAAAGAGATGAGTATCATCTGTATTGGCATTTGATATTACCTAAAAACCACCAGAGAAAAGGAACTTTCTGCACAAAAGCACTTTTTTGCAAGCAAATCTTTTGAGATCCTAAACTTTTAGTATGATCCTTACACAGGTCTACTCAAAAGTAAGTCCTATAAATACATAAAGAACTGCAGTCTAAATGGAACAAGATAAAAAGTAGAAATAGGCTTGGCTTTGTTTTCTACAGATGAAAGTCACAGAAACCCAAGAGCGGTCATATCGCCATTCCAATGGATGAGAAACTAAGCATCTGACTTTGTGTTTAAATTCAACTATAACATCCTTCACATTTGCCCCATTAGCGGTCTGTATGATTACACATGTAGACAGCAATTTTATACAAAAGCTTACACCAGGAGCCGTGCATTCAGGATAGCCAAGTTGGTTGGAGTGTGCTGCTGATCACACCAAGCTTGGAGGTTTGATTGATCCCCATATGGGACAGCTGCATATTCCTGCACTGCAGGGGTTGGACTAGATGATCCTCAGGGTTCCTTCCAACTCTACAATTTTATGATTCTGTGATTCAGAATTGTGGGCCCAATTTTAAGGAACTCCCTTTCCACTAATGTCAGACAGACCCCTTACTATTGAACTTCCAGCTTTTTCTTTTCCAGCAGGTATTCTAACAGAACTCTAATACTTTTAATTTTTGATCTTTACTGTACTGAATTACTTGTACATCACTTAGAGAAGGGGTAGGCAACCTAAGACCCATGGGCCACAAGTGGCCCACGGGGGTTGTTTAACCAACCCACAAGTCACCCCCAAACCGAGCAGCCTGCTAAGCGAGTCCCCGCGTGCTGTGCTAAACCGGCGCGGCATGGGGATTCACTTCCACAGCACCGGAAATCATGTCTGCGCAAATACAGACACCAGAAATCACAGGCGCACACATTCATGAACATGCACAATCCGGTCCACAGAGGGATCTCCGCTGGAGTGAACCAGCCCAGGCGAGGTAAACCTTGCCGACCCCTAGTTTAGAGATTACGGTGATTAATGGGAATATAAATTGCTGAAATAAAAATAAATAAATATTAAAGACCCCCAAAAATGCATTCAAGAAGAAAAATGATCTTCACAATTCCACTAGTTTCAATGGGATTAACTCCAAGGGAAGTAAACAAAAGATTGCACCCTTAGTTGACTAGTCTATTTTTAATCTTAGTCTACTAGTTTTTTATCTATTTATATAATCTATCTGAAACACAGCAACCATACAGGATAGGATAAATATGGATTGGGCGGGGAATCTTGAAATCACCCAAAAATTAGCTGGTTTTTATTTTGTAGAAAAAAGCAACAGCAAATGAGGCAGTAACATGATACAGCTTTATCGAGTCAAATAGCGTGTATAGCATGAATTTGATGATTTTCTAAAATGCCAGTCTGAAAATGGTAGCAGCCCAATATGCAATTAGTTGTTTTAATCGTTCCCATGACAGCTATAGCTCTGCAAGCACCCCCTGCCTTTCCCACTGTTAGGGGAACCGTGCTAATTATGGTCACTGCAGCCATTGCATGGTCTGTGCCAGGAGTGATTGGCAGCCTTGGATACCAGAAATTAAAATAAATATATAGCTTGTTTTACTTTCATAGTCAATTATTGCCCAAATGACTGGGAGAGAGGAACTACATCCCTTCCCCCCATTACTAACATTACACTAATACATTCCTTAGTGATACTAAAGTTGGTGCTTGTTAAAAAGTTCAAGTAATTGATGATAAAGTCAGCAAGATAAACATTGTTCCACTAAACCCCCCCCCCCAAGAGCATTATACATTTCAAAAAAACCAGCTGATGGGAAGGGAAGCTCCATAAACAGTTATAACTACATTGGGCTATCGTATCCCTTTAATTTGCCATTCAGTAATATTTATTCAATATTTAGAAGAAATCGTCTCTGCCTGCCATGGCAGCTCTTCTAGTTGTTGCGGTACTTTTTCACCTAATTAGCAACTGGGAGACACACTTTTGGCAGCTTTTTCATCCCTATTATTTCCTGTTGCTTGGCACAAAAACCCTGTCAGAAGCAACCACCACTTGTACTGTACCCCTCTTAGTGATGGATCACTAATTTTTAATAAGCCAAGCTACCAAAGAATGGTAAAAAGATGTAAAATGTATTGAACCAACAAGAGTAAACAAATAAAGGAGGCTGTTGCCATAACATGGAGTCCTAGAACTTTTTCTGGGCTCTGCTTCTGGATGGGTTTATCAAGAGTAGCACAATCAGGAAACAATAGCGCTCACATTGATGCAGAAGGCAGAAGCCTGTTTGGACTAGTGTTCTGATTTCTTGTTGAAAAATGTATCTCTCTTTCTATTTTAAAAAAAGGCTACAATAGCAACAGCATTTTTCTTGCAAGAGTTTTGCCTTCACAATGTTCATTAAGTTATCCTACAAATTCTTCTCCCAGGAAGAATTACCACAGAATCCTAACCCAAGAGGGAGAAAATCTATGCAGCAGTTTACAAATCCCCTAGATACATCAAGCATAATCCTTAGTAGTAGGTTTATTAAGTTGTATTGTTGACCATCATGCTGAAAGCTTGCAAATAGCTGTGGAATCAATACTGGGTTCAGCATCTAGCTGTCTTTCATATCAGTAACATAAAAAAATATGCAGTTTGCCATTCTGGTGGCTGCAGGGGACTTTATGTGCCAATGCAGCAACCATGCTGTGCTTATGTGTCAGATTTCAACATCTCTCTCTCTCTCTCTCTTTCATGAAACAACACATGCACATCCAGTGCTGATAGATCCTGCCTTATTAAGCCCACTATGGCTAAACAGGCAACAGTTTTAAGATTTTAAATATGTGGGTATCTCTTTTTTTTAAGTCCAAAGTAGTGCTAATGAAGGATTCTGCAAATACTGACATCCACTCTATAGGAATATATCTAATGCCATCTCGGTGATAACCAGCATATATTTCTATATTATCTCAACAGTAAATCCACTGAAATGAATCGTGCTTAAGTTTACATGTTATTAGCCTCACAAAATACTGCAATGTTGCCATTTTAGTACTGACAGAATTATCCATATTCACGAAACAAATGGCAAACTTAAAGGCTTGGACCAAGAAACTAAACAAAGGATATGGCTGTAAGGTGGTAATTTATAAAACTCAAAAATGTTTGAGAAACGAAATGTGAACAATTGTTTTGGTGATTATTTATTACGATCAGCATATATTATGCATCTTTTGGGAATTGTAAAGAAATAATGGGTTCATTCTACCAATGGAAAGGACCTTCTGTTCTTGGAAGATCCAATTGTGGATCCAACTCCTGCAAGACAAAAGAAATTCCCCCTTCCTCCTACAAAATCCAACACCTCTTCTAACACTGTTCAATAGGGCACCGGTGTGGGAAGGTATATGCAAAAGACACCTTCCCCTTCTCCAGCCGCTCCCAACCCCAGTGGGAGATGCCACCCTATGGGAAATTTGGATCCAAGGCAGAAAGAGTATTTCTGAATCTGAAGGCAATTCCATTTTTCAACATGAGCCAACTTTCAACCATTGCTTGAGTCCTATACAAATCAGTAAACAATGCAACCCAAACATATACTTAATTATGTTCGCAAAATAAGCTGACCTGGAATGCAAAAACTAGATAATTGAAATATTGACTATTACTCTCTTGTTCAATATTCCTCTGCCTCTAAGGAAACAGCTCGCCACCAAATGTTACAACACACTCCAATAATTGGAATAATAAGACAAACCCAAAGCAAAGTATAAGATGTTAAAAGCAAAACCATCGTATTATTTTGTATAGTGTATGGTATAAAGTAGTAGTACTTCTGTGCCAGAATAGAGGCCAAGGATTCCATCCAAATTTGTATGTGTGAAATTGTACTTTAATATTCACTGTGCTCTAGCATATTAATTGCTATTCATATATTTAAAAATTAAAATGTTGTTTCCTTCATGATAGGAAATAGGAATAAAGGGGAAATTTGCCGAGTATGCAGAAATTATGTCCAATGTTAAACTAAAGCCAGTTTTACTTGTTAAAAATATATGTATTCAAACAAAAAGCTAACTAGACGATGAAAACAGCATATTAAACACAGAACAAGATGACTTTGAATTAATATGCAGTGCTAAAGCTATGCTATAGCATTTCAGTATGGTTTCAGTAAACTCAAAGGCAAAATAGAGACCTCATACATATACTGTATTGTATAATTCAGAACACCAAACATCTAATGTTTTAGTCTATGTAGTCTTTCCATTCCCCATTTCACTACTCACAAGAGCTGAATAGAATAGAGCCATCCAAAATGGAGGTTTCAAAAAGAGCTTGACGCGAACTGAATTAAATTGGAGAGTAAAAACTAGCCTTGGAAATGGCATCAGCAGTTTGGCAACACAGCTCCTTGCCTAAGAATTGTGTGTGCGCACACAGGCATGAACACACATGCACAAATTGGAAATCTGTGGGATTGGTCATATAATACAAAATGCATATAGGAGTTACTCAATATCTGTTCCTTCTAAACTGATGATAAATTGCCTAGCAGTATTTTATACGGCTCTGTTAAGAGCCAGGAGCTACAGGACAACTTACTTTTTGTCCCAGTGTTTCCCCATCATAAACTGCCCCCTCGCTTGCCCCAATCCAGTCCAGATCCTCAAACTTCTCTTTAAACTTCCAAGCTCATTATTTTATTTTTAAAAAAGAGGTTTGGGGATTACACGCAAGAGAAAGTCAAAGTGAAGTCAGGGAGGGGCAGCTTCAGGTACATACTAGCAGTATTTTCTCTTTCATCAACTCTTGCACTTAATTCCCCAATCAATGTATGCTTTTAACTCAGGAATCGATATAGGCAGCAATTGAACTGGGTACATACAAGTCACCCCCAGGATCTCCACTTATTGGTGTAATTTTAATAATTGTTGTTCAGTTATTTACTGTATTCCCAAGCACTTCTTTCATTCACTGCATTTTTCAGAAAGATACTGGATTTCCTGCCCCCCCACCCCCAATAACTTACAGAAGACAAAAGCTCTTCAGTCAGAAGATAAAACACCAGCAGGTTTTTACTTCAAATTTAGACTCTGAACTTTTAGTAAGGTTTAAGAACAAAAATTTGACTTAAATTTTATTTTCCGCTGGAATGACAAATAAGAATTTGACAGTACATTTCCATCACTCAACCATCAACTATATCAAAGATGGCAACACAGAAAGAAGACATTATAATGTGTCTTTATGATTAGTGCTGTAATAGTCACTGTAAAAGGAGAATGGTATTTATTTTATTTTCAAGTAGGTCATACTCAGAGTAAACCCACCAAAATCAATCAATTTCAGTTTATCTATTCTGAGTTGGATTTACTTGAACATCACACATTAGTTCTCATTTTTCTGCTTTTGAGGGGACAAAAGTATAAGTACTTACTTATTCTCTAGTTGATTCTATTACAATGTCTACAAAGCTCATCCAGTGCTATTCAGATGTTGGAAGATGAACAATGTCTATTTTTGTGTATGATGATGGGTATTACACTCGAGTTATATTTCAACAGTTGTAATATCACTAGAAAGTCGTTTTAAAAATATTTCTCTTATAAACTCAGCATCTAATTTCTCAATGACTACACATTTAAACATAAATGGAAGAGAAATGTATATAAAAGGAAATTGTTCTCAAAAGTAAATACATCACTGTCAACCTCTGAAAAATTAGGTTAAAACAATTCCAGAAGTTGAATAAATATATGCCGAATAGCTAACATATAAGGAACTGTTTATTTGGCATTTTAATACAATCTAATAAAAATAAGCAGTAATATGAGCTGAATTTATCATCTTGGATAGTCATAAGTATCTCTAAGTACTGTTCCCGCCTAGTAATAAGAGAATCGCCCCATAATCTATTCTTGTATAGTTTTTATAATACTAATACTAATAATAATAATAAAAGTTCCAATACTTTAGCAATGTAATGCATTTTATATTGAGTCATATTTTAACAACCAACAGTGGCCCATAGTTTCATATACATTAGACACTTACTGATGACAGCAAGATACAAAATAATGAGAGAACAGCTGTCAATTTAGGATCCCAGTCAATAAATAAAAGTCATGATGCAGCCAAGGCGAAGCACTCAAATCCTGTTGCTTACAATGGTAAATATTCAAAGACTAACTCTTCTACTGAAACAGAGCTATGAAAATCACTGGGATTTAGGCTGCAATCTTATACTCACAATGAGTAAGCTTCATTGAACTCAATGGGGTTTACTTTGGGGTAGACCAGAATGGGAATGTGATGTTCAGTATTTAACTTTTGTTGAACTGTGCCTATTCAGTTTGTAAACAAATAAAAAGCATACCTGAAATCCAAGTTAACAAATATTCCTATAAAAGGTTTGGGTCTTAAGAAATGAGAATACTTTGTCAATTTATATTAGAAGCATTATTGCTTCTTTTATTTTTCAGTTCTGTATCTCTCTAACATTACATTTCCCCTTACAACAGTGTCCTTGTATGTAGCCATGTCTCATCTTTAAGTCATCAAAAGCAAAAAGGTCAGGATTCCTGATGGACTCACTGCATTCATTTGTTTTCTCATCCCAGCATAAGCCGGAATATTGAGGAAATGGACAGTAAGGAGCATATTTGCCTGTCTGCCCCTCACAGTAGATTAGGCTGTTGTGTCCAACACAATGACGTATCACCATTAAGAATTTGCTTGCTTCCTTGCAAAAGAGTAAAATGGGAAAATAATTAGGCAGGTGATATTTTTTCATCCCTCTGGTCAGTACCATCTCCTTTAAAGAGGAAGGCACATATAGCTATGGCTCACTGGATAGGTTTCCAAGTGAGAAGCTGAACAGTATGGGAGTCCATTTTAAAATACCAAAGGCCTTTCAGGGCCACAATTTTCAGGGCAACACAGTCAAGTAAACCGCATTCAACGACCTACTAAATGCTTTCTCTTTGCACTTTTAATCACAAGAAATTCACTGATTTTGAGATAGCAGTCCCTCCAGATTGTAGTTGCCAATAAAATTAGCATTTGAAATATTAATATTCCTTATACATAAATAGACTTTCTTAAGAAACTAACACTGCAACCCTATATATCTACTTCAAATAGAGACTGCAATCCCTACAACACTTAAGATAGTGGGACTTTAGAGGAAATATTAATAGGTTCATACTACACAAAGTTAGGTCTTCCCATTTAACCACAAAGGCTTTTTTTCATACAATAGTATTAATAATACACAGAGAAATGATGTAGGATTTGGAAATAAAATAAAGTAGAACCCCTCTGCAAACCACTTGCCTGAATATTTCTGAGAAACTGCCAAATTCAGTTAAAACTGAAAGCATTCAACAGCAATAGCATCTCTGAAAGCTAACCTACTTTAAGGCCTGAGTTACACAGTGAAGGAATTAAGTGCAAGGTTCAACTTAAGAATGCACTTAAGTCCATTAATTTCAGTGAGACTTGGATCAGGAAAAAACTCATATCAAATGTGTGCAAGGCCCTCTTCATTGCAACAAAACCTACAGTGTTTTGAAAATGATACATGGCACATTTTACACTTATGCAGTCTCCTTCACAACAACTCTGATAAAGCAATATTTGTGGCAACCAGTCTTAGTGTATCTGACAATTTGATTTTATAACTGTCTAACTCAGAATTAAACCCCACTGAGTTTAACAGAACTTACTTCCAAGTGTGCATGGGATTGCAGCCCAAGACTATAATCATACACACATTACGCTCTACTGAATACAGTTGGATTTACTTCAGTGTAAACATGCATAGGACTGCACTGTCCATTAGATAAGCGCCATTTGGCAAAATTTTATATTTCTCAAAATGCATAATTAAAAGTGTAATTTTTTTACTCAAGCTTACACGTGCACCAGTGTGGAAATATAATTAGTTTTTATTTATAGGTATACAAATATTCCTAGGTTTAATGCATGTTTGACTTTAACGTAATTACTTATATAAGCAAGCAGTGTTAGCTAGCTTTTGTACATTATGCAGCCTGATATAATCTAGATATTGCAAATGGGGAGACAGTTGTGCAAAACACAGCACTAGGGATCGTAGACCATCTGCAATGTCTGCTTGACACACTAAGTATTTGAAGGATAAAGCCCTAAAACAGAAAATGATTTCTTTATGCAATTTTCGGGAAACATAATACTCATTTGCTTCAGAAGCCTATACTTCACCTCTCAAAGCTGCCCAATCATTGTACAAGGGTTCCAAACAGCATTCAGCTGTTCTACATACAATTCTTCAATGTAGACGTTTTAGCCATAAATACAGCTATAAAGTCTGATGTCCATATATAGTCATTTATAGTCACAAAACTATGTACATCATAGTTTTTAGGACAACTTGCCAAATACTTCCTAAAGTAAAATCACCCAACCATTTTAGAAATTACTTACAATTACTGTCCTGATTAACCGCTACTATTAACTGATATTAGTTACAATTGTATGTATTCAATTAACTTACATTAGAAAGGAAAACTAGGTACAATTATTCCAAGATCTGCTTCTCTTTCATGATGAAGAGTTTTACTAAAATACCCAAATACTACTGAAAAAATTATGTCTATCCTTCATATGTATACGCTGACCATATAAAAACTTAAGTGTACCAACTTCTGCACCATATTGAGGCCCATATATATAGCAAAATGGCTTCTTTCTGAAAGTACTTAGTGGTAAGTCATTTATTGTTCATCTGTTTAATTTGAAGTCTTTTCTCTGATGCTATATTTGATGCTTGGATTATATAAAATCTAAATATATGAGCTTTTTGGGAATATACATTAAGCTTCAGAAATTGCGCACAAAATATTAAGTGTTCTTGTACATAAATATTTTGCACTTGAATTACTTCTCAAAAGTTTTTGTGGTTTTCCAAATTTGAAGTACAATACATTAAAAAACAGTATTTTCTTTGTCAAGTGATAGCCATCATCTATCACTCTGCAATTTGTAAGAGTTGCCCAGTTTATTAATTTAAAAACTCATTCTTGTAACCTATGATGGCATCTTTTAAAAAATAATACCATTATGGGTGCAGTACTTCATCACCTTAACCATGAATTATAAAAATACATGGCAAGTTCTCTTAACTTTTAATATCTTATGAAGCAGGGTTTTTCATGTTCAGTAGAGCAAACAGCGAACATAAAGTATGCAGATATGTTAACAATTCTAGAAAAGAAAAGAAACTATATTGCGTTAATTATGAGCTTATAGTGACTGTGAAAGAGCCTTATAGTTTAAAACACTTTCAATAGTACAGTGTTCTAAACCCTTAGTTTCAGGAATTTATTCCCACATCAACCTTTAAAAAGTTCCATAACTCATTACTCCTCTGCTATTTTTTTATCTCCTCTCTCTTACACACCATTTTATTGGCACAAAAGTTATCATTTAAATGGGCGTCATCCATGTTCACTAGTTTAAACGCTCTAGTTTTGACCCCAATGTTCCATGGATTATTTACAGTGAAGTATTGTACCTACATCACATCTTTAATTAATACCATAACAGGCAGAGAAGCAAACATTTAATAGGATGCTTTGATTTTCGCAAGAGAGCAACATGTGCAAGTCATTTGGTCAAATTCAAAGCAGCAAACATTTCCGTTTCACAACTACAGTAGGCGAATTCGGTTTATTATTTCACCTTCTTCAACAAATACACTTCATTTTTTAACTTTTATTCTAAGATGGGACAATCACCCTTAAGAAGAGACATATTGGGAGGGAAAGCTTCCAGATCTCTGCCTGTTGTAACAGTTGACCAGTTTTACTTGTGGCTGCAGTTTTCTCTTTGATATGATGGGAGAGAGGTGGCAGGTTTTGATAACACAACTGTTAATAACTGTCACCAAGAAAATTAAGTAGCGGGAACAGTATTAATTGCCACACACACTACCGCATTAATGTTTGTTTTGCTTGAAGTACCCCACACAAAATTAACACGCCAAACTGTCTACTGAACTCAAGGTACTTAACAAGCAGTTTTTAACTTTGGCACCATATATTCTGAGGCCATTCTCACATACAGAGCAAAACAGACTTTGGCAGGCACCACAGATCTATAAAAAAACATGACCTGCGACAAAAATCAATGTGCTAATCTCAATTCAAGCAGCCAAATCAGCAGCATAGCACAAAGATAACATAAAATAAAATGACCAGAAACTCACTTGAAGTAGCAAGATAGGTTTAGAAGACCTAAGAAAAATTACCTGTCCACTTTAACAATGCAACCCCCTCTCCAACAAAAAACAGCAACTCCTAAAGTACTGAGGTGCCTTAGTCATACTGGGGCAGCACTGGGAAAAGATTGTAATTTCTGCTACTGAAAAGGGGGAGATGTGAGCAGCTCAGCAAAACTTCCTAATTCAAAGAAGATCCATCCATGCAATCTTGATGGGAGAGTTTAGAAACAATAACAAAATAGGTTTTATTTGCACTTACTATATTTATCGAAATGCAAATAGAACAAAGGAACACAGTGAAAGTTTGTTTTTACACAATCTTAACTGGATACTTTGTCCTAAATTAGTTTTATTATTAAACATGTCTCCCATAAGAGAACATCCTCTCTCAAGCTCTCAGTATCATCTCCTGATGATGCTAACTCTCTGCATAAAGGAGTCTAGATTCACAGCAGATTTCCTCTGCATTGTGAGAATATCACCAACCATTGGACTTGAATTTGCTCTGACAGCTTGAGACGCCCTTTTCCATGAGAAACCTGCAAGTCTAGGGATCATCTGGCTGCACTGAAACATTTCAAACTTGGGGGATATCATTACTCAATTAACCCAAGTCAGCTTACGAGTAAGATTCATATACTCTTGCCCCAGGCAAAGAGATGGAAAGAAGAGTAGCTGGAAAGCAAGGGAAGTACTTCTCCTTTACTGACTCTAACCCTGACACAGAACAGGTGCCACATGTGGCTACAGGCAACCACAATCCACAAAAACTAAGTCTAACGAAAACAGAACCACTCTGGCAAAAGTCGTAGGACACTGAACAAGTTTGATGTTCTCCCTGTAGACACTTGCAAAAAAAAAAAGTTCGCTAGAGTAAAAGGATTAGAATTTCTCTGTTCTGTTAAAAAAAGATCTACGGGGGAAAAAACAACCCCTGGTAGCAAGGTACTAAGGGAAACACACACATATATATCACAGGCACACGCTTCCTGGGTGTATGAGTTCACCTATTTGCTCTCAGGAGTGATTCACTACAAGTTAAGAGATGCGTGCCTAAGATAAGAGGTGCATTCCTTAGGAACGATCAACAGCCAAGGATTGGAAATCAGCTGCGCTGATGCAACCCAGAAATAACAAGGCGCAGGGCGATGCCTCCGAAACTACAGAGTAGGGAGGAAAAGTTTGTCCCCTTCTTCCAAGCAAGGGTTTCCCCCGCTGGAGGATGCCCAACGGCTGGTGCTTCCAAGGGAGAAGGCAGCCCATCATGTTCCTTCCCTTCCTACATCCGATCCTCGAGCTGCCGCTGCCCCGGGTAGCCCGGCATCCCTGAGAAGCATCGGCGGGGGCTCGGCCTGAGAGCCGCCTTCGCCCTCCTTACCTGGGGTTGGTGCTGTTCCAGTAGACGGCGTAGCGGTCGGCCACCGTCTTGGAGCTGGGATCCTGGCAGAAGACGCACATCCAGAGCACCAGAAAGAGCAGCGTCAACATCTCCACGTGCAACATCACTCCCGGCCAACGAGACACACACAGACACGGCGGCAGCAGCACAAGGGGGGGATCGGGGGGTGGGGAGAAAGAGAGAGGGGCGAAGGAGGCAGACAAGGCGCTCCTTTCTCAAAAGGCAGACGGCGACAAGGAGGAGAGAACGAGGGAGGAAGGAGACAAAGCCACACCGGAGTCACAAGACACCAAAAAAACACACACAAAGAGAAGGGCGAGGGGCCGCCAGGAGATTCCCCCGCGGGGGGGAAAGCCTGCGCCGCGGAAGGATCCTCAGGGAGTCTGCGCGCCTCGGCCGGGGGAACTGGGCAGCAGCAGCAGCAGACGGAGGCTGAGGCGGCGGCAGGAGCTCCTTCAAGGCGGCGAGTCCTGTGGCGAGCCCAGGGCGAGACATGCACCGGCCCGGCCCCCGTCCAGCGCCCACGATGGGCGGCCCCGCGGGCCAAGCCTCCTTTGGCCGGAGGGGTTTCCTTTCGCCCGCCCTCGCGCTTCTTTCCCTCTCTCCTCTCTCTCTCTGAGGCGCCTTTCTTCTCCTCCTCCTTCTTCCCGCCTTTTGGCGCGAGGGGCTCTGAAGGGATCGCTCCGAGGCCGGCTGAGGAGAAGCGGGCAGGAAATCCTCGGAGGAAACGGGGCGGTGGGGGGGAGGAGAGAGAGAGAATGAAGAGGAGTGAGGAGAAGTCCACTTCTGAGGCGCCTCCCGCTCGCTGGAGTTGGGGAGTTGAGGCGCCTCGCTCGCCTTCCCCTCTCTTCCTGGGTGACGGACGACCAACAAGCGAGAGGAATCCACAAGACCCAGACCGGACTGGGGGGCGGAGGGGGCGGAATGCCGCGCAGGAGTTGGCTAATCCTCAGGATAGGTCAGCGCCGAATCGCCTCAGGAGCGGCTTCCCTCGCTGGGTTGGAGGGGAGGAGGGAGCGGCTGAGGGAGAAGGGAAGAGAGCGCGCGCGCCCCTCGCCAACTCCGCCGCTGTTGCTTCGCGGTGCCGGCGCCTCGTCTGTCGGAAGGCAGGAGTTGCTGCTGCTGCCCGAGCCCTCTCCCCAGCCCTCCAGGCGAGGCGAGGCAGCGGCGGTCTCGCTTCCTTTCAGCTTCGCCAAGTGTCTCGGGGAGCCGGCCAAGGTCCAAGTCGCCCCTCGAACGTCAACTTTGCAAAAGAGAAGAGGAGGCGTGAAGAGAAGGAAGAAGCCTCCCTCGCCGACGACTACATTCGGGCGGGAGGCACCTTCGGGGTCTGGCCCGGCAGCAGGCAGCTGCTCTCAACCGTCTGCAGCAGCAGCAGCGCCGAGAGAAGCGGGCAAATGTCTCTCTCGCGACTCCGGCGAACGAAGGAAGCAGAACTCGAACGCAGAAGCAGCAGGGATCGGAAAACGCAACGAGGAATGGAGAAGCAGAAGTCAACAGACTGCCAGAGAGGAGAAGGAGGGGGGGGGAGAGAGAGAGAATTTACGAGGGGGGAAACATATTTAAATAGTCACGCCCCCTTTCTTTTTTTTGCAACGACCGGCTTCTTGCTCGCGTGTAAATCCGGCGGCGGCGGCGGCAGCCTAGGCAAAGCGAGGCGGCCGGCGGGGTTGGCGGTGCCTGCGCGCAACAGACAGCTGCATCGATGCCTACACGGGATGTGTCCGGAGAGAGATATATATACACATCCACATGCGTCTGGGTGTCAGGAGACGAATCTGGAGAGAGAGAGAGAGCCTCCGTTGGTGGAGGTGCGGGGGTGCGCGCCCGCGCGCGCACGGAAGAGGCGCAGTCGGCTAGCTGGGAGCAAAGGCGCTGCTGCTGCTCGATCATGTGGGATTTTTTTGCATGCAGTTTACTTGCGAGGTTGGCGGGGGGGGGGAGTGAGCCGGAGCAGCCAGTCACGGCCCGGGCTGCTGTTTGCTTACAGATGCCTTCTTCCCCGGCGTTCTCTCCAATGCGATTGGGTTCTGTGCCTCGGAAAGGGGCGTGGCCTCTCTCCGGCGCCCCGCCCCCGCGTTCCAAAGAGACGACACCCCGCGCAAGCCCCGCCTTCTGCAAAACCTGACTAATTGAATTACAAGGAGTGGTTCCCTCGGTGCCGCAGGTAACCGTTTCCGCGCGGGAGACGGCGCAGGATCGAGTTGGGGGAGAGAGATCTTTTCCTTGCCTGCGAGATGGGGGGAGCGAGTGGTTACGAAAGCCGCCTCCCCAGTTCCAGTGGACGGGGTTGCGGCATCAGCTGCTGGAGGGAGGGTGGGTGTTTGCGAGATCAGAGGGGATCTAACCACAGGCTGCAAGTCTAATCTCGCACACGGTGTATAATCAACATTTTGAAAGTTTAGCAGTCTGGAAAACAGACTTCTGAGCTGCTTTGTTCCGCTTTTAATCCTCTCCCCCCCCCCCCCATGCTTTTCTGCGCCGCTGAATGACGGGTCGGCAGTGCGGCTTTAAATTAGTTTATTTAAGGGGTTTATAAGCGAGAGATGGGGTTGCCCTGCTTGGGTAGCGCAGTTGAAAGCAAGATCCACGCAGCCGGAGAGATCTCTCTGCTAAGTATTTAGCTGAATGCGGCAAAGGGATTCACCTGAAAACCCCTTTTCCCCCTCTCACATTTATTTGCATCGAGAGAAGTAGAAGCCAGGGGTCCTTCTGGAGCTATTTTTCATTCTTAAAAGGGCATTCGCCTCGCCCTCCGCCAGCAGCTGCCCTGCTTACGCTGCGCTACCGGGAAACTAGCCCAGGTGACCTTCCTCCAGAAGGCAAACGAGAGTGCTGTTTACACACGAATCAGCCTTCGCATCAAACCACACCCTGCTGATGTCCATTTGAGGGGTGATCGCCAGTGGCGATCTGCAACAATCCATGAACAGGGAGTTCCGAGGAAGTCGCTTCCCTGAGCCCCCTTTGAGTTAACCTTTCTTCCTCCTAAAACTGAAAAAGTGGGGAGGAGGGAAGAGAAAATAGGGGGGGGGGCTTTGGAAGAGAGACGCACATTCTGGTGTCCGGAATCTTTGAGGTTGAGGTTGCCTTCCTTCCTTTGAAACGGCTGGCTTTTAATTTGAGGCGAAATGTTTTCCAAGCATGATGTGGCTGTATCTGCTGTGGTTTCTTCAGCAGATGAGCAAAAAAGAAAAAAAAAACCCACCCAAGCATCATCATACTCTCTCGTCTTTCATCCACTTGGCTCCCTACTCTGCTTTCTCTAGGCTTTTCAGTCGTTTGAAAGTGCCCAGACTCCCTCTAGTGGCAGATTTTAAGGCCGCACATTTATTTGCTGGGCATTTCTTAATTCAAACCTACAGGAATTTTCGCGACACTCAAAAAAATCACTTCCGTTTAAATCTGTCTGAAGGCTCGGGCTGGGAATCCAAAAATTTCTTCTCATTCCTGCTTCACCCACTCACCCTCAAACGTTGCAAACAAAAAAATATCCCAGGACCAAAATGTCCATGCATTTTGTCTTTGCCCTTAATTGCTCCTGGAAAAAATAAAGAAGAAATTTATGTTTCCCTATCATTAAGAAAACTTTTTTGAATTAGGTATAAGCACTACATAGATGTCTGTCTGTGGAAGCATCTTCGTTGCTATCCCAATAGTTGCATGCTGTGGTGTCAGCAGTTAGGAGGGAGATGGGAACTAAGTATCAAAATAGATTGCATTATTACTTCCAAAATATTACTGGCACTGATAATTCCCCTTTTAGGAGTACCTCCTAAAACGTAGCCACAATAATGTCCTGTGCCCACTGTGCCTTATCTCATAAGAACACAACAGTTAACCTTCACAGTTGCACCACAACAGCCACTTTCAACATTATATAACAGGCACTGCCTGTTTTAAACAGATTGAAGGCAGTCCAAGGCCAAACTGTAGATCCAAACACTACAACAGAACTTAGCTACAAAGACAATAGTTGATAGTGCACAAGAGCATTTGGTTGCTTATTAAGAAGTGTTTTCCTTTTTTTCATCAATGGGACTGAATGTTTTGAATGCATGTGCCATGGGGCAAAAATACTGTTAACATATATTTTGAGAGGGCTCAAAATTATTGTAATCATTCTGGATTTAAAGCAGGGGGAGTGTGACTCTGGTGTAATATTCTGTTATTGTTGCTTGTTCTTGCTGTTCTTTCATTACATACAAACACATGCCCTGCATATATAAAAGGATCAAATAAATAATAAAGTAATGTTTCAGTTTTCACTAACAGGTGTTAAAGTGAGGAAACAGACTGCAAGAAAAGTGTCCCGGGTCTATTTTGCACTTGTCACTGAATAATGTACAGGTACAGTACAGACAGAATAACTATGGATCAAGTAAGCTTGACTTCTTTCAATTTTTTTTAAGAAAAAGTCAATAGTTATTAACGGGACTATTGGATTAGCAAATGCCATAACAAAAGCAATTCTTGTGGGTGTATTGACTAAAACATCCAATCCAATGTCAGCTCATCTGATCATAGAATTGTAGAGTTGGGTGTCCTCTCCCTTGCTGACATTAAACAATTATTGATGTCAAAGTTATAGACTATTTGTGCATGCCAATAAACACCTCTGACCTTGGTCTGTAATTAATGGAATCAAAAGATCCATGAAGAAGTGGGTGTTTTTTTTAATTTCCAGGATTCACATCCGTTATGCAATTTGAACTATGCAAACAAATATAACATACAGGTAATTTGAACTATGCAAACAAATATAACCCAATAGTCGTGTCTTTCCCCAAAATGCTTATTATTATTATCATCATCATGTTAACAAATGTTCTGATTCTGTATAAAGCATTAAAAAGAAGAAGCAGCTTAAGACTGGTTATTGCCAGGGAATTTCAGGAATGACACTGAGAATACCTTTAAGTCTGGAATGCATTGCCTTTGGCTTGTTAATGGATAATATAATGCATGTTACATATAGCCAATATAAATTCTGAATAATAAATACAAGTGATACCTTATAGTGAGCCAGACCACTGGTTCATTTAGCCCCCATAATCTACACCGACTGGCAAAGGTTTTTGCAGGATCTCAGGCATGGGATGTTTTCAGTCCTGTTAACTGAGTTCCTTTTTACTAGAAATGCCAGAGATCGAACTTTTGCTGTGTGCCTCACAGGGATGCATAGTTTGTGTTTTACCATGAGTTATTGGTCTTAACCAAACAAAAGTAAGCAAAACTACACGACCTAAGCCACTGAGCCAGCTTCCAAAAGGCCAGTTTTAAGAACTATTTCAATTAACAAATGTCAGGATGAGAATTGATTCATAGATCTTTTTTTATGTAGCAGTCACTGCGAATTGACATTTAGAGATAATTCCACATGTGTCCCGTGGATGTCCCGACATGTTTTGAGACAAAAGATTACTATTACCCAGAAATTCACTGAGCCAGAAGCTGGAAAGTTCCTGTTTCGTGTTAGTTCATACCCCAGCCTTGCCATGTACCAACATGTTCTAAAAAAGTAAACGTAGAATTGATTTCAACTCTTAAGATTTAGATTTAGATTTAGATAAATTTATTGTCATTGTCCGTATATACACAGTATACACAACAACGAAAATCAAACACCCACCCAAAGACCGGGTTCACATATACATTTGCACGTATCTCCGAACTCTCATCCTATTTAGACATAATCTATAAAACATAACATAATCCAGAATATAGCATGACCTATTAAAAACATAACATAACCTAAAACCTATCTCATTCCTTCCACTCCCTACTTACTAAACCTTGCAACTGGCCCTGAGATCATTATTTAGTGCAATCAGAGCTCTTGGATAGAAACTATTCAGAAGGCGTGTGGTTCGTGTTTTCATTGTCCTATAGTTAAAGAACTGTGAAGTGCATCTCTCTTGATGGAGACTTCCAAAAACAGACATACACAGACTTTAAGAATGGGTGGGGGTGGGGGGAATATTCTCTTCCCAAAATCAGTTTGATCATTTTTTGTGCACTGACTGGGCCATTAGTCATTCCTATTATTATTATTATTATTATTATTATTATTATTATTATTATTATTATTATCATCATCATTTTCAAAAACAGGAACATATTTAACCCCCCTCCCCTCCCCCTGTCCCACTTACAACTTCGTACCAAATACAGCATGTACAGTGGTACCTCGGGTTAAGTACTTAATTCGTTCTGGAGGTCTGCACTTAACCTGAAACTGTTCTTAACCTGAAGCACCACATTAGCTAATGGGGCCTCCTGCTGCTTCTGCGCCACCGGAGCACAATTTCTGTTCTCATCCTGAAGCAAAGTTCTTAACCTGAAGCACTATTTCTGGGTTAGCGGAATCTGTAACCTGAAGTGTATGTAACCTGAAGCGTATGTAACCCAAGGTACCACTGTATACATACACCATATGACTTCCCTTCCACACTGTTCCTAGTTCCTTTGCTTTTCTACTACTCTGTGTAATCCACATTTTAAAAAGATGTGGTTTATCCATTCTTTCCACTCCAAGAAGCTGAATATTGCGACAAAGTTTTCTAACCTCTTTTTGCTACATAATATGGCAACACTCGGGCGAGAGAGGGGTGCTCTTTCTGGGGGTTTTTCACCAAGGACCTTAGAGGACCATGTGACTTTTATCCTTTGGTTTGACTTCAACCTACTTAAAAGTAAGTACCACTGCCATTAAGTCATATTACTTGGAGGCAAACCCAGACTTTTAGCTATACTTAGTAAGAACCAATACAGAAAGTCTAACAATTATTCCTTTGAGATTGTGGGTATTTACATTCTTTCGAGCTGTTGTAAATGCTTTAGCAGTATATAAATATTTTTTTTATAAACAAAATGAATAAACTGTTAATGGAATATTTTAAACCACAATAAAATATAGGTGTAGTTTCATGAAGGGCCAGTGCATATTTTTAATGCTTACAAGCCTACAAAAGTCTGCGAGTTTTTATATATTGATCAATTTTTTTTATCTCAGTCCATAATATTTTTTTTTGACAGTGGTTGTGTATGTTAGATGCATCATACCCATCATCTTAACATTTTATATTTAATGCTACTATTCATTTTAAAATATAGTTTCAGAAGCTTGGTTTTTTTACTTTTCAGATTTTAAAGGATAATTTGGTTCAAAATAAATGTTTTAAAGCTTTGTTGAAAAACTTTAATGAAGGTTTCTTTTAAACAGCTGTTTATGATTATTGATTTTGATAGCTCTATATACATTTGAAATGGCTGTTTTTATGGCCTTAAAGATATGGGGACATCCAGTGTCTGAAAACCTGTTTTGAGTCCCTAAAGCTGTTTCTAAAGAAGGCCTTTAGAAAACAGCTTGAGAGCCAAGGTTTGAAAACTAATTGTTACATGGCATGGTTAATAGTTATAAATCCTCCCTCCTTTTATTTTTAATACATTGTACTTATAGCTTGTAATTAAAGAACAAAACATGTTTAAAAGTATTTAGGAAAAACGCTTTAGGCTAAACATTACAAGAGCTTTCTTTGTAGCGTGCTCGTGGGCGGATTGCAGACTGCAAATATTAGTGAGTCAAAAGTTTTTATTTCATTAATTACCTTTTTTGCGCAATGTAGCCCTATACTGAAATGAAAGGCTGGAGGAGATTGGCTTCTGAAGATCTTGTGTCCCTGGAATTCAGTCTGAGTCAATTTGAACTTCAGGAGGAGGAATTAAGGACAGGGACAAGAGAACAGAGTCTGCCTGTAGCTCCTTGGTGTGTACCTGGGAGGAAAAGCATGGTAATTGGACACTAAGGTCCAAGGATCACACAACTGGTCATCTGAACAACTATGATGTGCAGCAAAATGACTTCAGCATTGCTCTTAACCAAGCTATCTTGTGAACCAGTATGTGACTGAAGCTGCGTGATACCTCCTTGCCTCTAGCTATTGCCTCTTAATAACGTTATATCTTTTTCTTCTTGACATGCAACAACGGCAGTCTGCCACCGCTACTACAGCTGAGACATGTGTAATATATAAATCATAAATCCATTTCCAAGGGAACCTCCAGAAGGCATCGTTTGGTACAGCTGCTATCTTCTAGTGTTTCCTGGTCTCCTGGCATCTTTAAAAATTCTGGTCAATGGAAGAACCACTTGGCCTGGTCAGAGGGCCAAGTCTCCTGGATGTTGACAACATATGTGCGCATTGTTAGCTGACACTTATAAATAAGCTTCAAGATTAGCTCTTTGTTGGACACAGAACATGAGCCCAGTTTCAAGCCCTGCATGCATGTTGCCAAGCCTAGAAGGCTTGCCACCTCATCACATTTACTTGGCAGACTATTGAGATTTTTAGTGGGGGGCTAGAGGTTACCAAAGGGACTGTAGTTGTTGTTGTTTAGTTGTTTAGTCATGTCCGACTCTTCGTGACCCCATGGACCAGAGCACGCCAAGCACTCCTGTCTTCCACTGCCTCCCGCAGTTTGGTCAAACTCATGCTGGTAGCTTCAAGAACACTATCCAACCATCTCGTCCTCTGTCGCCCCCTTCTCCTTGTGCCCTCCATCTTTCCCAACATCAGGGTCTTTTCCAGGGAGTCTTCTCTTCTCATGAGGTGGCCAAAGTACTGGAGCCTCAGCTACAGGATCTGTCCTTCCAGTGAGCACTCAGGGCTGATTTCCTTCAGAATGGAGAGGTTTGATCTTCTTGCAGTCCATGGGACTCTCAAGAGTCTCCTTCAGCACCATAATTCAAAAGCATCAATTCTTCAGCGATCAGCCTTCTTTATGGTCCAGCTCTCACTTCCATACATCACTAATGGGAAAACCATAGCTTTAACTATACGGACCTTTGTCGGCAAGGTGAGTTCTTTGCTTTTTAAGATGCTGTCTAGGTTTGTCATTGCTTTTCTCCCAAGAAGCAGGCGTCTTTTAATTTCATGGCTGCTGTCACCATCTGCAGTGATCATGGAGCCCAAGAAAGTAAAATCTCTCACTGCCTCCATTTCTTCCCCACAGGTACTAGTATATATCAATAACACATCCATATGGAGATAAAGCTTAATATACACCAATAACACATTTCCTACCCACCCCTCTGCAGTTCACCAAACCTCTGTTTACTATATTGTCCCAATTCATGTTCAGCATCTCTAACTCAGAGATCTAGGACTTGTAGTCCTCCAGATGTTAGGGACTAGAGCTCTCATTATCCCTACATAGGTTGGAGCCAGTGGGAGGTGAAGTCCAACAACATCTGAAGAGCCGCAGGTGCCCAATTCTTAGTCTAACTATACATAGGCCTCAATTTTGCTAGACACTGTGTTGCCACTGAAACTCAAGAAAGCAGTCAGAGGAAGAAGGAGAGCTGGTTGTACCACCATGCCAAAAGTTATTTTTCAATGAAGGCAGAATATCTGCAGATTTGAAGTTCTCTCCGTGAGTTTCATTGGTGGTGGAGCAACATAATTTGTTTATCCAGTCTGCTTGGAAGCATGTAGGGACACCCAAGCAGAAGCAAATATCCCTTTCTATCTTCATTTGAATTTTGAAAGAGGCGCTTTAGTAGATGTTCACACATCATTTCAAAGTGAAACAGTCATCAGAGCTTGTAGAACGAAAGTGCTGAATCAGAAAGAGTAATTGTGAGATGCATGAACATTGTGAGGCTTCTCGGAACATTAGAGCACAACAGTCAAAAGCTGTATAATGACTGACAAATTAAAATAGGAGGCTAATTAAATCACAAGGCAGTCATCTTAAGGAGTAAAAGCAGTAACTTTTACAAAGTTGAGTGTTTTTCTTTACAAGTACATATTATTTGTGTGGTGTAGTGGTTAAGAGCGGTAGTCACGTAATCTGGGAAACCGGGTTCGCGTCCCCGCTCCTCCACATGCAGCTGCTGGGTGACCTTGGGCCAGTCACACTTCTGTGAAGTCTCTCAGCCCCACTCACCTCACAGAGTGTTTGTTGTGGGGGAGGAAGGGAAAGGAGAATGTTAGCCGCTTTGAGACTCCTGAAGGGGAGTGAAAGGCGGGATATCAAATCCAAACTCCTCTTCTTCTTCTTCTTCTTCTTCTTCTTCTTCTTCTTCTTCTTCTTAGCTTTACCTTTGCAAAATCCATCATCAGAATGAGATCTGGATGAAGCAGTCAGTAGCAAATAACCACACCGTACAGGACATTTCCTAAGCTTCCAGCTCCTATTGCAGTATAAAGGCTTTTGTTTTAAGAAACAACTGGTGTTATCTACTGTGCAAATATTAGCACTTTTTCTGATAAAAGGAAAGGAGAGCAATCCTTTCCACAATATTGTTTGCCTCCATTTTTTAAGAACAAGAACTAGAGCAGTGGGATAAAAATAATTGCATTAACACTTTCTATGTATACATTGAACATTACAATTTTTATCTGCTGCATATTAAGCTACAGTTCATAGTTACAATTTTACCAATAGACATTTATCTGATACATTTATCTGTTTCCCTTTGCCATTCGTAACATTGTTTTGCCTTATATGCATAGCATAAATCTGGTCCTTCCCACCCCCACCCCCCTTCCCTGGGCTTGGCTGTTGTACGTTTACCAACAGAAACAATCTTCTTGTGCCTCAAATAATAAATGTTCCATTGACTTTAGGAGAGTATTCCACAGTATTACATACCAAATATTGAGCTGTGTGTGTGTGTGTGTGTGTGTGAGAGAGAGAGAGAGAGAGAGAGAGAGACTGACTACATGTTAATTTGTGTGTTTTGGGTTTTTTTTTTTACTTTTTCTTATTGCATTTCATTCTTTGTCTCAATGCTAAAAGCAATTCATCTTCATCCATGGTGTTTAAATATTGTATTTAATTTTATTCAGAGATACTCTCCGAAACCAAAGTGCTCAAATGTGGTTTTGTCTCTTATCTCATAAGGCTCTATTGATGTGACCTAGCCCTTGGTGATTATGTAGTTAGCCTACAGGGGGATAGAAACAATTATATTAAGCTCTATGCACTTCAGCTAATGCACCGGTGAGGTCATCAACAAGGAAATAGTATTAAGTGCATTTCTCATATACACCACAGTGAGGAAACAAGAAAAGTTTTTTTTAAAAAAAAAAATTATTGAGTACGCACATTCAGCCTAATTATTCTGCCTTGACTATGATTTTCTGAAAAACTGAGGTCAGACATCTCTTGTAGCCGCAACGCCTCCTGCTTGGAAAATTCATGTAAATTTATACACAATGACAACAATATTGTTTTCTGAACATTCAAAGCATTTCACATAATCTGTAAAACCCTTTGAATATTTGTTTGGTTTTTTGTTTGTTTGTAAATTAAGCCAGGATAATTATTCTCCTATTGCAGAGCATAATGGTGAGACCCACCTCTTTTGCTCAATTTATATTGTTCTATTTCATTTCAAATGCTGCCAAATGTTTTATAGTTGTAATGCTTTTGTTTGTTTTTATCGTGGTATGCTTTATTGTTGTGTCCTGCCCAGGAATCTTATGGTAAAGGGCAGGTAAGAAATCCTATAAGGATGAAAGAATACATTATGCAAGGCCACTGACAAAAACAAAACAAACCCCATGCCATTTCAATCCAACATTTAGCGAGACAAAATGTGTGACATGATATCCTTCTGTTTTGAGAGTTTCCCTGACCCTATTCCGTTTCATGGGCTGATTCTGGAGATATGGGTAGGGATAGCTCTGCCACAGTGACCCAGGCAGTGGTCACTTCAGGAATCAATTGCTGTAATGTGTCTTGAATGCTGCAAGAGGTTCAAAATCCTACAGCTAGGTTACTGAATGGAACTCCTGACTATTGGACAAACGTATAACACCACAGCATGAGCTGCCAATTTTCTACTGGGCCACGTTTAAGGCATTAGCCCTAAACAACCTGGGACCAAACTATCTGAGAGAATGCCAGATCTACCCAGTCACTAAGGCATGGGTAGGCAAACTAAGGCCTGGGGGCCGGATCCGGCCCAATCACCTTCTAAATCCGGCCTGTGGGCGGTCCAGAAATCAGCGTGTTTTTACATGAGTAGAATGTGTCCTTTTATTTAAAATGCATCTCTGGGTTATTTGCGGGTCCAGCCTGGTGCTTTTACTTGAGTAGAATGTGTGCTTTTATTTAAAATGCATCTGTCAGGGAACTGCCATCAGCTCAGAGGCGAGGGCAGCTGGATTACAGGGAGCCTCCAAAGATTGTGGGAAGCAGCACTTCCTCAGCAGAATAGGGAAGCCCCGCCTCTAGTGGAGAAGAGATGCAGGGCTCGGAGGATGCAAGAAAGAGCCAAGACACCGTGCCTGAGCAAAGTGGGGGGAGGCAGGTTCCCCTTTACCGAAGACGTCCTTGCGCAGTAGGTTTACGCGCAGAGAGAGGAGGCATCAGATGGGGGTCAAGAGACTACTCTGCTGGGGAAAGTTTAAGGACTGCCCACTCTCAGATTCTGCTAGTGACTGAGCAAGACATGGAATTGAGGCGTTCTGCACTGTAAATGTTTTTGCACCAATAATAAAGCCTTTGAAAAGACCAGTGGGGAAACGGCCTGTTCGCTCTTGAGCAACCACATAACAGGCATAACAGCATCTCTGGGTTATTTGTGGGGCATAGGGATTCATTCATCCCCCCCCCAATATAGTCTGGCCCCCCACAAGGTCTGAGGGACAGTGGACCAGCCTCATGCTGAAAAGGTTTGCTGACCCCTGCACTAAGGTCTATGGAGGCCATCCTGTTTGTGCCGCAGTCCCCTACAGCTCAGCTCTTGAAAACAATTCTGTTGTGGTGTCCAGTAGTGGTCAGCGAGCATAGCAATGCAGGTGGGTCAGTATTGCTTACCTGCCTTCCCAACTCCCCAGTGGGGAACTCAGTGCAGCGGCAGAGCCAATACCTGCACTGAGTTCCTTGTGCCTAGGCCCTCTCCCTTTCAGAAACCAGAAGCAATGGGAAAGGAGATGAGCAATGCTGCCCTGCCCATGCCCCCCTGCCTACCACAATTGGTGGTGTGCACTCTTTAAAGTACCCCTCCCCCCAAAAAAGGAAAGAAGCCGTGTGCGAATGGTGATGCACTTTTGAACTGACGGTTAATGCTGCTCAGTTTATTTTTTCCACTCCAGTTGTATTTTATTGTGAAGCAGCTTGAGACGTTTTCAAAATAGGTGGTATATAAATATTTCAAATAAATAAAACGGAAACTGGCAATGTGGTAGCATCCCTTTATGTACGATGGAGTGGGGTAGGAGAGCTTGGGGGGAAATCCACATCAAATTTTCATGGCCCTGTAGCAGCTATGGTGGCTTATTTACCTGAAGTAATGTATTTAGGGGACGTGGGTGGCACTGTGGGTTAAACTACGGAGCCTAGGACTTGCTGATCAGAAGGTCAGCGGTTCAAATCCCCATGATGGGGTGAGTTCCCGTTGCTCAGTCCCTGCTCCTGCCAACCTAGCACTTCGAAATCACGTCAAAGTGCAAGTAGCTAAATAGGTACCGCTCCAGTAGGAAGGTAAACGGCGTTTCCATGCGCTGCTCTGGTTCGCCAGAAGCAGCTTAGTCATGCTGGCCACATGACCCGGAAGCTGTACGCCGGCTCCCTCAGCCAATAAAGTGAGATGAGTGCCGCAACCCCAGAGTCGGTCACGACTGGACCTAATAGTTAGGGGTCCCTTTACCTTTTTAATGTATTTTTGGTGTTAACTCTGTCAGTGTAGACTCAATTCTGAGCAAACTAAGCCTCCTGAGGGGTATTGTGCTCTAGGAGGCTTAGTTTGGTCAGAATTGAGTCTACACTTCCAGAGTTAACACTAAACACATTACTTTGGGTAAATGAGCCACCATAGCGAGTAGAGGTGCCAAGAAAATTTGTGTCCCGGGATTTTTAGACTCTTCTACCCATGTACTATCTGAAACCAAAGGGGAACATTGGTTTCCAGATGTGAAATATATTGGCATTATTTTCAGCTCCCCTACCCCACTAATGAGGACAAGGAGGAGTCAGGCTGCTGCTTATGTCATTGTCGCACAATGAATAATGTATAATTTTGACCAAGGACCACCTAGTGAATTTATGGCAGAAGTGTAATTTGAACCAGGGATTTTCTCTTGAGCCAACACACTCAATGAGATGTAGGTACTGCAGCCCTGTAAAGAAGCAGTGTAATGTTCTGGGAGCCAGTCTGATGTATTCTAAGCACTTCAAGACATTTTCAAATGCAGAAGTAACTTGCAATTGCACTGCTGTACTTTGACATTTTAAGGTAGACAGTGACCTTTAATCCAATGTCTTTGCATCAAGGAAAAGAATGCATGCTGGTCAACATAATGTATGCGCATCTCTAAGGCCACCAAGGAATAACTATAATCAGATATATTAATGAGTTATTCATTTTTTAAAAAATTGCTGGCATATAAAACATACCAAAGTAGTGTCCTATTTCCACACACAGTCTTAGGAGCCTGCTTTCAGATTTATATCTCTCTACTCTCATGTTTAAGGGTGAAAACTGATTAAATCAAATGTTTGGGTCAGGACAGATTCATGCTAATTTCAGCATTACAACAGTGACTGCATTCACCAAATCAGTATGTCTTTTGCTTACATAACTTTGAATCTTATTATCACTATTTATCTGCAGATAACATTCATTTCACCCCACATCTGTTATGTGTATCTCTTTCACTAGTACAATGTACCCAATAATACCACTTGTCTTCATTACAGAATATATGCTTCCACTCAGAAGTAATTGCTAGACAGCCATAGGAACTGACGCATCCATAATCCAATATTAATTAACCCACCAGATTCCTGATGCTGGATTCTATGCAGATTTGAACACCTGTGCTCCACATCTGGTCCCGCAGGATCACAGAAGTGATACTAGAAATCGTGTTCTGGTCTGCCTTACACTGGGATCCTCTCTGTGTGCAAAAGGGCAGTATATCTAACAGAAGTTAAAACAGGCAGAAGTTAATGGCCCATGGACTGTTACACTGTATAGGAATATGACCATGTAAAAATAATTTAAACGTTTGTACTAGTCTGTCAAATTTCTTGGCTTCACCAACAAGAATCCTAGTGAGAGAATAAGAGTTCATATCTGGTCCTTTCATCTAAATACAGTATTTTTCTAGGTGAAAGATAATTCTAGGAGCACCTGCTGAAATGTAGAAATAATCTCATCCATCACAACTAGTTTATCTTCCTCCAGAGCACTAACATTAAGCACCAGCATTACTTCCATCTTTTCTGAATTAAACTTCAGCTTCTTTAACCTTGTCCACCTAAATCACAGCCTCTGGACACTTGTTTAGAACTCAGACAGCTGCTCCTTATTGCTTAGTTAATTAAATGTAGAGCTGAGTGTCATCCGCATTTTAATCAGGCAATTCAGATGTATTAATGGAGGCAGTGGTTTCAGTCTTCACCTGGTCTCAAATTGAATAAATATCTTTAGACCACCAAGTGGTAAAACTGGGGTGAGGAATCTGTTGTCTATTAGATATTGTTGGACTGTGAGTCCCATCAGCCCCAGCCAAAATGGCTAATGATCAAGGATGTTAGGAGTTATAGTCTGGCAACATCTGGAGGACCAGTGGTTCCCACCCCTGCAGTAAAGGGGAAAGCTTAGTGGAGAAATGGAAAGCTGGTAAGATGTGGTGGTGGTCACCTCACTCTTCAGAGATCATAACATGAATATAGTCCTTTCCACATCTCCTGATTGAGCTGGAAACTGCTCTGGGTAGAATTATCATGACACTCTGTGATGGCATGAGCTATACCTGTGAAAGGGAAGAGAAGGGAGCAACCCAGCTAACATAAGCTCCCTATCTGTTGCTCCTTTCCTGTGGTTCTCAGTGTTGCCACCAAAGGAACTTCTTGGCTATCTCTGCTAAACCTGTCCTTTGATGATGGAGAACCTACCCTGTTGCCTTCCAGATATTGTTGGACCACAGCTCACAACTCCAGCCAGCATGGCCAATGGTCAGGGATGATGGGAGTTATATCCAACAACACCTGGAGGACCAAAGGTTGGACACCCCTTCTTCTGTTACTACATACTTCCTTATTAGCCCAACACATGACCAACAAAACTATTAGGTAATGTGGTGAGATATTTTGGTAATGGGGTGAAAATCAAGGCATGAGACCAAGGCTAACCCAACAACATACAGTGGTATCTCGGGTTACATACGCTTCAGGTTACAGACGCTTCAGGTTACAGACTCTGCTAACCCAGAAATAGTACCTCTGGTTAAAAACTTTGCTTCAGGATGAGAACAGAAATCGTGTTCTGGTGGCGTGGCGGCAGCAGGAGGCCCCATTAGCTAAAGTGGTGCTTCAGGTTAAGAACAGTTTCAGGTTAAGAACGGACCTCCGGAACGAATTAAGTACTTAACCTGAGGTACCACTGTATTTAGGAAATGGTGGTGATCATATGCTTTGAACAAGAGCAGGAAACCTGATTTTAAGAAATTGTATTAATTTAATTTGGTTTGATTTGTAATTATCTGGAAAATCAATTTAAAAAAAAAAAATTTTGGGGGGGAAATAGAGTGCAGTCTTCAAATGAATGTGATACAAGCCTGCACAAAACCTTTAGACCTTTTGGGCTGTGCAGGCTTGTATGTAACCCCTTGGAAACTAAACTAGAGAAGTTAATGAAGGAACTAGACTGGCATCCAACACACAAGCAAGCCTCACCAGTGAGAATGTAGTCAAGCAAAGCGCTGGTGGTCCTCCTGTCTCATCCACTGATACCTCTTCTGACCCATGAGTTTGGAACTCTTTCAGCAAGTAGAGAAACAGCAATTAACATGGTAGAACATTATCACTTCCAGAGGCTGGCAATGAAAGGACTGGAAGAGTCAGACGTGGCAATTTGTTTTATGATTAATCTTAAAAACACACATTCAACCACGAATGCTGACAGAGACCCAGACAAAGGTGAATGGAGAATAAACCCGGAGCTTAGCTCTGAGACAGATCATTAATAACTGAAGCCTATAAAATAAAGTAAACAGCTACAAAGGAAATAAAGTCAATGCACGTCAGAGGTTACCCCAGCTAAGGAGTGGTGCAATGTACACAATGCTTTTCCTCTTTGCACAAGGGGGGTGGGGAAGTGAATCTCACACTCCAGGCAATGCTAATATTAAAAATTGATGAGAATTCACAGCATGCAAGGTTTTTTTTCTTTCTTTCTTTCTTTCAAGGAATTGTTAAATAGTTCATGAGAACTTGGGAGGAACACTCCATTCCAAATGGGAAATTTCTTCAGAAGTATAATTTAACTCAGGCTAATTTTTTTTAACACATAAGAGATGTGCATTGATTGTTGAATACTAAAGTGATGTGAACACCTTTGGAAACTTTTAACGCCTCATAAATAAGCGATGAATAAGGAACTAAGCCTACACACACATCTAATGAGCTGCCATGCTGCAAGTCATTGTCATAATCAATGATGATTATCATCTTGCCTCCTTCTTTTCTGGGCTTCTTTTCACCTTGTTTTCTAAAAGAGGAGCCATGATAGTCTACTGCAGCATAAACAATGAAGAGTCTACAAAAACGTATGCCATGATACATTTGTTTGCCTTTAAAGTGCCGCAAGACTCTTAGAACAAGGTATATATCGAGGATAGATGCACTGGGGTGGGAGGATAAGACATTGTCAATATTTGAGCCAACTAGCATCAGTGCTGGACTTTGACATTGGCATGCCTGATGCAAACAGTAAAAATGACACTGGTCTGCTCATGTGTTTAAATACTACACAGAAATAAGGAAACTATAAGCAGGAAAATAGTGTGTATGCACATTCAAACACATAAATGAAAGCATAAAACAGTTTTATGGCCAACTCTGAGCTGCACCGTGTGAAATTTCACATCACTAAATAGAAGAAGAAGAAGAAGAAGAAGAAGAAGAAGAAGAAGAAGAAGAAGACCCACCACCCAGCTGGAAAATCAGTCTAACTTCCATAACTATTGGCATTATCAGAAATTTAGGTGGATATCCAACAAAGTAAACCCGTTAGTGCAAGGGCTTCTGGTTGCACAACAAAAATAACTCTCCCTCTCCACGTGCCCCCTAAATGTGTTTTGGGCAGTAGCGTGCAGTGACATTTTCCATAGGCGAACAGTTGCGGCCAGAGGTGCCAGCTTGAGGGTGTGTGTGATATGTGCATGATGTTGTGATGTCTGGACATCACGTGTGTGAGCAGTGACAGACAGAAGCTTCTCGGGCTTTGGGAAGGAGGTGCCAGGCCTCTGACAGGATTCTGGAGCCCTACTGCCTCCTTCCCAAAGCTGGGCCAGCTTTAGGAAGGTGATGGGAGGGCTCTTGGACCCCACGGGAGCATCGTGCCTCCCTCCCAAAGAATTTACTGAGAACATTTAGAGGACTAGCTGAGTCCCCCTAGTCCACTGACTGCATGACACGGGGGGTTCTGCAATTCTCTGGAGCTAATTTGGGGGTGGTGTGGAGGCACGTGGGAAGAGAAGGAGGGGCATTCAAGCTGTGCCAGTGAAAATCCTCATGCTAATGAAACTCCTTTATTTGGCCATGCCCACGTTAGCTGATATAAATAATCTCCCTCACTGCGAGAAGTGCCAGGGAACCAGGCAGGGGGGCCTTCTCAGTAGTGGCTCCCGCCCTGTGGAATGCCCTCCCATCAGATGTCAAGGAAATAAACAACTATCTGACTTTTAGAAGGCATCTGAAGGCAGCCCTGTTTAGGGAGGTTTTTAATGTTCAGTGTGTTATTGTGTTTTTAATATCCTGTTGGAAGCTGCCCAGAGTGGCTGGGGAGGCCCGGCCAGATGGGTGCGGTAGAAGTAATAAATGGTGGTGGTGGTTTCTTTAAGCCATAATACAATTACTCACAATGTTTCAATAAATGTGAACACCACAACTAAGTCAATATACACAACCACTAAAACATGGCAAAACCCAAACATATTACAGCAAACAAAATACTGCCCACGTACATTAAAACAGCAGGCTACCTTGTTATCAGGTGGTGAAAATACAGGTGGACTCTGAACTTCCCTGGAGAGAGAATTCCTGAGTTCTGTTGAAAGGGCCTACTCCTTAACCTTACTGTTGTAAACCTGACCTCAGTGAAAGAGGAAATTCTGAGCAGTGCTTCCGTTAAAGATTACAGTGCACAGTGGAGTTCAGAAAGATGTTTTCTTAGATACCTTAGGTCCAGGTCTTTGGTTTGCACTTGTAAACCAATTTGGTTGCCCATGGTGTCCCATGATCCTGATGACTTGTAGTAGCAACATTTTTAAGCTAATTGTAGTTTGCAAATGACCTTCAAAGGCAGTCTCATGTGGAATATGTTACCTTAATGTTTGAAGGTATGCATCACGGTGGCCAGGTGGTCATCATTTTCAAGGAAGTGAAGCATCAGATAAATGCTGAGCATTCATTTGCCACAACCAGCAACTTCTGCATGATCTTGTTTAATGGATAGGAATGTTTACAAACTCATCATTTAAGGTTATTCCCACAAGGCAATGTGACCTTGCCCTTGACAAGATGTCAGAAATACACAGAACAATGTGTGCTTATTTCACAGCTATATAATAAATTGTAGGGCTTGAAATGTGGGAATTCTTTGTGCAGTTGGTAGTCTCAAAGTCAGTCTGATAATTATCTCTGTTGGCTCCCCCCCCCCTTTCTGCACTGTATTCTTACACAATTAAAGTAATGATCACGTTTGCATTGGTTTCTGGTGCTTAAATTCAATCCAATTCAAATAGCTGCTTTACGCTTCCAAAACAATATCAATAGCATAATGATTTTATATTGTTTTTCACTAGAGAAGGAATGGTGTAAAAATGACTGCAATGTTTACACATTTAAACACAGCAAATTCTTATTCTGAAAATAATTCATAGTAGTTTATTATTCTGAAAATAATTCATAGTAGCTTGTCCCCATTTTACAAAAACATACACACTTCTGTGTACTGTTGCCTCATTTGTGAAGATAACCTTGAGTTAGTGACATTGGAGTAGGCTGGGAGATTAAGGAGGAAAATTATTTTCTAGCTCTAAACAAACCAAATATACTTTATTTTGCACCAAAGCTTTTATCAGTTCTTGCTTTATATAAAATCAATCCAACCCTTCAAAGTTTACTTTTTCCTGGGGCAGAGGGGAGGTAAAGTTTGCAATGGTAAATATATGGAGGAAATCACTATAATTGATCCTTTTTATGATAAGTCTGCATTATTCATAAGACAAGTTCTGTATTTTTATTTTATTGGAAAACTGAACATCTGGATAGTTTTGTAAATAATATGTTCGGAAGGGTGAAGATTGTGACATGGATTTCAAAGATGTACACTGAACGACTTTCAAGTTGAGGGTGAAAATATTGTCAGAGGGTAAAAAAAACCAAGCCCAAGCATTGAGGTTCTTAATAATTATTGTTTATTTTGTTAATTGCCATGTCAGTATGTTTTATGTAATATATTAAGCAAAGTACAGGTCCCTGCCCAAATCAGTTTACAGTCTAAATTGGGGCAGTGCAGAAAGGAATAAATTACTGTAACAAAGGATGAATGTGAGGATAAAATGAGTGGCAAAGTTTCCTAGTTTAGGGAAATGACAGAGGAAAAGGATCAGGAATTTAAAATGTATCATCTCCTGACGTTTTCAATATTCTCTTGAGCTATTCAGATGCTCAACAACATACCGTACACAGGAATATCAAATGGAAGCTTGTGATGAACAAGGAAAATTGCCAACAGTTGACAGCAGGGAAGGTGGAAACTGGAGCAGCCATAGAGTGGGGCAGAGGCAACAGATGAGAAGCATGTGGGAACATACTGGTGAAAAAGCCACAACATCAATTGACCAAAGGTCACAGAAGAAGCGAGAGGCAGAGCAAGGTTGGATGGGTACTGAGCAGCGCTGGAAGAGACGTAGTGATATTTCACAGGGGGAAGTCCACAGCAGAGAAGTCAGAGGCGGAGCAGTTCTTAAAGAAGCCAAGATCAAGAAGGAGCCCATGGCTCTGAGGCGAGGAGTCAGCCCTGGGGTCAGAGAAAATCACCAAGAAGGATGAAAATATTGTCAGGGTAGAAAGAAGAAGCCAAGGCATGTATTGAGGTCAGAAATGAAAGCTGAGCTGGAACTGAAAGGGATATATGGTAGAGGTGGACAGAAATAATTTCTAATGCAAAGAAATAGTGGGTTGGGATGTGAGGCGACCTCCAGTGAGAGGGCAACATCAGTGTTAAAAATTCCCTAGGGAGAAGTTTTAGGAAGGCAAGTTTTGGAGGGAATGAGAGAGGAGACTATCCGGCCCACGGATCAACTTTTAAGCAAAGCAAAATTGAATGTATTACCCATATTTTGTGACACCGCATACCGTTAAACAAACTATAATTATTTCTTACTATCTTTGTGAAATATTTAGGCTGGATTTCGATATGCAGATTCACTTCTGAGAAAATAGGCACAGGGATGCAGTGTAGCTTTCTTAGTGCAAAGTCACTGGGCTCAAGACATGATACATTCCGTTTAGATACTTCTTCTTTTTAACAGTTTAACATATTATTCAGCCAGTGCTGCATAGCAGTTAGAGTGTTGGACTACGACCTGGGAGGCTGGGGTTCAAATCGCCACTAGACCATGAAGCTCAGTGAGTGATACCTTGGGCCAGTCTCTCAACCTAACCCACCTCCCAGGGTTGTAGTGAGGCTAAAATGGGGAGGAGAAAAATTATGTACCCCACCTTGAGCTCCTTGGAGGAAAGATTGAATGTAAGTGTGTATAAGGTAAAGGTAAAGGGACCCCTGACCATTAGGTCCAGTCGTAGCCGACTCTGGGGCTGCGGCGCTCATCTTGTTTTATTGGCCGAGGGAGCCGGCGTACGGCTTCCAGGTCATGTGGCCAGCTTGAGTAAGCCGCTTCTGGTGAACCAGAGCAGCGCACGGAAATGCCATTTACCTTCCCACCGGAGCGGTACCTATTTATCTACTTGCACTTTGACGTGCTTTCGAACTGCTAGGTTGGCAGGAGCAGGGACCAAGCAACGGGAGCTCACCCCGTCGCGGGGATTTGAACCGCCGACCTTCTGATCGGCAAGTCCTAGGCTCTGTGGTTTAACCCGCAGCACCACCCACATCCCTGTCAAGTGTGTATAATACATAATAAATTGAAAGATTAAGCAAAAAAAATGGCTTTCAAATGGCTTACAAGCAAAACAGAAATAGGAGTAGGGAGACAGAAATATACATACAGTATCTCAGATCTCTCCCTCAAATATTGTAAAAAATCTGGGATAATCCAATAGGCCTGGATTCCTAATAGCCATCTACAATTCAGTGTACAAGCTCTTAAAAGAAACTGGTTAACCTCTGCCCCTTTGAAACGAGAGAAGCTGCGACACCAAATATGATGGGCTGAAGTTTCAGGTGTGATTAAGAAAAAAATGGCCGTCTGTGACACGCATCTTTTGTAAGCCACTTCGGTCAGAAAGACATCCCAGGAACAATAGAGTGCCTTTGTTCATATATTATGCATGCACCTGCGTGTTTGTGGGGGTTGATGGGAGGCCAAAGGGAATTGTAGTGCAAATAGACCAAAAGAAGTAAAAGCTATACCGGCAGACAGAAAGCTTTAGTGTCGGCTGCAGGAGCTGCTGGAACTGATACTTTGAGCTTGGGTTTCTTAGCATTGAAGCTTCTTTCTCCTCTTCCTGAAGCCTATTGTGTAAGCCAAGTTATAGGTTTAAAGTAATTCAAAATCCAGCCTTGTGTCACCTATTAAACTAACAGATGTAGATGCACAGCTGGATAAATTACTATCCGCTTCAACAATGCTTGATTCATCTGCAGGAATTGAGGTGTTGTGTGATGGTTGGGATATTTTTTTCCCCGTTGGCGTTTTCACTCGAGACACACTTTGCAAAGCACTAACTCTCTCTTTGCCTCTCTTGGCCTTTTGTCTCTGTCAGAAATTTTCTATTAAAAATAAAAGATGTTCCTAACAAGATGATACCAATTTGGGAGTCAGCACCAAGAGAGGTAAGTTTCATGTGTATGTGTTTGATTTCAGATGGATCTCTTGCCATTTAAATTGGACCAAGAGTTGCATTTTTTAAAAGAGAGAGAAGAGAGAGAAATATATAAAATGACTAAACCAAGTTCTTGCAAGCTTTTAGAAAGTATAAGAATTCCTAGCATGCATATGAAGGGACTCTTATGATGTACACACAAATTGCAATAAAAGGAAGGTATTCACATAGCATTCCCCTTACTCTGCAAGAATCCTGTGCATGTTTACTCAGAAGTAAGCCCCACTATAGGGCTTACTCCTAGGTAAGTACTAATAAGATTGCAGCCTCTCTTTTGCAAACGAGAATGCAGTGTGTTCACCAGCTCCTAATGCTCCTCTAAACTCCTTGTTCCCTCCAGGCTCACACTCACAACTTGCTAGCAAGAGAAGTCAAGGACCTAGGCCAAGTGAAACATCCCAGCTTCACCTCTCACAAGTGATGATTCTGAACTTTCAAGTTTAATAATAATAATAATGATAAATTTTATTTATACCCCACCCTCCCCAGCCAAGACCAGGCTCAGGGCGGCTAACAACTGATATAAAAACAAATTGATTGAAATACAACTTAAAAACAAGATTAAAATACATTAAAACATTAAAACGCAGTCTCATTTCAATGGAAACTCAAATCAAAAACTTTTTGGGGGATCAGGTCTTCACGAAGGCTAACTATCCAGACTGGTCCTACATGGGCCTAACAAAAGCCAGGGAAGTCCCCAAATAGGAGTTCCATCACAGGAGGAGAAAGGAAAAAAGAAAGAGGGGGAGGGAATCAAACTGATTCCAAGCCAAAGGCCAGGCGGAACAAGTCTGTCTTACAGGCCCTGCGGAAAGAAATCAGATCCTGCAGATTGCCAAGCGAGGGGTTCTGCAGGAAAAGATCAGTGTGCACAGAGCATAAGCTAGATTCTCTGCTGCATCCACAGCCTTTGCCTCCAGTATGCTGCTGTCACCCAAAGCAAAAGAGAGGGAGGAGGCAGTTGTACAACTTATTTTGCTGTGCCAATTTGCAGGCTGGTACTGCCAGCAGCCTGGGTCAGGCTCTTCTCTAGTAAACAGATCAGCATTGCATCCAGCAGGTTAATCACCCGGTCTGCTCTTCCTGCACCCCACCACCAAAACATTGGGGGGCTTATTGAGGCTTATTCTTGCTGGCTGTAGCACACACTCCACCACCTTTTAGGGTACAGCGGGGACCTCTGCAGCACTGGAGCCCTTGCCACCCCACTCTGGCAGAACATGGAAGAGGATACCTCTGTTGGATCCAGAGGCATCCCTTGGCATAGAGATTTATTGGTGCCTCTGAAGCTGGGAGAAACCATGGACCAGAAACTCAAAAAGCTTGCTTTTTATCACCTTTCAGTGACTTCCTCTGTGGCCATTGGGGTCTGCTCTATAGACACCAACTCTATGGAGCTGAGGACAGCTCAGCTCCCCCAATGTATGTGGGGATGGGGCTGAGCCCCCTGCCACAATCTTGAGGGGCAGCAGCAGCAGAGAGCCTCATTAAGCTTTCCTGAAGCAGTGAAGGGGCTCGGCTGGCCTACCTGTGGTGGCCTCCTCCCTGTGCATGTGATTTCACACACGTGTGTCGCACATGTGACATCATTTGCATGCAACAAGCGCCCCCCCCCCATGTCGCATGGAACTTGGCACCTCTGGCTCAAGTCTGTGCTGCTTTGCCTCCCCAACTTCTCCTCCTCCATTGGTCCATCTGTGCGCCTGCCTTCCTGCCTCTCTCCTCCCACTGGCTGCTTTATCTTCTGCCTCCCCCCCCCTTTCCCTCCTCCTGCAACTCTGGCCTGCTCTCTCCACCTTTCTTCCCTCTGAGCCCCACTGAGTGCCCCACATACTTCTAAAAGTGCCGCTGGCCAACTGGGGAGGGGCCTCCACAGAGCTGTTGCAATGGCCCATGCCACTGGCTGGATTTCTCCACTGTGGTGCCCAGAGGAGCCTGCCCACCTCACCCAGAGCAGCAGAGGGGCAGCCTGGGGAAGATGCAGACAGGCTAGTAGGCTCCTGATCACAGTGGAGAGGTGCAATTTTTGCACTCCCTGGGCTTGCACCCTTGGTGGGGGCCAAGCTAACCAACACCTAGGTATATAGCTGACTGGATCCTAACTCACCCCTGCATTGGATTTGGTATTATAATTGCTCTTCTTAAAGATCCTTTTTGCACCGTTAGCTATCAGTTCTCTCACACTCAGTCAGTAGCAAACAATCTAAGTCACATGTGACATGATCAGATAACCCCATACTTCGTTGGATTGATTTTATTGATTTTGTTTGCAAGGCTCCATGTGCAATTGTTGCCTTCCCTTTTCCTTAATAAAATTCTTTGAGTTTTGACATTCAGCTTCATTGGTCTTAAAAGTCATTTCTCTGGCATTTTTCACTAGAATCTTGCCCACTAATGCTATTCTTCCTGATATACAAATGTTTCATACAATTTTGTTAAGGTCTGTGCCCATTAGGCTTTGGAAACATAAATCCAAAGCTGCTCTCACTTTTAGTATTTTCCTAGACCTGGGCAGATTAGGGTGTGGCAGCTGGTTCATCTTGTCTAGGGCCAGCCTATCATAATCCTTTGAAAGGGTTGTGGGACTCTGGTACAAAAAGGGAATCTGCCAGTACAGAAAAGTCTCACAAGCCTTCCAGTCAAGGTACAGCAAATTTGCTGCCTGGCCATGTTCTGTCCCAGAAGGAAATGGCAACTCTCCACTCCTAGAGCTGCCATACGTCCAGATTTTCCTGGACATTACCGGGATTCCAAAGGTGGAATTGGCATGGGGGGGGGCGGATTTCTGAAAGGTGGGCAAGTCAATCTTTTGGGTGTTCCCTTAAAAAAGCTCAACAACTTTCAGGGTGTCCTGGTTTTTACTTTTTGAAATATAGCAACCCTATCAATCCTGAATTCACCAAATTCAATACGAGACAGTGGCTAAAGTGCTGAGCAAGCTAGCTACCTTCGATCTCCACTCAACCATGAAGTTCACATGGGTAAAGTCATTGATCTTACGGTTGAACCTACCACACAGGAAGCTAGTGAGACTGAAATTCTGCTTTGGGAGAAGGTTAAAAGGTAAAGGGACCCCTGACCATTAGGTCCAGTCGTGGCCGACTCTGGGGTTGCGGCGCTCATCTCGCTTTATTGGCTGAGGGAGCCGGCGTTCAGCTTCTGGGTCATGTTTACCTTCCTGCTGGAGTGGTACCTATTTATCTACTTGCACTTTTGTGCTTTCGAACTATTAGGTTGGCAGGAGCAGGGACCAAGCAACGGGAGCTCACCCCGTCGCGGGGATTCGAACCGCCGGCCTTCTGATTGGCAAGTCCTAGGCTCTGTGGTTTAACCCACAGTGCCACCCACGTCCCTATTGGGAGAAGGTTGGGATATAATAATTATAACCCAGTTTAGGTGAATCAGGAGTAAATGGGATGGGAGCAATCCATCAACCATCCGCGTTAATGAAAAATAACCTCACTATAACTGGCTTCATCTGACAACACCTTACCATGCATATCCTCCTTCCTAATACAGGAGGGTTTGTTTGTGCAGAATATGTATTGTAACAATGGTGGGAAAAGGTACAATACCTCTCACTTAAACCCTGAAGCTAAACATTGCAGGTGATGGCACCCTGCCATTGTATTCTTTTGGAGACAAATGAAAGAGACACGACAAGGCTTGATTGGCGCAGTGCAAATTGTCCAAAAGGGCAAACGGCAGTTTGTTGGCATCACCCGTCAGGTGACTCAGTGCCACACAAAACTTTGCAGGGCAAAAGAGACTGGCCCACTTCAGCCCCTGATAAACATATCCTACAAGATGTTTGGTTTCCACCACCCTCACCTTTCCTCACATAAAGCTTACTACAATACTTTCTCCCACGATTACATATTCCTCATTCATTTTAAAATGCCCACATTTTCCAGACTGTACCTGACTTGCATCTCTGTAACAGTCTGCGGAGGAAAATTACTTTCAGTAAATGTCAGTACGGAATGTCTGGTTGATTCTGCAGTGTAACATTTTGTCTCTGCTAAGCCAATTTTTAAAAAAATGTTGGATGCTGGAAACAATTTAGATCATATTATGCTGAAAACAAGTTCAGGGGCAAGTCAAATGCCACTTAGACCAGAGTTGGCCTTACTGTCAACATCTAAACCAGGGGTAGGACGCGTCAGGCCTGTGGGGTGAATGCAGCACTCTAGATTGCTCTGCCTGACCCCCTGGACTCTCCCCTGGCCACCTCACCTCAGTGACCCCGCTCCATCCCTTCCTCAACTGCTTCTGGATATGTCCTTGAACTATGATAACCCTTCTTGCTTGCCAGGAGGAAAGATAGAGACATGTGTAGGAGTAGAAACTTGTAGAAACTTCTGGCTTTGAGATGCATGGAATGTAGTCCCCTTGTACCAAGGTAAGAGTCACAATTGCCCACGCTTGCCTCTGGCCTCATGTGCTTTTTGGCCACCTCTGGCATGGGGCCTCCAGAAGGTTGTCCATGAGAACACGCAGCCCTTGGGGCAATAAAGGTTCTCCACCTTGATCAAGGCTTTAAAAAATAGTGGGAGGACTGATCTGCAGCCAAATCACAAATGCATGATTGCTAGAGAGTTACAAATGTGGGACTCTATGATGTCATGTAAATAAAACATTGTCTCCTACTCATCAAAAGCCACCCAACATTTTCCGGCTTGGTAACATTTTGTAGATTGTGTAAGAGCCTCCGCTGGTTCCCACTGGGCACTTCAGTAAAAGTGTTCAGACTGTTACAATTATCCTCTTCAACTGCTACTTAGAGTGTAGAATTCCTACTGTATAAAACAATGTAATTGTGTGTGTGTGTTTATTTTAAAAATTGCTAAGTGGTTTACATAAAATAGTATAAAACATTCATTAAGAATAGTGATAGGCATTAGAAACAGCCGACATAATACAACTATCAAAATATAGATAAATCAAAAAATTTATTAACAAATGTACATAATAAAATCACAGGTCTGGTTAGGCTACCATAAACAAAAGAGTTTTCAAGTGGGCTCTCTTGCCATAGGAGAACTGTATAAAGTGCCTGAACAGTTTTCATTATTTCATCGCTTATTGAGGCTGGGAATTACACTGAATCAGAGTAATGTCTTATCTAAGCCCACTACGGCAGTACTGCTTCAGGATTTGGGGCACAGACTTTCCTCCAATAAGTTTCTTCACTGTCACAGCAGGCAGGAAGCCAAAAACACACTCAGATTTAAAGCAGACACAATGCATCCTTCACTTATTTGGCTCAGAGATTCGTTAGCTGGAGATTGCAGGGCTGATATGACATTTATTTGGTTATTTAAACTGCAGGTGTGAGATCATTTGCTTGTCTTTGGAAGGGGAAAGAAGTATCATATTATCTCACTATCCTCTCAGTCTGTTTCCCATCATTCTGGCACAAGGGGTTTAGGGCTGTAGAGGTGCTGCGTTTAGGGTCTCACTTTTATATGGCTGCTGCACTTAGGTTTTGCAAGCAAATGTCAATTTCATTATATAACGTTTGCCTTGACATTTGCTTGCTCACCCAGCAAGGGAGATGTGTGCAGAGGCAGCTTCTGTACATGGATTCCTTTGCTGGATTTGGAATCATATATGCCTCCTTGAGGGATGCGGGTGGCGCTGTGGGTTAAACCACAGAGCCTAGGACTTGCTGATCAGAAGGTCGGCAGTTTGAATCCCCGCAATGGGGTGAGCTCCCGTTGCTCGGTCCCTGCTCCTGCCAACCTAGCAGTTTGAAAGCACGTCAAAGTGCAAGTAGATAAATAGGAACCGCTCTGGCGGGAAGGTAAACGGCGTTTCCGTGTGCTGCTCTGGTTTGCCAGAAGTGGCTTAGTCATGCTGGCCACATGACCTGGAAGCTTTACGCCAGCTCCCTCGGCCAATAAAGTGAAATGAGCTCCGCAACCCCAGAGTCGGCCACAACTGGACCCAATGGTCAGGGGTCCCTTTACCTTTACCTTATGCCATCTGAACGTGGATATTCATCAGGGTGGCATCTCTGCATTGCAATGAAGCTGAATCATAGAATCATAGAATCATAGAGTTGGAAGAGACCACAAGGGCCATCGAGTCCAACCCCCTGCCAAGCAGGAAACAAAAGATTCCTGAAGATACAGGGCATCCAATATGGCACTCAAAGGCCAAGTGAGGGATAGAGGAAAGCCACAACATTTAGAGCTTCTGAGTTTAGGGGGGACGGAATAAGTCAGATGGAACACAGAAGTTTATTTTTTAAATTATATATAGTGTAAAGGCCATGGATAGAGAGTAGCATTTTTCTCCCTCATAACAGTGGAAGCAAAGGGCATCGAGTGAAGCTGACTTGCAGGAGATTCAGGACAGGCAAAAGTAAGTAGTTACACAGCTCGTAGTTAAGGAATTTTCTGCCAGAAGCTGTAATGGCTGTTAGTTTAAATGGCTTTGAAACTAATGGAGGATGAGTCTATTAATGGTTGTAAGTCATGTTCTGCTACCTACGGATTGAGAGGCAAAATTCCTCTGAATTAACAGTTGCTGTGAAACAACAGTGGGAGAAAGGACCATTGACTACTATTGGATAACGGCTGCTGGGTGAGATAGGCCTATGGTCTAAGCCTGAGTCACTCTTAGTATGTTTTTATGACATTCAGCAATAATAACACAATAACAGAATTACATACGTGTTGTTGTTGTTTTTAAAGAATACTACAGCCGTACCTTGGTTCCCAAAAGCTTTGCGAGTACAATGTTTTGGCTCCCGAATGCCCGACGCTGCTTCCAACTGGAAGCATCACCTTGGTTTCTGAATGTTTTGGAAGTTGAGCGGATTTCCGGAACAGATTCCGTCTGACTTCCAAGGTACAATTGTATAATTGCCCAACTGGTCCAGACCAAAGATCTAACTCGACACCTTCTCTAGCTCTTCTTTGGCCAGACAGATGCTTTTGGGGTGAGCACAACAACAATGTTCCCCTGCTAATTGATCTGGTAGTCTGCTTTTGACTGAGGATAGAGGAATCATATAGACAAATCTATACTGTAAATCTAAGCTACAATTCTATACCCAATTACCTCAGAGTAAGCCCCATTGAAATCAGTGGGTCTTACTGAGGAATAGGCATATGTATGATGGCGCTGTAATTCTTTTTACAGGCAATCTAACCCCATAGATACATTATATCATTACATATTTTTTTGGGAAGGGAATTCCAGAAGGTAATTATGTATCATATAGAGAACTATTTCCTTTTGTCATCCTGATCCTTCTGCCAATCAATTTAATTGGATGACCTCAAGTTCTAGTATTTTGAAAGAAGGGAGCGAGAAATTTCTCATCTCTTGAGCTTTCTTTCTAGGGAAGATGCCCTGATCATTTTAGTTGTCCTTTTCCTGCATCTTTCTTAGTGGGGAACTGAGCATCTCACAGGATTCTAAATGCGGTTTCACTATAGCTTAATATAATGACCTAACACTGCTTTCCCTTTTCATTTTAATTCACCCAATACTTTGCAACACGGACAGCACAAACTTAGGCATCTCTACTTGGAAGCAAGTACTACTCTTTTAAATGGTGCTTCCTCTAAGATAAGTGTGCTTAGCCTGAAAGCCTTAGGTGGCAATCTCATGCATACTGCATGGAATAATTATACAGCATGATGTTATATCATATAAGCTGCCCACAAACAAATTGGAATGAACACTGACTTAAATAGCCCCTGAAACAAATCAGGATAAATGCTCAATAAGCAGGTCATTTGAAAGTGGCCAATGTTCCTCGACAACTCACAAGGGGAAAGGGGGGCAGTATATAAAAAAAGGTAAAGGACCCCATGACAGTTAAGTCCAGTCAAAGGCGACTATGGGGTTGCAGCACTCATCTTGCTTTCAGGCTGAGGGAGCCGGTGTTTGTCCACAGACAGCTTTCCAGGTCATGTGGCCAGCATGACCAAACCGCTTCTGGCTCAATGGAACACTGTGACAGAAACCAGAGTGCAACACTGTTTACCTTCGTGCCACAGCGGTACCTATTTATCTACTTGCACTGGCATGCTTTTGAACTGTTAGGTTGGCAGGAGCTGGGACAGAGCAATGGGGGCCCACCCCATCGTGGGGATTCGAACTGCCGACCTTCTGATGATGATGAAGAAGAAGAGTTTGGATTTGATATCCCGCTTTATCACTACCCTAAGGAGTCTCAAAGCGGCTAATAATCTCCTTTCCCTTCCCTGCCCCCCCCACAACAAACACTCTGTGAGGTGAATGGGGCTGAGAGACTTCAGAGAAGTGTGACTGGCCCAAGGTCACCCAGCAGCTGCATGTGGAAGAGCGGGGAAGCGAACCCGGTTCCCCAGATTACGAGACCACCACTCTTAACCACTACACCACACTGGCTCTCAGCAAGCCCAAGAGGCTCAGTGGATTAGACCACAGCGCCACCCGCGTCCCATATACTTTTATTCACCCATGAAGGTGAGAAGCTGAGGCAAGAGCAAGGGCTCTCCCACAAATGCAGAATCCACCCCACATCCTTACAGACCAAGAGAACATAAGAAGAGCCTGCTGGATCAGACCAACAGCCCAGAATTCTGTTCTCACAGTGGCTGAAACCAGCAAGCAGCCTGCAAGCACAAGATCCCTCTCCTGTCCTGTAGTTTCCAGCAACTGGCATTCAGAAGCATCTCTGTCTCCAACTGTGGAGCCAGAGCACAGCCATTGTGGCCAGTAGAGATCAATAGCCCTCTCCTCCATGACTTTGTCTAATCCCCTCTTAAAATTGATGGCCGTCACTGCCTCCTGTGGGAACAAGATCCAAAATTTAACTATGTGTTGCCTGAAGTGCTTTCTTTTGTCTGTCCGGAATCTTGCAACACTTCGTTGGATGCCCACAAATTCTAGAATTATGAGGGAGAAAAACTTTTCTCTACCCGTTTCCCCTGTGCTGTGTATAATTTCATAAGCTTCTATCATGCCCCCACTTACTCACCTTTTCTCTAAAAAGTCCTGAATGCTGCAACCTTTTTTTTACAGGAGTGCATCCCCAACCCCTTGAATGGATGCAGTTTCAAGCAAACTACAGTTGCTTTAAATGTATGGTATGGTGTACACACAGCCCTACTTGTGTGTCCCCCCCTGCCCTTCCCAGCTTCGCATGCACTGAATATGGGAGCAGCTCTGTCTGTGTAGCAGCCATGTTATCCCCACACCGGCATAATATAAATATGGGATTACTCTTCCTATGGCTGGATTGGTGCAGGGCTTTGTTTTAGTGCCGTCTATATTTCGTCCTAAATAGTTTTAAAATGCTGTCGCCTGCCACGAGGCTTCAGAGATAAAGCAGGTTAAAAGTGGAACGGAAATAAATCAAAGCCCCAGCTCAGACAATGCAGAGCTTGTAAAGCCTATCTGGGGAATAATATATGGCCAATTTTAAAAACCTCTTTGGGCAATTTTGTTCAAATAGCAGTGTCATGGGCAACTCTGCAAAGAGGTCATAAACACTTCTTGTAATTGCAGCCCTCATCGGAAGGAGGCAATTAGGCATGCAGATAAATGGTGCAAGTAAAGGAAATGCACGCTGGATCAGCTTTCTTGCACAAGTGACTGTATGCTTTGCTTTCCTATTTGCTCTTGAAACATTTGCTCTACAGCAGAGAGGCGGGGCCTCAAGTCCAGGGATCAAAGCCAATCCAAGGTCCTTGGTTCTCTTCCCAGGTCCCACTCTGGTCCGGCTTCAGATCCCTAGTGGTTTTGCCCAACTGGAATTCAACTCTCATAATGCTTCTCGTTTGCTAGATAGAACCTAAGCATGTGTGTGTGTGTGTGTGTGTGTGTGTGTGTGTGTGTGTGTGGATGCAATTTGTATTTATTGCCAGTGTGGTGTAGTGGTTAAGAGCTGTAGTCTCGTAATCTGGGGAACCGGGTTCGCGTCTCTGCTCCTCCACATGCAGCTGCTGGGTGACCATGGGCTAGTCACACTTCTCTGAAGTCTCTCAGCCCCACTCACCTCACAGAGTGTTTGTTGTGGGGGAGGAAGGGAATGGAGAATGTTAGCCGCTTTGAGACTCCTTAAAGGGAGTGAAAGGCGGGATATCAAATCCAAACTCCTCATCCCTCTCTTCTTCTTCTTCTTCTTCTTCTTCTTCTTCTTCTTCTTCTTCTTCATTCAAATGCTAAATTTTGATGTATTATTGCATTTTGTGCAGATTGTGTTGATCAGATGAAGGACAGGCTTCGCTGGCACCCATCTGTCTCGAGAGATAATGGAGTGACCTCCCTGGGACGCAAGCCTGGGCAGGGTGCATGGATGTCCTGGGCTGTCCAGATGACAAAACTCACCCTCCTCAACCTTGCTAACGTAGTCCAAAGGAAAGCAGAGCAATGCGATGGGGGGAGGGGGGACAACAACAGCCCTGTCCATTTTTCCTTGTTTATATTTTCACTGTGAGGTCATGGCCTTCTCTGCTGATGAAATTTGAGGGCGCTGACCACAGCTGTGGAAATATGAATGAGGTGTCAAATTAAAGCACAAGCCATAAGGATTTGCATGCAAATAGTGCGGGTGGGGAGAAAATAAAGGACAAATTCCTAAAGTGAGCACAAGCTAGCTATTACCTATCAGTCCAGGAACCTCCCAAGCTATTAGATTGTCATGGAAATCACAATGGCAGAGAGGACAGATTATTGAAACAAACACATGTTAATTCTAGGCATCCCAATTTGTATGAAAGCTTGAGCATACCAAGGTGAGGAAATGGGTTAGGATGAGTTACATAGCTGATGAGTTGGCTGACAGACAGGATTCAATAAAGGAGGGAAATATTGAGGTCTGGTCTACAGGTCACATGGACTGAAGTGGGAACAAGACGGCAGCCATTTTTTTATGTATATAACACAGGAAACAATGTGCATATAACACAGTGTATATAACACAGGAAACAATGTGCATTCATTTCCTGAATCATGTCAAGAAGTGTTTTTACCCGGGGTGATGGAGGTGCCATTCCAAGCTGCTTTGAAGTTTAAAAAAAAAACAAGAAAGAGACAGCAAGACCTCAGTTCACCACATGCTGGCAGGACTGATGGAAATTGGAGTTCAACAACATCTGGGGGGCACAAGGTTGGGGAAGGCTGGCTTTCCCTGGGACAAAAATAATGCTTAACCTGCACCATATCTGCATTATCAGGTACAGAAAGAGTCTCGCCAGAACACACACAGAGAATTCGTAGCTAATGTCTCCTTCCAAGCATAAATGAGAGGAGAAAATGGGAGAACTAAACAACAAAAGTTGAAACTCAAAGTCAGTTTTCAGACTCCCGTAATGACTAGAGACAACGTGACACCGGAAAGCAAAAATAAAAAGGCCATCTTCTAAAATGGCATCAGGTGAATATAATGTCAGAGTTTCTATTATGCACCTTTTAACTTGACTTTTCTTACAGAAGGAAGTTTGCTGCTGTTGTGGAACTGAAGGTTCCTAGCTGCACAGTGACATAAGGAAAGTTAAAGAAGCAGATTAAAAAATCCTTTAAGATCTACGATTAGGAATAGAGGAATAATAATCATCATCATCATCATCATCATCATCATCATCATCATCATCTCTAGGCAGCAGCCAGTACTAAAGTCTTCAGAAAAGGGATTGTTGGAACCATGTTTTTTAAATTGGCTGCTTGAAACCCCAGGGGTGCAAAGCATTCAGAAGTGATTATCTCGGATTCTGTGAGAAGTTTGCCTTTTGGACATATTGGAGGGCAAAGGGCAAGGAGAACAGCTCTGATCCGATGTACCGTGCTTGAAACATTCAGTGTCAGGGGTTAAAGGTTGGGATCTAGCCAGATTAAAAAAAGGGAAAGAAAAGCAACAATAGAAGATAAAGGAAAGTTTCTCTCAACACTAGAGAACCAATTTAAACCGTCAGTTTGCCAACAGAGTTTGCCAAGTATTGAATATAACAAAACAAACAATTTCTGCAGAGACCAGGGGTTTTTTTTTTCCTAATCATGTAACATTCAATAACCGAAACCCTATATTGCTTTTTTTAAAAAAGTTTTTAAAATACCTTCTTTAAGCGTTAATGATGGACCAACTGCACTGTGGCTTGCAGTGAAGGAAACTGAGAGGACCACAATTAAATGGGTTATTTGAAGCATCATGCTAATTGCCATTCATATATAAACCAATATGTACCAAATAATATTAAGGATCGCTTACATCTTTCAAGATGAAATATCTCCCAATGTAATCAATGAGGATTTGGCGTTGGACGTTTGAGGACAAGGGAGAGATCAAATACTGCATTAACTTGCAGATTCCGTATTTAAATGAAGCTAACTCCCATTTCCAGTTTAATTATAATTCCTTTTTTTAAAAAAATCATTGACTAGAAAGGTGCCAAGTTAATTGGACAGTAGTGTGTGTGTGTGTGTGTGTGTGTGTGTGTGTGTGTGTAAAACCTAATTACTGTTTGTGCTTGGGAACTATCTTTCCTCCTCAAATTTAATCAAACTCTTAGGATTAATCAATGAATGTTTCTTTAATCAAGCAACAGTCCTACTTACGCTTCTTTTGAGAAGATGTGTTTAATCACAAGACCCACTAGCCCCTCTTCAAAAGAACATGATGCGGGCGATCACTGGCTCCACTCCCATTTCCACACACCCAGATACCATTGCCACTCTACCTCCAGACGTTTGTGTTTCGGAAAGAAGGTCTAAACACAGAAGCTATGTGTGTTCAGGTGAACACGTGCAGCCTTCTCCGTGTAACCAGGAGCCCAAAGCATGCAGAATCCCCGGTGACACAGAGAAACCTACACTCGATGCATTTTGGTTCGGGGTGGCATAATTCGTTAGCATGCTTCTTTTCCACAGTTGATTGTGCCCAAAGCAGCTTGCAATAAACATCAACTTATCATCAAAATTACAACATCACATTCCAAAAAACCCAGCATGTTACGAAATACTGGCAATCTCAAGGAGGGGGAAATCAACAATTCAGCAAACATAACATAAATATGTAAAAGTCTGGGTGGATCCATCAGGGATGGGGATTTGGGTCCCTGCTCACTGTCGTCGTCCCCAATATTATGGCCATGTGTGGAAAGTAACCTCTGAAAAGGGCTAGTATAGTCCTCTGCACCATGAGCTCTCCTACCTCAGAGTTAGCTGAGGCCATCCAGATGTTGCATCCCTTACCATCAGTCCTGTTGGATGGGAGTGATAGGATTAAGAGTCACCTGGAGGGCCACAGATGCCTCAATCCTGAAGGAGCATCTCCACCCCCATTGTTCAGCCCAGACACTTAGGTCCAGCTGCTCCTTCATTGTGAGGTTACAGGGAACCAGGCAGAGGACCTTTTTGGTAGTCATGCCTGCCCTGTAGAATGCCCTCCTGTCATATGTCAAGGAAATAAACAACAATCTGATTTTTAGAAGACATCTGAAGGCAGCCCTGTATAGGGGACTTTTTGATGTTTGCTGTTTTACTGTGTTTGGTGTTTTCATTTGTTGGGAGATGCCCAGAGTGGCTGGGGAAACCCAGTCAGATGGGCGGCATATAAATAACAACTTCTTCTTCTTCTTCTTCTTCTTCTTCTTCTTCTTCTTCTTCTTCTTCTTCTTCTTCTTCTTCTTCTTCCTGCTGTCCCTCATCATAATGGGGAAAGGGGAACAAACATGTTCCTTCCATCAGATAATCATGGCAGCAGCTAAAATGCAGTTATTGTGGCAAAACGTCTCAGCACGTGAGACTATTGTGGGTGCACTGTTTGTATTTTCCTAATACCATTGCATCTTAGTTTTGCCATACATTACTTCTTCAAGTACACTCAGAGAATGTGTATTGGCTTCTCCTGTTCACACTATATCCCCTCCTCTCCCCCTTTTTTAATAGGAAGAGTCATTCTATATTCTCTTTGGGAAAGATTCAATTTGGGATGAAAAAGAACAGTGATCTTGGTGCTCACTCAAATGGTAACTCACCCAATTAAGCACTTGGGTTGAGTTGGACTATGAATATATTATATGTACAACCAGGAAAGGATGTTCCAGTTGCTATCAATCACTTTCTGTTTCAAGGTATCCTTGCCAAGACATGCCTGTCTCAAAAACGCTGCTTTTCACTTTCAGAGTTCTACAAAAAGCACCATTTGTTCTGTTATGACAATCCTGCGCTGGCCTTTGTATGCTTCTTGGTTGACATTTAGCACAACCAGTCCTTGCAAATCGCATGGCACCTGTGAAAAAATCGTTAGGGGTGCCAATTTTTTCATGAGTCTCTGCTTCTTTGCCTTCGATAGCAGCCTGATCTGAAGACGTAGCAAACAATAATGCTTAGCTCCATACTACCTGCTGATTCCTGCAAATCGGAAATCACTTGTTAAAAGCTGTCAGGAGCAAGCGAGACAGGCTGGTGTGTTTTTTTCTTTTTCCCCTGGCCGACTGACAATCTTACAAATTGCACAGATCCCCTGTATAGTCATGTAACTGTTTGGGGGACCAGTTAACATAGGCAGCGTCCTGCCGGATTGGACCAACAGCCAATGCAATCCAGTTTTCATTTTCTAAGCTTAACTTGTCAGATATTCCTTGGAAACTCACAGCTAGGGTGCAACTGTGAAGCTGATGGCGTTATCTGATTGTTGGCGCCTAGCATTTCATAATCCATGTTGGCAGAACATCAGACTCTTAGTCTCTGGGTCGTGGGTTTGAGGCCTATGTTGGGCAAAAGATTACTCAACAAACACACAAGACGTAACCGGCTGTATTCTTAGATAAATAAGGTATACTATTCATTGTATCAAATCATAAATTTCAACAGAAGTAACTCATAAAGTTCAACAAACGAACAAAGCAGAAGACCCAGTAGATCAGATCATTCTCTAGTCAGTTCATGCATAAGGTCCATCCGTGTAATAGTGTCTATTCCACCTGTCTGTTCATAAGGTCCAAACAATTCCAGGATTTCTGGAATATTGGCCTTGTTTTGCCATCCTGGGCTTCACCAGTAGTTAAAGCTCATATGTGATATTACAGGACAGTGGATCTTATGGCATAGTAATAGCTTACGTGACCATAGGTTTGTTTGTTGTTGTTTTGCTAGGGCAAAAGATTACTGCATTGCAGGGGGTTGGATGAGATGAGCCTCATGGCCTCCCCACCCCCCAGCTCTACGATTCTATGAACATGGAGGTTTTGTGCTGAACACCCACCCCCATGGTGCCGGCCACATGCAGGAAGAGTACTGTTGGTGCGCACACGTACACATTCACACAAATATACACTGTGCGATATCTTTATCCCTCCCTCCCAAACTGTTTCCCCCTTGTTTTAGAGCAAACTGCACAACACAAAATGTGGGGAGCTTCCACCTGCCCTTAATGTCCATAATGGGGGGTGGGGAAGGGAAGGACCCTGGCTCCAGGTTCAATCCAGAGCATCTCTATGTTCAGTTGAGCAAGACTTCAGTCTGAAACCCTAGAGGGGCTCTGTCAGTCAGTGGAAACAATACTGAACTAGATTGGCCCATGATCTGACTCGATACAAGGCAGCTGACTGTGAACACTTAAGAAAGAAAAAGAAAACACCCTCTTCCACTGTTCTTCTTCGAAGAAACAGAAAGGGATACATATATAATCCCTGTAGTAAGATTGCAGTTTATCAGACCGCCCCCACGCCCCACCCTTCTGTGTTAAGGACACTCCCATGAAAATGATTCATTCACGAAAGGACTTTTATGATAGTGCCGAGGTTCAAGTTTTCAGCTTTTAACATTCTCGCTCTGTGCATACTGATCGCATTACCTCTGGGAAAGCTCTTATTAATCTCGGTGTCAGAGCTGTTTCAACAAATCTACTGTAATAATGAAAAGTCATCTTATCACATTTTCCTCTCAGTAAATTTACTATTCTTTGATAAGGTTGCAAACAACTGGTAAGTAATTGATCTGTAATTAGTGTGGCAACTGCGCAAGATAGACTGCGCTGGGATTTCCTCATTTATCTGCCTAGTGCTGTGCATTCTGCTCGGCAATAAATTATTCAGCCTCTCCTTTAAATACAAACGGTTTCATGCAGCCCCCATTATTTAAGGCACTTTCTGAAGGTGGGAATGCCATTTAAATTTCTGATTATCTGTCACCAATGGAATTCTTGTAGGAGAGATCATTTTTCACACCCGACTTGCCATGCACTTACTTAGCATGCCATTCCCTGCCTGATTCTTTGAATGGAAGACTAAGAGGGTCTCTTTGATCTGTTCCTGGCTTGCCCCATTTATCACTTGGCTGCACTAAGCTTCTTGATAAATGTCATTTCTTGGAGCTCAGCTCTTCCAGAGCTACCCCGGCTAAGGAGGCACCACCACAATACAGGATAGTATTGCCGCATTGTCAACAGAGAGTTTTCCATGACTTAAAAAAAGCTCTATCAGCCACGATAGTTTATAAGAATATGCTATGTGCCAAAGCTCAAAGAATGGCCCTTTGACCTGATATTTTCACAACTTGGGACTTTGATCACTAGACAGTTGGCCTTTTTCAGTACTTGGAACAACTCCTTGATAGATATTTAAGGAATGACTTGAGGCCATCGGACAAGTCATGCAATGCCCAGGAGGAAAAGCACTGCCAACCTTGTGGGAATACCCCACGCTAATGCTTCATAAGGTTTGGGGAGGCAACAGGTGCTGGCTACTACTTCCTTCTGGCAATGGAAGCCAGTATTTCCCATCAAGTAGCAGCTGTTCATTGTCAACGGCTGATTCACAGGGACACACGCCACTGGTATGTCCTCACAGGCGCTGTGAGAAAGATGGCCTAGGATGTTTTTAGCAGGCGAGTCTGAATTCTGTTTTTCATTTCCCAATGTCCACAATGCAAATGTAAAACCTGCGTAAGCTGTAACACTGGGTCAGTTTAAAATGAGTAGTCATCTGAAAAATATTTACACCAAAGGTTCAAAGACTCTGAAAATGCCACATATGTATGTGTTATGTGTTTAAGGGGAAGGGTGTGGAATGGAAAGAAATAAGCTATGACAGGCACATCCAACAGGTAGATCGTGGTCTACCGGTAGATCGTGGTCTACCGGTAGATCACTGGACATCTGCAGTAGATCACTGGTAAAGGGGGTAAATCACTGCCAGTCTTTAACTGTGAGTAGATCACATACTCTGTGAGTAGATCACAGTCTCTTGGGAGCTGGCCACCTCTGAGCTATGAGAATCACTTTTAGGATATTGTGGGGTGCATATAAATAGAAGTGTGTGTGTGTGTTTAAGAGTGAGGGAAAGGTTTAAAAAGCATGCCATGTAGGAATATCTCTAGGCTTATTCACACATGGCATTGAACACAGGTACAAGCTGTCTCTGTGCACGGGCAAGTGTTTGTGTGGAAGAGTATACACTTGTTTATTTGCACAGCTCTGCTTTTGTGTGCACAGACTGTACATCTGTGGTACATGTAAGATGTGAACACCCATTATAAAATGGGACAAGAGGGGTCTGGAGAATCAAGAAGCTAAAGGGTACAACATTATTAATGAGGCCTATGAGAAGAAGCAAAATCTAGACTGGCAGGAAAATTGACAGAGCTGAGGGAATATGAGAAAGGAAAGTTGGGTTTTCGTTTGCACAATTCTTTCTTCTTGAGTGATGACAGTTCATTTACAGGAGTAGCATTTTTAGCGTTACTCGGTTCCTTCTTGCAATATTCTCTTTTTCACCTGACCAAAATCATTTTGCGTCCGTTGTAAGTATTGCCACTCTTCTCCCTTTTCCAGTTCATTATTGGTAAATGTAATATGTGTGGGTTACACTTCGGTATCCTGTGGTGAGCACCACTGTCAACCACAGATTAAGTTAAGAAAGCCATGTTTTCCCCCCACCCCCCACCCCCTATATCGGCTTCTTGCATTCCTGAGTGCATGAAGATAGTTATTTATTATTATAGCATGTTCTTTGTTTGGATATCACACTCATAGATGTATCCAGGATGAAAATGCAAATCTTTCTCCCAGTTTGAGCTCCTTTCACAAGTGTCATATTAAAAAAAACCCCCTGTTAAAAGCGGCATTTAAAAATGCATTAAAAATTAAACAATACCATAAAAGCAAAATTTAAAATGCTGCAGTGCAGTATAAGCAGATAATAAAACAGCAGAATGCAGCAGATTAGCAGATTTAAGAGTCACACATGAAAAGTGAGCTAAATTGTAAGAGATTTTGGAGATGTCTGAAAAGAAGGTGCCTAGCAGATCTCTATGGAAGTGGCATTCCACAGTTTTGGTAACATGTGCATTTGATTTCACCAAAGGATGGGGCAGAGAACAGGGCCCCTAAAGCCAGTGATTAAATTGTGGACAGGATCATATGAGAGTAGATTGTGTGTGAAAGTGGCAGGAAGGGGCAGTTCTTCCCTCCCTCAGATGAATTGTAATATGCAGTCCCTCAGCTTGCATTTACCAAAAAAAAGTGTACATTTCTAGCATTTGTAGAACCTGAGATATGACACAAAATGTGCAGGTACTATTCTCGTTTTTTTGTGAGAAACTAGCCCGCTGCTCCCCTTTTCACTATTTTACATCCCGTGGCAATGGGAGACAAAGTAGAGATGTGCTCCAATCTTCAGATCCTGGATGACGTTACGAGTTCTACCTTTCGGACTAGTTGAAGTGTCCTGTCATTGCAACTGGGAGGGGATAACTGATGCCTAGCCTGTTTTCTCCAGAAATTATCTCCTCTGGCAAACCAACCACAGCTGGTAAAAGTCACTTCACACAACTGCTGCTGCTTGAGAATCCAAGAAAAGCGCTTAATCAATGAGACCCACAGACTACATACCTGCTCCTTTATGATGTATACAATCCCATCTAGAATAATAATAATAATAATAATAATAATAATAATAATAATAATAATAATAATAATAATAAATTATTTATACCCCGCCCATCTGGCTGGGCCTCCCCAGCCACTCTGGGCGGCTTCCATAAAAACCAAAAATACAGTAAATCTAGAACAAGCTGTATAACCACTCTCAGAAGACTAGAATTCCTAACCACAGTATCTCTGGATTAAGGTTCCATTTGGTCACCTGTATGCAACCCTGAACTGAAGCCAGGCACGGTTTTGTCACCGCTACTGCTTCCCTGGGACCACGTGGCAGAACTGAATGTCATTAGCATACTGATGAAATGGGAGTAGCATTCATCATTTCGTGTTTTGAACGTGAACCAGCTTGGCCAGAATGAGAAGCAGATGTGCTCGTACTGTGTCAGATTTCAGGTACAAAACCCAAGGAGTCAGGATGCAAAAATAAGAATGTGGGGGACACCTGTTTAACAGACCATTGGTGCACTGTGGAATAGAAGCATGGGGCAGGGTGGAGTTTAATTTATCAGGTCTTATTATTCAGTGTGGTGGTGTTGAAAGCACAGGCACAATTCCCAAACCAACAAGTGGAGAGACTCTTAACACACACATCCCTGTGTTAATGGTGTGTGTGTGTGTGTGTGTGTGAGAGAGAGAGAGAGAGAGAGAGAGAGAGAGAGAGAGAGAGAGAGAGAGAAATTAAATGAAACCTTAATGATATGCACAGTAAATCAGTTATTAGGCCAAAGATGCTTAGAATGTGAAATTAAACAGGGGTGGGGGGAAGCTTTGAGGTCTAAACAGTTCAAGCTGCTTTGCCCTTTGCTGTTTTCCCATTAGATTTAGCTGAATCTAGTGCATTTCAGATCTGATTGCATGGAATATCTGCCCTTCTCTGGCTCCTTTGGTGTTGCTTGTTCGGAATTGCATATCAAAGTCAAACAGCTGTAGAACCTCATTAATCGGCACAAATGGGAAATGGCAAAGAGGAATCCCAGGGTACTTAATGAATGACTGATATGTGGGGTGTGTGTGTGTGTGTGTGTGTGTGTGTGTGTGTGTGTGTAGGGAATCCCTCCATATGAGCCAACAGGAGAGCTATGAGCATCACCGCCTGCCACAGAACAAACAATGGCGCCTGGGAGCGAGATACCTTTGTTAATCCTAGACAACTTCTTGTGGCTAACCAGACTGGGCAGAACTATGAAAGCATCATTCAGACCATGCATAAAACCACCAAATGGAGTCAAAGCAGGCTCTGTTCCCTTTTCTTCGATGGCATTTAAGAACAAGCAGCCATTCTCCAAATTCTTTATTATAGAACGTTTAAAGACTGGAAAGTGGCTGCACTAGCCTTGGGCTGTTATCTACTGCTAACACTTTCACAACCCACTTTTCCTCCAGAGCGCTCTGGTTCTGTTCCTCCCCATTTTATCTTCACAACAGCCTTGTGAGGTAGGTTCCACTGAGAGAGACTGTGACTAGCCAGAGTAGACCCAGTGGGTTTCATGGGTGAGCAGGGATGTGAACCTTGGTCTTCCAGATCTTAGTCCAACACTGTAACCCCTAAACCACACTGCCTTAGCTTTCTGTTAGTAGCCAGGTTGTGGCGGCAACTCTTGTGCTTCTCTACTAAGCAGAAATTGGTGGGGTATGGGCTTTTTTATTTCAGGGGGGGAGGTACAATTCTCAGCTACGTTTACTGGCTTGCACTTGAATATATTCAGCATTCCTGCTGCACAGAGAGAAGAAAGTATTTTGAAGAACATTTGCTATGCCTAGTTGTTTATACCTCATAACTGCCTTGGCAATGTAATTCCATATCTAACCATCACTCCCACCTTTTTTTTCCTTGGTTGTTGTTTTTTAGAGCAGGCAATGGGATTTGTGTTTTTTTGGAATCCACTGTTTGCAGTAATTGTGTATGGAACTAGTGGAGAAGCCAGAAATGTAGGTGATCTTGAGGAATAACAATATACAGTTTTAAACATTGTGGGGTGGTGGGGGGATATGCACTTATCCTTAAATGGCATCCCCTGGGTTTATATATTTAGATGTGTGGTGCTGTGGAGCTAGCAAGTGGGATTTGAGACTAAACAGAGCAGGATGAGTCAAGCTTTTCCTTCACTTTTACCAGAACTTCTGCAGCTGCTTTTACTGTAAGTTCTTTTGATGGCGATTAATTTTTGAAGGCTCACTCACACATCCAAGTCATTACTTGATGCTGCAGTCAACGAGGAATGAACACAAGCATGAAAAATGGCCTTTGGACAAATTGGAGTTGTGTTCAATGCGGACATGGCATTGGCAAGGCAAAGTGTCTACCATTGTCTCCTGTGTGTGTGTGTGTGTGTGTGTGTGTGTGTGTGTGAGAGAGAGAGAGAGAGAGAGAGAGAGAGAGAGAGAGAGAGAGGACAACATGCTTTCAACCAATTTGTGGACAAAGAAGTAGATATAGCCCCTCAGCTGTTAATCTTTTCAGCATGGGGATCCAGTTGCCAAGAAAGCTATGAGGTCATGGCTAGGGCTGGGAGATATCAGCTTTTCAACATCACAATGTACCATCAGCCAATACATTGTGATGTTGAAAAGCAGAGGGAGGAACGATCTGCATCGGCCCCAGCCCTGTGAGGTACTGGGGTGAAAACGCCATCGCACCTGAGGGAGCTGAAGTTTTGTCCAGACTTTAACTTTAGCAGAAGTCAAGGTTTGTTCTTGGCTTACCACTCATGGCTTGTTTGGGGAACCAAACCATCAACCTGATTTCGGACAACACAACAGGCCAATCCACAGTTTGTTTCCCGGTGGCAGCCATGTTTTTGTTTTATTTTATTTTATTTTATTGCATTACATACCTACACTCTGCTTGTTCATGTTAAACCATTGTTTATTTTAACTATACTTTAATATGTGTGAGCTAGGCCATTGTAGCAAAGAAAATGTTTCAGTGGACACAGTGGCATATCATGGGTTGCCAGTGCCCGGAGCTGCTCAGAGGGGTAGAATAGAGGAAGGGAAACAGAGTATACATGCACACTCAACTGCTTAATGGGGCCCATGCCACCCAAGAGATCGCAGCCACAGAGATAAGAAAAGAAGAGAAGTTCCGTCGTCTGAAGAGGTAACTTCCTGGATTGCATAGAGAAGCAGTTTCAACAGAGCTCAACAATGGAAGCACACATCTGTAAAGAGGCAGCACCATGTGTTGAAATTTTGCTCCCCTCACAATTTTGCACCTGGGGCAACTGCCCGTGTGCCCCCTCCTCACACTACGCCACTGAGTCGACAGGCATCCAATAGCTGTTACAAAAGTGTAAGCAAGTGCAAAAGTGTCAGTCAGCAGCTGGTTCACACACCTGAGCAAGGGGCATATAGCCAATCACTGAATTATTGTGATAAGGGTGGTTTTCAGGATAAGCATGGTGGGCGTCTTCCATTTCTGGGTTCTCCAAGTGAACCCAAAGTACAGCAGGTTAGCTGCCACAGCCACAGCCTTCTCAGCGGTTACATCCCAATTGTAGGATGCACTCCCCACAATAGCTTTCCTGGCACCTACCTTTTCATTGTATCTCATCTGCTTTACCTTGACTAGGTTTTTTTGTTTTATGCTGCTCCTAGTTATTTTATTGTTTCTAATAGAGTATTTTGTTTTGATGTATCTGATCTGTTTTAATCTTGTAAATTGGAATGCTTTTGAAGGCTGGGGTCTAACACCCTTCAAAATTAATAATAATAATAATTCTATCAATTATATCAAAATACTGCAATACATCAAACATTAAAAGCTTCCCTAAACAGGGCTGCCTTCAGATGTCTTCTAAAAGTCTGGTAGTTGTTGTTCATGTTATGCCTTGATATAGAAGGCTCAGGTACAGATTGGCAGGCTTAACACTAGACCATGTGGATGCTGAGGGGTTCGAAGAGCACAAGAAATAACATTTCCCTTAACTTTTCTCCTCTATAATAAAACTTTCCCAGTTCTCTTCTACTGTACCTTGCATTCTAAGTGCTTCATCATTTCCCCCGAATCCTTTCCAAGGCTTCTTAATTTGTGTCAGCTGAACTGAACATGATGGTCCAACAGAGACCTAAACAGCGTTGCGTGGAATGGTGGCATTATTTACTCCCCATTACATCGATGCAATTTTTCTGCTAATTTATCCCCAAATGGTGTGTGCCTCCCCCCCCCGCCTCCCTTTCGCAATGCCATTAAACAATTCAGACGCAACTGTCACATCTACTTTCAAGGAAAGATAATAGGCATTGAAATGTGCATGAAAGTAAAACAAGTTTTTGTATGTTGGGAGGACTGAGAATTGGTAATTAAGGGGTTTCTTTGTGTCTAAGTCCCTAACTTAAATCAAGCTCAGAATAGTAGTTACTAAGATTTGTTAGTCTGTGTTATCTGGGGATTTTATTATCAAAAAGACAAAAAACAAAAACCCCAACCCATTTGTTTGGAGATCTAAACAGATAGATTAAGGGCTGGAAGAGCATGGAGCTTCCACAGAGGACACTGCCAGTCAACGGAAATGAATGTTAGGCAGTGGTAACCGGCTTGCATTCTCCGCAGAAAAATACTGAATGAGCAGCGTTCCCAAGTAGAGAATTTGATTTATGGACTATCTGTAGGTAAATTCCAATGACAACTATATCAGAGTTTATTTTTCATGTTTTATATCAGCTTAAGGGCTACCATATGTCCAGATTTTCCTGGGATTTCAAAGGAGGAACTGATGTCCCGGAGGAATTTCCGAAAGGTGGCAAGTCAATCGAAAAATTGTGTTTTGGGGGGCTCAACAACTTTTGGGGTGTCCTGGTTTTTACTTTTTGAAATATGGCAACCCTACATCAGCTCTCCCCCTCCAAGCAATATAACCAAGGTTCCTCGTTGAGAAGATCAAGAAATGGCAAACAAACATATCTGAAAGATGGTTTGCATCCCCCTCTGCTGACATTCTCCTGCAATGTGTGGCCAGAGGAATGTATTTAGAGTTTTCTGGAGCACTGTCTTGGTTCATGCAGGGTGACAGTGAGACTTCACAGGTCTGCCAGGATTTCATGCATAGCTGTCAACTTTCCCCCCTTTTTAAGGAAAATTCCCTTATTCCAAATAGGATTCCTTGCAAGAAAAGGGAAAAGTTGACAGCTAAGATCTCATGTGAATCTGTGCAGAATATGCCACAGAATCCTCTGTGTAGCAGTTTCAACTATCAAAAAATCTGTATCATTCCTATGGGGCCTTTCTGTAAACCAAACCATGAAGAATTACATATTTTTCAGTACAGACCTCTGCCTCCAGTTAGCCATAAAGTCAAATGTAAGACCCTAGATGTGAGAGGCCTTCCTCTTCATTCTGGTCATAGCAACACCGTACATTTAAAGCAGATGGTTTTCCCCAAAGAATTCTGGGAACTGCAGACCTGGCGGGGGGAGGGTTTGCAAACTACAGTCCCCAGAATATTTTGCAGAAAGTCATGTGCTTTAAATGTATGGTGGGGAACTGGTGTCTGAAAAACAACAACAACACTAGATTGAGCATAATTAGTGAGCGATCCATTTTGATCAGCCATGGGGTTTGTTTCATTGGGTGTCAGTTAACTGAGCTGAGTTTCATTTCCATTGATATTGCAATATATTATGCTGTAGGAAACATTTTCTTCTTAGAAATGTAGGCGAGATCTATGCGCTATTATGTGACACCACGGTATAATAGCAAAGTGACAACTGGCAGATAATAAGCTTGGTTTCTTAGCATTTTAGTAGGCTTCTCGTAGCCCAGAAAAGTTGTAAGGAAGGTGTGGCGAAGGTTTGGCACAAAGTTTAAATTTACAGTTGTTAGGGCTGAGATATAGGCAGCCATTACAGTAGAATCAGAGGCCGGATATCAGAAATCATGCACTAGGACCCAGCGGTTATGCCAAGAGATCACAGATGATCGATTCAGAACCAAGGAAACACAGGAAAGCCCCCAAAAGAAATCAATCCTTCATACAATTGATTTAATCATGTGTTCACAGGTAACAAAAGATGTGCTTTATAACCTATCCACCACCCCATAATGCACATGTGGTGATAGAATGGAGTCTAAAGCAGAAAATGTTGTCTGAGGAAGCCACACCAGGATTGATAACCAAGCACAAATCAAAGCTGATTACATTAGATACAGAAGAGACAAGTAAGAGGGGATTGCAGCGAAAAGCAGCAAACATACAGGCCAGCTATTTAAGTGAGAGAGAAATGAAGTCAAATTCAATGACCTTTATTTTCATTAGCTCTAAATCTGATGCCCGGACAGTGGAATGCACTAATCTCACCACCACCAAAATCAAGAAAGGCATAAAATCTTCCCAGGCCGGTGAAGCTAAATGCAGCCAGCCTTCCATTTAATCTTCCCCTCCCACAGTTCCTTTCCAAATAAAACTCCAAATCGCCTGATGCTTTGTCAAGGACTAATAAATGAACAAGAAACTTGCAATTCAGTAAAGCACTTAAAAATGCGAATACTTCTGACAGAAAGAGAAGTTCACTCAGCAGAGAATTGTGAAACACTGGGGGATACTTTTTCATATTAACAAAAAGAAGCACTTTCCCTCCATATAAATATTTGCTTTATTGGAAAGCTTCTCAGTTCATTGTTACACCATTTGATATCCCCCCGCTGAGTGATATGGGACTATTATTAGAAAACATAGCAGCAAGGGGATTTAACCGAGTTCCAGCACAAAAAGGTCTGCTTCCATTTTGTGAATGCATAATTATGAGTACTGTTGGTTGTCTTCTTAAATTTTCACACATAGGGTACTAATTTACACTTATATCGCACCTTCCATGCGAGTATCTCAAGATACTTTGCATGTATTAATAACCTACATCAAATGGTGATCTTGTCTATTTAGCTCTATTTTATAAAAATGGAAATTCAGTATAGAAATGTATAGATTACTCTGAATTATGCCTGCTCTGTAAGGCCTAGAAATCTTGACTCTTCCCCTCAAGCCAAGTGCAATGATCTACTAACAGTTGTTTCATGAACTACTAGTAGATGAGATAAATGTATGAAAAATGCTTCACAATTTGCTTCTCTGTTAATCTAGCTTGTCTGTTTTCTAACCACCTGGTATCACAGATGGGGGAGCTTCCATGCCAGCAGCTCTGGGTACCAAAAGTGTGTAGCCCTCAGGACCTGCTCAATGCATTTACTGCCTGATGCGAATCAGCAAAAGGCATCCCTATCCAGTCAAGAACTGTGCATAGAACCCAATGCCAGACAAATTACTGAGGAACTCAAGACAGAAGAAAACCCCATGCAGAGACCTTCTCTGGCTATCTTGTACCTGTATTTTTGGAAGCAGTAGGCCTCTGAATACCCGTTCCTGGTATCCATCACACAGGCTGGACACTGAGGTCCATCTCCGAGGGCCTTCTGGCGGTTCCCCATAGGCGCCGACTCCATGGGGCTTGAGGGGGCTCGAGCCCCCTCAAAAAATTTTTTGGGGGGGCTCAGCCCCCCCAATAATCTCGGGCGGGCGCCCTTCCAGCAGAGCGCCGCCGCCGTCCCCCGCCTCCTCCCCACCTGCTCCTTCGCCAGCCAGCCAGCCGCGCGCCCTAATCGGAGAGCCCCGGCCGGAAATCCCGCGAGAACAGGGGAATCCCGACTGGCCACACCTCCCAGCCAGCCAATCGGCTGGCTGGGGGGCGTGGCTTGCCCTATTTAGGGCCGGAGCCACTTTATTTGCATATTCATGAGCTTATTTATTATTCATGAGCTTTCCCGGGCCCCCCCCCAATATTTTTTCTAAGTCCGCGTCCCTGCGGTTCCCTCACTGCAAGGTAGATGTGAAGCTACAGGGAACCAGGCAGAGAACCTTCACAGTAGTGGCGCCTTCCCTGTGGAATGCCCTCCCATCAGATATCAAACAGCTAAACAACTATTTTACTTTTAGAAGACATCTGAAGGCAAGCTTCTTCAGGGAAGTTTTTAAAAGTTGATGTTTTACTGTGTTTTTAATATTTTGTTGGGAGCCATCCAGAGTGGCTTGGGCAGCCCAGTCAGATGGGCTGCATATAAATAATAAGAGTTGTTGTTGTTCCTAGAAACTGCAAGAAAATGCTGTTGGACTCAGATTCTGCTTGTGGGCTTCTCATAGGCATCAGATTGGCCACTGTGAGAACAGGATGCTAGACAAGATAGGCTTTTAGCCTGATTCAGTAGGCTCTTATGTTCTTATGCCATATCACATATGTCCAGTTGTTAATCTGCAGTTCTACTCAAGACATTCAGTCGATACCTAGCACTGATTACTGCTGAACAACATAATACAGTCACAAAGCTGCAGACAAGAGCCCTTCTTCAGATTCCTTTAAAAAAATCCATGATGTGCACTCCACTCATTTCAGAGGCTCAAGCTTAATGCTGCTGCAGCCTTGCTTATTATCGAAGCACACTTAATGATCCTGCCCCCTTAGCAAGGAATGCATTCAGCAATCACAGACTGAAACAGTGAGAATTTGAAGACTCTACGGAAAATAACAATGCAATTCTATCCAATGTCTATCAGAAGCAAGCCCTCAAGTTCAATGAGACTTACTTCTAAGTAAGTGGGTGTAGGACTGCAAGCTAATGGGGCCTTTTGCTATTTTTATGAGTGCCCTAGAGAGCTCGGCTCAGGATCTGAGCTGCCCAGAATCAGGACCAAGCGAGAGAGATTAAAGGAAAGCATTGTCCCCCTTGAAATGGCACTTTCTGTTGTGAAAAATGACCTTCACCAAAACCCAGTGCAGCTCTGCTTTTAACCACCTTATCTAGTAGATATTTCTTCCCAAAGTGGTCCTGTACTGTAACACCTAAATTCTATCATGTCCTGTGTTAAAAAGCTCTGACTCTGATGAACCTGTGATATATCTCTGATCTTACCACATAGGAAAACTTCTAAGAAATGTCAACGATATGAAAATCATTGGCAATGGAGTAGTGTTTTCACTGTGCTAGAAATTAAGATTGTAATTTTTACTGTTAGCTTTGGTGTATTCTAATACACGTCTACTCAGAAGTAGTCCCCATTCAATTCAATGGGGCTTATTCCCAGATTAAGTTGTTTCAGTATGTTTTAGGTTTTAATGAGTCTCAGTAATGCCCAGTTGTCTCTGAAGAATGGTAATAATGAAATTGTTGTTTCTTACCTTGTGTGTTAAGAGATGCAGCTTTGCGAATTAATTGTAGCTATTGTGCCAATATATATTTGAGGGGAGGGGAGCTGTATATATTTCCCGGGATATAGATAGATACTTTGAGTGTGAGCAGATAGTGGCTAGATTCCAAAAGGATGTCAGAAAAATATGTCACAACAGGCCTGCCATCAATGACTTATTGTCAGGACCACAACATGCTTCCCCTTGTATAAAGATATATTGAGTAGGGGAGGAATACAATAGTCTCTTAAGAGGTGAGTGAAATTGAATGATCCAGCAGAGCTACTGACAAAGGGAGCATGTAAGAAAGCAGCAGACATGGCTTGGTATTTTCTCATGCCACTGTGAGATCTCAGCATGAGATTTCTGATTTTCAGGATAACAGTAGATCAGAACTCATGCACAATGGAAAACGGTTGCTCAAGAATAAGCCTGTAATATCAAAAACATGGATGGGCTTCAGAATAAATTCAAATGTTTAACTGTTTGTCACCAAGAGGCAAAGTAAACAACAACAACATGTGGTTTAAAGTTGAATAGGTATTACTCATCATCTGTCTTAAGGGCATCTCCAGATATCATTTTTACTGTGTATTCATTATGATTTGTCCTCATGATGTTATTGGGGCAGTCACACACAATCCCATTTTCAATACTGTTTGTGCCTGCAAAATTTTGGGGACTGTGGTTGCAGTGCTTCACTGCAGTGCATATCCCATAACTTCCTAGGAAAATCCCATACCTTTTATGCCACAAATATTCTGTTTTATTGTTGTCCCTTTTTTGCCCTCTGGATAGCAATAGTGTAGTAGCTGTTGTAATACACTGTTAGACACTATCCTAGGACGAAGTGGCTCCAAGCCAGGTAAGGTGGGAAAAGTCCTGCCCCCTCCTTCCTGGAGAGCAGCATCAATTAGTGTCACTTTGACAACATAGTTCACTTTTTAAAATGTTGATGAAGATAGTTAATTGACCAGCTAAAGCCATTATCTTATAAAGAGACTGGTGTGACTGGTTCAGCAGGTTCTTCTATTAGATTCATTGATACAGTTACACAGATAAACATCATATAGAAAGCCTGGAAGGGATCCACCAACATTACCCAGACCTCACACACCCCTCTCAATCATCAACATTGGGATTCTAGTGGATATTTAGCCCCATAATGTGCTACTGGCTTTTACTGTTTCCCCAGCCCACCCTCCCAATTCACAACTTTCCTTGGGGTATGAATACCATAAAGTCTGATTGATTTTCAAGCATTTCCACACTCAGATTTACTATTTTATGATATCTAATTAGTGGCTTTTACAGCTAAGATGTTTGCTTAACCTTCTTCCCACATGGTGTTAAATCCATGCTGTTTTAATAGCTGCAGGTTACAAAATCAGATCACTCTTTCGGAATATTTATGTGAGGTAAGATGATCCAATTTGCCAGCAAGTGAGGTTGCAGTGCCTTGTTAAGTCACTCATTTTGATGTTTACTTCTTCTAGAATTGCTCCCAGGGGGTAGATCTCCTTTGCCCCGACCAGATCCTGAATTTGCACTCCATAAACTGCTTCACCCTCTCCACCAGTGACTGCTTGGGGGTAAAGAGATTCATTTCTGATTCTCTTTACACTTTCACTCTTTTGGAGGTCAGTTTATTTGGACTGAACTTTCTGCATACTGGAACTTTTGCCAATCTGATGCATTCCATACGCTTTGGATTACAACTCCATGGGTCTCATGTAGCATTACAGTGGTAACTCGGGTTACATACGCTTCAGGTTACAGACTCCGCTAACCCAGAAATAGTACCTCGGATTAAGAACTTTGCTTCATGATGAGAACAGAAATTGTGCTCTGGTGGCACGGCAGCAGCAGGAGGCCCCATTAGCTAAAGTGGTGCTTCAGGTTAAGAACAGTTTCAGGTTAAGATTGGACCTCCGTAATGAATTAAGTACTTAACCCGAGGTACCATCTGGGTAGCATCAGCTTGGCAGTGCCTGGCATATTGTATAAATGACAACCACATCATAAAACCATCCATATCTTTCCTGGGCTCTTAAGAAGATCTGACCTATACGTTTTTGTATGGCAAAGATAGTCAGTCCATACTTTCTAGTAGCATCCTATAGAGTTATCTATATTGATATAGGGCTCCAATGCCTTGCTGTGGCAACTTCTCCTCCAGTTGTCAAATGGAAGGAGGATGACTAGACTCACCAGGAGCTCTTCAAGGTGTTGATGTAGTTTCCTCAACTTGTGAGCTCTGTGACTATATTCCTGATGCAATTATCCCTGCTGCGATTGTAGAGTGGAGCAAGTACCCACTGTGACTACACCTGATGTGACTGTTGCTACTATGACTATATCTTATGTGATGTGAACTGCTGAGTTTCTCCTCAAGTCCTGGAGCCTTTCAAATGAGGATACCAAGATCATTTCCGATCTTCCTCTTTCCTTATTCTTCTGCATCTGCTCTGCCTCCTCACCATAAACTTGGTTTTGGCTTATGACTTTGTAAATTTTGGGTTACTTTTCAAAATTTTCAGTTAACTTATTATACATGCTGCCCGACACTGAGTTTTGTTTGGCTAATCATTCAGGATGATCAATGGGAGCAAATGGCATGCTCCAATTTCATTTCTGGGAGTATCAATGTTCCCAGCTGAAAGGTTTAAACCAAACTAAGTGTCAGAGAAACAGCCCAATATACCAGTAATCCTTTAGCCAGAAATCATTCTTCCCTCAATTTTTTTTAACATGCAGTTTGAAGACATGGAGATCTACCTTAGAGCCTAATAATAATAATAATAATAATAATAATAATAATAATTTATTATTTGTACCCCGCCCATCTGGCTGGGTTTCCCCAGCCACTCTGGGCGGCTTCCAACAAAGATGAAAAATACACTAAAATGTCACATATTAAAAACTTCCCTGAACAGGGCTGCCTTCAGATGTCTCCTGAATGTCAGGTAGTTGTTTATCGCTTTGACATCTGATGGGAGGGCGTTCCACAGGGCGGGCGCCACTACCGAGAAGGCCCTCTGCCTGGTTCCCTGTAACTTGGCCTCTCGCAGTGAGGGAACCGCCAGAGTTAAGCTGGAGCCTACCATATGTGTTGGCCTGGTTCCAAACTGAGGACCCTCTGCAGCAGCTTTGAGAAGAAAATTAAATTAGATTTCCCAAGCACAGTTCACCCACATAACTTCTAGTTAGGTCCCAATATATCTCATTCTTGTTTCCTTATGATGCCAGTCACAGAAATAGTTCACCCATCCATGGAACCTTAACTACACAGTAGGATGCTATATCTCACCATTTTATTTATATGCCATGTTTGCACACACAATCGTGCTAAAAGTGGATTACAACAAAGTGAACAGCAACGCCTCTCAAAATCAAAGCAAGAACTCTTTCATATCAGGCATAATAAAACTTCCACACAATAGCAAATATAACAATATACAGAAAACATTTCAACCAGCAAGGCATTAGCAACAACACACCTCCTGTCAATAACCAAAGCAGCAAGAAACCTTCACAGTACCACTTTTGTCTGAGAAACACCCCTCACAGTACCCCTCCTGTACCAACTTCTTATGACACTTCCAAAGGCAGCAGGTGGGATAGCTGGAAAAACCCTTCCCATGATGTTGCTTCCATACATTCAACTGGGTGAATGCATCCTCTCCACTTGGCAGCCAAAGAGTTGGGTTCCTGGAATGCTTGGAAAAGGGGTCCCTGGGTATCTGCTCTGCTTGCAGAAGGTTCCTGGTTCCATCCCCAGCATCTCTAGGCAGACCTGGAAACAGCTCCTGCCTGAAAACCTGGAGGGCTGCTGCCAGTGAGTGTAGACAATACTAAGTTAGATGGAACAGTGGTCTGGCTGACTGGCAGCTTCTTATGGGGTCCAAAACCAGATGTTGTGAAGTAGACATGGTTAGGGAGTTTTGCATGTTTTCAATTCTGCTGGAAGGTAAGACTAAAGCAAAAATATTACTGGTGAACTGAGGAGCTGAGTGATTGAAACCTATCCAGATGTGCATATTTAGATAGTATCTGCCTTGCATCACGGAGGCTGTAAATAGCCCCCACAAGGGCACTGCCAGAAGGCTGAAGTGTTTACAAGACTCCAGATATTTTCACCAAGTTCATCATTCCCGTTGCCACAACTGCTGCTGTTATTGCAGGATGAGCTCGTTAAAGCCTGAAAATAATTTTGTTTCTGGATCTTTTTGCTATCGCAGACAGTTCCTGAGAGGGGAAATGGGTGTGGAGCAACATGATTTTTAATGTAGGCTTATTACACGCCGTTATACTGCCAAGTCAGAAGAGTCCTGAAAGGTATGTTTATAAATTGCTAATGGTTTCTCTGCTGAGCTGCAAACAGCAACTTCTCACTGAAGCATTTAGTAACAGGCACAACTCAGGAGAGAAGGAATACACGAGGGAAGCGAAACCCTTCACTTCTTTCAGGAGTGTTTGGCCTTTAAGCTTCCAAGCAAAGAAGCAGTTCAGGTAGGCTAGAAGGAAAATCACTACAGCAATTGCTTTGGGCATGAAGGGTGAGAGAAGCAGCTCTCTCTTCCCATCAAACCCTAGTGAAAGTGAGGCTTCCCTGTACTTCGTGGATTAACCAGTTTACCTCAGTGGTGGCTTTTCTTGCTGTGATAGCATGGTTATGTGGTGCATGCTCTGGTTATCTCCCGCTTGGACTACTGCAATGCACTCTACGTGGGGCTACCTTTGAAGGTGACCTGGAAACTACAACTAATCCAGAATGCAGCAGCTAGACTGGTGACTGGGAGCGGCCGCCGAGACCACATAACACCGGTCTTGAAAGATCTACATTGGCTCCCAGTACGTTTCCGAGCACAATTCAAAGTGTTGGGGCTGACCTTTAAAGCCCTAAACAGCCTCGGTCCTGTATACCTGAAGGAGCGTCTCCACCCCCATCATTCTACCCAGACACTGAGGTCCAGCGCCAAGGGCCTTCTGGCGGTTCCCTCACTGCGAGAAGCCAAGTTACAGGGAACCAGGTAGAGGGCCTTCTCAGTATTGGCGCCCTCCCTGTGGAAACCCTCCCACCAGATGTCAAAGAGAACAACAACTACCAGACTTTTAGAAGACATCTGAAGGCAGCCCTGTTTAGGGAAGCTTTTAATCTTTGATGTATTAGGGTATTTTAATATTTTTTTGGAAGCCACCCAGAGTGGCTGGGGAAGCCCGGCCAGATGGGCGGGGTATAAATAAATTTATTATTATTATTATTATTATTATTATTATTATTATTATTATTATTATTATTATTATTGGGTAACTCACAACAAGGCTGCTTCAGACACAATGCTAAACCATAGTTTAGCAGTATGAGAAGAAGCCAAACCATTTCCCGCCTTTCATCTTCTGGAGAGCCCTTGAGGAGGCATGTGGAAGCTTTAACTTGCATTATTAAATAATTCCAGCTTCTGTGGAGTCTGAACCCAGACTAACTATGGTTAATTTTTACTATGGTTAGTGGAAACAATAAAATGTGAAGCCTTAGTTTGTGAAGCTGGTGTTTTTTCAGACCACACTGCCCAGGCTTGTGCCCCAGGGAGGTCACTTTGGTGTCGCTGACATGGTGGTTTGACTCACCCCTGGAGGTGCACTGCATTGTCTCTGGAGAAAAATGGGTGTCAACAAAAAAATGAGGTTAACTACCAATTAGTGCCATCATTTAGGATGACACTCTAGACTGCAGTCAACAGAAAACAGAAGCAAAAACTTCCCAATCCCTTCCTTGAAATCACACTGGAGGAGGAGAGGTTGTGGGTGGGCAATCAAACCCAAGAGAGGCTAGGCTCATTCTCCTTAAAACTAAACACTATATATTGTACAGTGGTACCTCGGGTTACAAACACCTCAGATTACAAACACTTCAGGTTACAGACTCTGCTAACCTGGAAGTAGTACCTCGGGTTAAGAACTTTACCTCAGGATGAGAACAGAAATCGTGCGCTGGCGGTGTGGCGGCAGTGGGAGGCCCCATTAGCTAAAGTGGTACCTCAGGTTAAGAACAGTTTCAGGTTAAGAACGGACCTCCAGAATGAATTAAATTCTTGGATTTGGATTTGGATTTGATATCCCGCCTTTCACTCCCCTTCAGGAGTCTCAAAGCGGCTAACATTCTCCTTTCCCTTCCTCCCCCACAACGAACACTCTGTGAGGTGAGTGAGGCTGAGAGACTTCAAAGAAGTGTGACTGGCCCAAGGTCACCCAGCAGCTGCATGTGGAGGAGCGGAGACGCGAACCCAGTTCACCAGATTACGAGACTACCGCTCTTAACCACTACACCACACTGGCTCTCTCACCTCTTAACCTGAGGTACCACTATATAGCATTATGTCTGACCCTCAGTCAGTTGTATCTTGACTGGGCAGAAATCCGCTCTGGTAGCTAGACCATAGTGGAGGTACAGTCAGAGTACTGACTCCTTTTCACCTTCTTTTAGTAGAAATATTATTCATTAAGTACCAATATTTCCCACCTTGCTTCCAAAGAGCTCAATGTGGTTCACAAAGTTCTCTTCCCTTTTTATCCTCAGAACATACTGTGAGGTATGCCAAGCTGAGCAAGAGAGAGAGGTAGAGTGGCCCAAGTTCATCCAGCAAGTTTCATGAACAGAGTGTCCGGCTCTCTAACCACTCCACCCCACTGGCTGTTATGACTTATCATATGGTGGGCTGGAAGGATTGTATAGCATCACCATTGAGCTTTTCTTAGACTGTGTTTAGATGTTACAAATCAATGCCACCAGTGATCTACGTTGTCCCATTTGATAGATACAGCCTATTTGGGTGCTTCAATGGGCAATCTGTTTAGAAAAGTTGCACTAGGCACCCCTTTGGGACATCTTAAGGGGGGAAACTATCAAGGAGACTGCATAGGCTCAGTTTTGCAATGACTGTTTGTACCTCCGTGTAAGATTAACTACCATCTGCTATAGCAAAGAATCTTGGAGCACCTGAAAGATCAACAAATTTATTATAATAATCCTTCATGGATTGCAGTCTACTTCATGCAACTGATGGACTGTGGTCATGAAAAACTATGCCAAAATATTCATAGGTTTGCCTTTTAAGGAGCTCCAAAATGCCTGGTTAAAGGTTACAGCTGGCTGTCTCAGTGAGCAAGCTAAGAAAGCTGTTCAGGAACCTCTATCCAGTACAGGGAGTGAATCTCAAGGTGGGGAGAAAATCTCTGTGCACAACAAAAGTCAAGAGAAAGTGGTGATATCTGGTGTTAAGCTGGTTCCATTTCTCCTCAACAGGTAGGATGTGAACCCCGAACACAATGTTGACAGCTGGTGAAAATGAACACAATCTGGATGGGGCTTCAGGTGTTTGTGTTTGCTCTTGTACCTTGTATACCAGTAACATTAAGACAGCAGGGCAGAACCATCCTAGATCTCCATTGAATTATACAACAAAAACAGAGGCGGCCTTCCAGAAAACACCAGTCATGTGGTCAAGAACATGCCTGGGTGTCCCAGAAAAATGCCACCAAAGAAACAAAACAAGGCACAAGAGAAGCAGCTGGTGGACAAAAGTCCTCACCACTGGTTGACTATCAGTAGGATAGTGGGACAGAGTGGGAGAGCCACCTCCTCATCACCAGCATCACTGCAGCTTTTCTGGGTGGGGGTGGGACAGGTCAGCAGTAAGGCTGTGATTGTGTGGGTGAACTGGTGGGAGCATTGGATTGGTGCATCCTCTGGTGCACCCATGCAGTCCAGAACTTGCTGCTGTCCTGCTTCTCCCCAGCTCTGTGTGGGTATGTTGCAGTGGCACCGATGTTGTGGTGGGGGCAGGCAGCTCTGTCCCTACACATGAGCCGCCACTGCTCACCACCACCAGCAAGAGGCCCAAGCAGAACCGTGGAACCAGGAAGAGTAAGCAGGATTCTCATTTACCCTACAGCAGGCTGGCGAGTCAGGCCAAAATGACTTGGCCTGAATCCCACAGCTACATCCTTTTTCATTGTTCCAAGACCATTCATTTACAAGGGGTGAGCAGGATCTCCGGGGCAGCCCTTAGTGCAAATGTTCCTGTAATAGGTGCCAGGGACCGTGCTGAGGAAAGCTGCACTGAGGAGGAATGGTGTGAGCCTCCCCCTCCCCTTGCTCCTGATCAGGACCCTGAATCTTCCCAGGAGCAGTGGGACAGTATAGATTTGGAACAGTGGTTTGCTGAGGGACATAGTTCAGAAGACCGAAGTTGGGAAGAACTGGGTGGTGAACAGCTAGGAGAAGAATCACTGGGAGAGAGAGAGTTAACAGAATTGCTTTCACTGGAGAGCATCCATCCACTCAGCCTAAGGTCAAGGAGGGCAGATAAGGTGGCCGCACAAAAAGCACAATGGTTGTGAGATCAGGTTGCAAGACGCGGAAGTGAAGTGGGTGACTAGGGGGGAGCAGGTGAAACCCTTAATTGGGAGCACCTTCATTCCTAGAAATGGATTCTTTGTTCTCTCACTATGATCATTAACATTTCTAACTGGTAAGAGACTCCTTCACTTTGTTTTGCTTATCTACTGCCAAAAAGGGGGAGGAAGCTGAGTCCCTGAAACCCGACAATAGGCAGCATTTTTACATTTTAACCATTAGTGATTCTCAGAACTGACTTGGGAGCCATGTTGAAAATTCTCTCTCACCTAAATATACAAAAATCTGAAGTCACTCCCAGATTACCTGTTTAATGAGCCTTCATCCTGGTTTCTTTGCATACATGGTGGGGAGGGGGGTTAGAGTATGTCAACTATTAAGCATTCATTGTGACTTGTTTGTAGGAAGTTTATGCAACATTGCATCAAGTTGTTGTTCCACACTTGCATTTCTCTGTCACTTTTCTTATTGCAAAAGGTCTGATCTGATTTTTTTGGGGGGGCAAGTTTGTTGCTGAAGAAGACCAAATTAACTATGGTTGCACAAATTTCCAGGATGTGATTGAATCGCACAGTGATTTTCTAGATCCAAAGCCACTTGCGACTGCCTCAGTATTAATCGGACCTGCCCCATCCTGCAGCAGGCTATTGCTGGTTTGTGGTATGCTTGGAAAATACCCATAAATCTGTATTTAGGGTTAAGGAACACTTTAAAGCCATTTCCCTGCCTGAAGGTTTCGCTGTTGCTGTATGTAATATTGATATCAGTAAGTGTCTGCATTTCCCCACCCCCCTTCCAAAACAGAGGCATCCCTGCTGGAGCTGCTCTGCTAACCTGGAATCGGCTATGCCTAAACAATTTCCCATTAATTTTATTTGAAATGCAAGAAGGGTGCCTAGACTTGAAGCATATTGTATCCAGAGCTCTAAAAGATGCTGCTTCAGGGTATCAGTGCCTTCATGCTGTTATTCTGCTGCTGTTAGCTGAGTGCAATCACTTTCTAATTTCTAAAGCAAGAGAGGGGGGTGGACAGCTTTGGCAACAGAGTAGGGCAGGCTCAAAGAAATAATCACATGGCAAGAGAGGCAGAGGGAGAGATCAGAAGTATCTTCTCCTCTTGTGGCTTCCTCTCAAAACCTAACTATACTTGATCTCCAGTTGGAGAAGAAGCAGCAAGCAACGCCCCCAGTAGGCCTCGAGAAATATCTTGTTTGTGCTAGCTACCAGGAGAGCTGCCACTCTTAACTGGCACAAATGCAATTCAATCAGAAATCCTGCCGTTTAGGCATTGAGGAATTAGAAAACAGGGTAATTAATACTTCGCATTTGTATAGCACTTCTGAGTATTTGCTGCACTCCTCAAACACTGTTTCAGTAATCCTTAAAGGGAACCCAGTAATCATCAGCATTTGTTTGTTTAACACATTAATCAGCCACGGTTCAGATGAAGCTCTTTGCACAGCTTACAAAATGAATGAATTTTTTTATATATATAAAAAAATATCACCACTGAGCAAAACATAAAATAGCAGGCACAACCCTAGTCCAATTCACACCTACAAAATAAAATGGCCTAGATTAAGGCCAGACCACATAGACGATTTCAGCAAGTGCCTAAATGACAAGGGTTCCTCCAGGTCTGCCTATCTGCCTGTAGTTCAGTCACATGATTTTTTCCCCACCCCATGTAAGTGTTGGAGGTTCCTTACGACCGAGCTGAAATAGCTCTCTTCCACGACGTACTTCGGAATCCATCAGGCTCTCCTCCTCTGACGGTGATTAACGACCTAAGCCTTTGATGAGGCTTCAGGCACGTTTCCCCACAGAGTATCTAAGCAGCAGAAGGGCGAGCAATATGTGCTACATCGCTACGTTTATTTCTAACTACGCAGGACAGAAAAGAATATGCATCTGCTCTCTGTGAGAGTCAGTGAACAACTGGAACAAAGAAACAGGAAACCAGTAACATCAACATCCATCTCCCATCTCCCGTGAGACTTCCAACAGTCTGGAATGTAAACAGAGTCTTGTGACTCCAAAAATTGCACAGTGGCATAAACAGAAACCTAACAGTAAGACCAGGGTACTCTCTTATCCTATACCTATATTGAAGCGGGCAGTTAGTAATTTTTTTCCTTTGAATTGAAGAGGTAACCACACAGTATGCTTTTCCTCTTTCTTTCTTTCACTATAATCCTAAAAATGCCATTTTCTGATTTTTGTATACCAAATAGGGCTCCTACACTTTATAACTTACATGATAAGCTATACTTGCTGAAATCCCCCCTTTTCATAGCTATTTGTTGTGTCTCGCTTTGCACCTGGACACCCTAACACCACATGCCAATCTGTGACTTTTTTATATATAAAAAGTGTGTAAGAAAACCTATATCTAAATATGTGTCACATTATCCATGACAGGTGTTGCCACAGAGCTCTCTGCCTTTCTCAGCATCTCCCTTGGCCTTGAAGAAATGGACTTGTTTCCTGAGAACCATGTTCTCATTACACCAAGCCCCCCCCCCAACACCCAGCACACAGATAGTGACACTCTGTGAAATACATTGGATAGTGCCCCTTACTAGCGTCATAGCTATTTTTGTTTACTGAGCTTATTCATATTGACTGAATAATATGACACTGGATCAGCTCTTTATGTTTCAGCACACAATAAGTTAAAAAAAGGAAGAAAATGGAAGGGAGGAGACAAAAGAATTGGCAAAGGATGAAGCAGTGTACAAATTTGATGCTCGGCTCTCTGAAACAATTTGGCAATAAAAAATCAAATGTGACAAGAAATTAATCCATATTGCGTTCTAATTACCGTTTGAAAAATGGAGGAAGTGTAAGATGTCGGAGGTACTTAACTTTGAAAGATGACTATTATGAAAACTTTGTATTTACAACTTTGGGTAAGAACATTTACAACTCTTTGATATAAATTACTTCAGTAGCTTTTCAGATGGTATGCACAGTGACAGCCCCTGCACTCATTGCCTTCAATGGGATTTCAACAGCTTAATTGGGTGCACAATTACCGCCCCATCAACATGTCAGTCTAGTACAGGCGCCTCTTATGCTGTATCTTGGCATGTGGGGGGGGGTCACTTAAGATTCCAGATTTCTGCCATTATTCAGAATTCCGAAGCCACAGCTTCATGGCTTTGCATGCAGAGGTTCCCTTCCCAACATCTCCACATAAGAGCTGGGAATGTCCCCTCTCTGAAACCCTGGAAAGCTGCTGCCAGTTATTGTGCATGATACAGAGCTAGACAGGACCGACCCAACCATGAGGCAACATGAGGTGACTGCCTCGGGTGGCAGAATCCACGGGGGCAGCAGATCCAGCCTCCAAAGAATGCATTGCCTGCTGCTGCAGTGATGCATTTCCTAGAGGTCAGACCTGCCACCACATCGACAGCCCCGCACCCATAAAAAATGCTGCCTCTACAGCAGTCTCTTGGCAAAGAGGAGGAGCTGCTGGTCTCCTCTCCTGCTTCTCTCACTTCGCACACACGCACACACACACACACAAAATCTGGCAGTTCAAATGCAGCTTGTAACTTTGCACTTACATGACAAGCTATTGCCTTGAACATGTCAACTCACCTATGAGGTGCTCAAAAACAAAGCAATAGAAAACGCATCCAGCTCAACACACCCGAGTGACATTAAGGTTATGAATCAAGTTGACAAGAGTCTGCTGACACCCGGAGTATCAAAATGACCTGAGACAGGACCTTGAGGAAATAACTCTGCAATTTCCTGCTGAATGGCCCAAGTACTTGGGAAAGCACTTTCCATTCCCTGCTTGCTCTCGGGCATTCTGGTGGCTTCAGCATGGCGAAACTAAAACACTGGAAGGGAAAAGTCAGTTTAGAGCAATTTATAGATTAAACATCTTGAAATGGTTATTTACTGACTCAGGCAGTAAACTTGCCACCCAAGTTTCCATTTGGTTAATTTAGACTTACGCACTCAGTTTCAGGCATTCTTTAGCTGCAAGAACCTGTCATGCTTGACTTATGGGATTGAGTAGGAACAGGGTCAACAGCATGGGGCACCCAGCTGGACCCACCCATGGGGGAATTTCCAGGGAGGGAGCCATGCTGGTTACTCCTTAGAGACCAAGGGCCAAGACAGACATCAGGATCAATACATCCTTGCATTTGACAAGCATTTTTTAAAATGCAAATAGCCCTTGAAAGGGGCTGATAAATATCAGGAACACAGCAAGTGGTGATGGTGGGAGTTTAACCCTTTCCTTCTCTGCTGTGGTCCTGATGGAAATTATTTATTTGACGTTGATATTTGCCTTGGGAGGAAATACTCCTTTGGTGTTAGTGCAAACAGCAACTTCAAAAGAGCCATTTTTATCAGCAGAGAATGAAAGGGTTAACCCCCCTTCCCTATTGCAACCTCAGTAATGTTCATTCACATGCACCCAGTTTCTGCTATTTACGTCTTCTGTTTTTAATGTCCACATTAAACACAAAGGCACATTGTGGAACCATAGTGATTTGGTTTTAGCCAGGCTAAGAACTGAATGCCAGATGTAGAGAGCATGTAAGCAATGAAGAGGAAATATAGCATTCACTAGTAGTTAGTGGACTCTGAAAGGACCGATCGCATACAAGAGGTGTAGCCAGAGGTGCTGATAGGTTGCATAGAGATGATAGTTTTGCAGCTCTAAATCTGCCAGCATGATGAGGATGCTCAAACGACACATTACTCTTACTTTCTTTTATTTAACTAATTGCCAGCACACCTTCTCCCCCATCATTAATGGGACCATAGCACACAATATTCCTCACTTCCAAAATCAGCCCACCTTCAGCTGTGAGGCTAAGGGATGCTAAGTGGTCTAAACCACTGAGCCTCTTGGGCTTGCTGATCAGAAGGTCAGCGGTTCGAATCCCCGCAACAAAGTGAGCTCCCATTGCTCTGTCCCAACTCCTGCCAACTTAGCAGTTTGAAAGCACACCAGTGCAAGTAGATAAATAGGTACTGCTGCAGCGGGAAGGTAAACAGCGTTTCCGTGTTCTCTGGTTTCCGTCACAGTGTTCCGTTGCACCAGAAGCAGTTTGGTCATGCTGGCCACATGACCCAGAAAGCTATCTGTGGACAAACACCGGCTCCCTCAGCCTGAAAGCAAGATGAGCACTGCAAACCCATAGTCGCCTTTGTCTGGACTTAACTGTCCAGGGGTCCTTTACCTTTACCTAAGGAGAATAGGTCCAGTCAGGGAAGGCATACCTCTCCCATCTGCTGGCATCCCAGGAACAATCCTGTGGCAGTAATTAACTAAATGCGGAGGGAGAGCTATGGTTGCACAATACACATTCAGCATAAAGTGTCATTCGACTCCAAGATATACTGGGATCCCTTTTCATTAGACTGCTGTGCCAATAGTTTCATGCAGACTGGAATGGCAGCATAGCTACTCTGATAATCACCCCACATAGCTGGTCCTGGAGGTTACCACAGTCAATGCATGGTGTCAAAAAGTCGCAGAGAGATCAAGAAGGAGAAAGTTCACACTCCCTTTGTCCCATTCCCAGTAAAGCTCATATCTGACCTCCACGGCTCACAAGAGGTCCATGCCCCCCTCTCCTCTCCTTCCAAAGGATGTGATAGTCCTTGCTGTATTGCTAAGGTATGTTTTAGGACGTTCAGCTAGATCAGCTCAAAGTCCAGCGCTTGCTCAAAGAGGGGAAGCTATACCCTTGGCTCCAGGGTCCCTGTGTGCTCAGGAAGCAACACTGAAGGATTAGGAAATGTGAATTCTACACAGCAAAAAAAGGGGAAGTCATCCAAGTCTGAAACTCAACAATCTCCTGTTATTCAGAATTTATTGTAGCTGACTTTGTGTCTTAGCATATAGGTCTTTTTCCATTTCCAAAGTCTAGTAAATATTGGAAGAAAATAAACAATAGTCATTACAGTGGAGGAAGTAGATTTAATGGGGGAAATCCTGTTAAGAGATTAGAATTCAATTTCCACTCAGCCATTTAACTGATTTCCAATTTCCATTTCCTTGTACGCACTAATAACCTAATTTGTGGTCCTGAAAATATACATTGCGGGTAATGTAATTTTTACTTCAAAGCATTACTTTATGAGAACTCTACCTTTAGAAATACAGGCTCAAAAATACAAGCACAACTTTCTATATTTGGTAAGGAACCTTTTATCGTGAATATTAAATTATCCTTTGAAGCACTTTTTCAGGTTTTGTGCACATCTACAGAAGTGTTCCTGTCACCTTGCACCTGGTCACATTGACCTTAGTGCAAAAACAGGTGCAAAGGGTGGCCTTTGAGTCTGATCTTGCTCAAAACTGCAAATGAATGGGAAAGGAAGTTTGCGTCACATTTGTTTCATTGCATAACTGTAGCTGGCCAGAATGGCCTCTCACTTGGTACAGCAAAGACTGCCTGTTTCAAGAAACAAACACACAGTCAGGACAGAAACTGAAACTGTCTATTGCATTATAAACTTGCTGGTAGGGACAATTTTGTTTCTTTAAATCTTTGTATAAAGGTAAAGGGACCCCTGACCATTAGGTGCAGTCATGGCCGACTCTGGGGTTGCGGCGCTCATCTTGCTTTATTGGCCGAGGGAGCTGGCGTACAGCTTCTGGGTCATGTGGCCAGCATGACTAAGCTGCTTCTGGTGAACCAGAGCAGCGCACAGAAACGCTGTTTACCTTCCCGCCGGAGCGGTACCTATTTATTTATTTGAACTTTGACGTGCTTTCGAACTGCTAGGTTGGCAGGAGCTGGGACTGAGAGACGGGAGCTCACCCTGTCGTGGGGATTCAAACCGCCGATCGGCAAGTCCTAGGCTCAGTGGTTTAACCCACAGCGCCACCCGTATCCCCAAAATCTTTGTATAGCACATAGTTAATTTTAGTTGCTTCATAAAAGAAATACAGAATGCAGAAATAAAAATGATATCCATTGCTGCCCCAGTGGGCTTCCAATGGTGCAACAGGCTTTTGTTTCATCTTCCCACCCCACCCCACTCAACCAAAAATTTGTAAGGGAGGGTTCCCCAATCCTCCGGAGCTGAATTTGAGGGTGCATTGGGAATCAGGAGAGGAAAGACAGGAGGAGAGGGAGTTCCATTGCACATGGAGGTCACTTGGACACAACCTATTATTTATTATTATTATTTATAGAATGTATATACCGCCCTATACCCGGGGGTCTCAGGGCGGTTCACAGAATAAAATCAAGATAGAAAACCACAAAATACCTAATAAAAAGAAAAACAGCAACCTAATACTCCCCTCCCCCCCCAAAAAAAAACATTTTAAAAGGGCATAGGATATAAATTGGATCAACCAAATGCCTGGTTAAAGAGGAACGTTTAGGCCTGACACCTAAAGGTATATAATGAAGGCACCAGGCGAACTTCCCTGGGGAGAGCATTCCACAGACAGGGGGCCACTGCAGAGAAGACCCGTTCTCATGTTGCCACCCTCCAAACCTTTCAAGGAGGAGGCACACGAAGGAGGGCCTAGGAAGATGATCTCAGGGTCCGGGAAGGTTCATATGGAAAGAGGCGATCCTTGAGGTATTGCAGTCTTGAGCCATTTTATTAACAACAACATGTGATTATTAATATGCGGTTACACTGTTTCTCTCCCACCCTTTCTAAAAATAAAGGGTTTAATCACATGTCACTGAATATTGCAAATGTCAGCCTTGGTCTTGGCATCTGCCTATGGTGCTAAACCTGCTTATTAACAGCTCATATTTGGATGGTTGCCAGTCCGTTGGCTGAAGAGACCTGGATCCGGTCCTTACGCAGCTTATTTAGCTCTGAAGTCTTAAAGACAAACTCTGCCCTCTGTGGTACTGCTGCATATATGATGTGGTTCCTCTGGCAGCAGTAAAGTTACTGAGGGTTTGGATTTGTAAAAGCTGTAACGGTATTTGATCATTAAGAGGTATGCTCTCTGATTTATCCATGCATGTAATTTCCCTTGACAACCCCTCGAGGGGTGGGGTCATTTCACCCTGACATGAAAATAGACATCAATATGGTTTTATGTGACCTTTCGGGAGTGCCATATTTTGTCAAGCTGTTCTTTCATTAGGGCTGAAACTGTAAAGAAAAACAATAGCCTTTTCCCTTCAGAAAGCTGAGACTTTGGAGATGACTATATAAATAATTTCCCAAAGTAAAAAAAAAAAGGGAAGAAAATTCTTGCTTGTTTACCTTCAAATAAAAATCCTCTCAGAAGAAAAGCAACCCTCTCCGCCCACCAAAAAAACCACGAGCAAAGTGTGCTCCATGATAAACAGAGTGCTGAATTTCAGGAGCTTCCTGCCTTGATTGCCACTCTGAGATAAAAATCATTCCTCACACTTTGAGACAAAAGTAAATGGCAGTTTGCAATGTTAAGAACCCCTGTGGAAATAAGATGAAATGAGACGAGGCTTCCAGACCTGTGAGAAAAATCAATCTGATGGAAAATTGACAAACTTGTTTAACGTGTCGGCACAAGATCCGAGAGCTGACCCGTAGAGACCTCCACTTAGACACACTGTGAAGTTACTGTCAGTTCTCTTAATCTGTTCAATTACACAACAGGATCTCAAAGGGGAATTTTTACCAAACATCACTTTAAATTAACTTTTTCTCCTCTGTGTTTTAACCCCCCAGCCTTACCTCCCATCTCAAATAATGCTTCTCCAGCATCTCTAATAATTTTTTTTCTAAACCCAATTGCCTGTCAATGAACATTTTACATGAAAATCAATTTCATTATTTTTTTTATTAGTTGGAGAGGAATCTACGAGGCTTTATTTTTTCAAAACAACAACAACAACAACACATCACATCAAAAAGATGAATTTCAATATTTCATGACAAGTTTAACCCCGGTGCAACATTGCTAACTTTTCAGCTATCACTCATATTCACGGATGGGAAAGTTATTAACAAACAATCCTATGCATGCCTACTCAGGAGGAGATCCCACTGAATTCAACAGGACTGACTTCTGTGTAGACATGCATAGGATTGTGCTGTAACAATTTCTGCAGGGTGGATAAAATAAATGTCATTTGCCGGCACTACAAGGCAAAGTCACAGAAGAGTCTGAGAGAGAAGGAAAAACTGGTCTGGATTGCTCCCAACTGCTCCTGAGTTTCCTACTATTTTTACATAAATGCTCACTGGGCAAGTGAGGTTCTGAAATCAGGACTGTAGTCCTATACATCAGTTACTGAAAAGTTACACTCTCTTTAAAGAATGAGGTTGTAACAGTATTGAAAAGAAACAGTCCTGGATTCACAGAAACAAATTTCACACCACACGTTCCATGAGATGAGGGCATTGGAACGGCCACATCAGATAACGAATCAGAAGAAACCTTGGCTACAGCTTGTGGTTAGTGAAGAGAGCACATAACTGTGAATCTAGGTTTGAGTAACATGCCAGGACAAGCCTTGACTTAGCTTGCTGTGGCACTGAAAGGGGAAGAACCAGGGAGGAGCAAAAGGGCTGCAGGCTGTTCTGCAGGAACCCACATGTCCATGCCATTTCTGTAAGACATACAATAATCCCTCGTTTTATGTTTGCGTTGTTGTCCCTCCTTGTTTGTACCAGGGCCGACCAAAGATGTCTGTCACCTGAGGTGAACCACAAAATGGTGTGTCCTCCTTCCCACCAGAGAAGAAGGGATGAGTGAAGATATACATCAAGAACAGGGGTGGTGGTGGTAAAAATTGCTCCGGAGATGTCCTGCCCCTATAGATCCTGTTGTCTGAGGCAGTCGCCACACCTTGCCTCACGGGTGAGCCAGCCATGGTTTGTAGTGAACTGTAAGCCTCTCAGGGAGCCTTTTTAAGGCAGAAGAGTGGGCCAAACATTCTTTAAATAATAATATAAAAAGAGGAGCACATATAAGCACCCAGTGACTCTAGATGTGAAGAGATTTTGTTTTGTTAATCCATTGTGATCTTTTTGCTGATATTCTTTGGCTCTTAGCGGTGCAGTGTACAGGCAGGAGCAGAGGAAAGGTATCATAGAAACACTTGTACTTTGATTACAGTGACAGCACAGCAATGTCTCGGGAGGAAGTCACAACCAATACCAGTCCACTGAATTTCTGCAAACTGTGTGGACAGGTGTGGGGTACTCCAGTACGCATGTCCTACAGGGATCGGTTGCTCTGAAACAGTCTATCTAGCCAATTTAAATTGCAGCTGCCTGAATGTTCCCCAGATGGAAAGAACTGCTTTATTCTAGGGGCAGCAGACAGACAGACGTGTGATATGATAACAGTCCTGGCCTTCAACCAGTGGAAATATTTAGCTAAAAGTAGGATGAAACTAGACAGCCTGGAGGAACCCTGAAGAAAAGGAACAGCTGCAGGGCCTTCATGAGGCATAATGAGCATAAAAGAACTTTCCAAAACACCTGGATTACAAAGCACCTCTGATAGCAATGGAAAACTCTCCAGGCAGACGCAAAGTGTTCTCTCTCATATGCAAAGCAGCATTTAGATTTTCACATCAACCTATATGCAATTTGCTGTACACACAATGTCTGTCACTTGGCCGACAGACTTATATTGGCTGGATTGTTTCAACTAATGTTAAAAAGCTGCTTGCCGTATTTTCCTTCCTAAAATATTGCTTCCGTTCAGCAATATGGTTTGACCTGACTATACTTCCAAATAAGATGGAGGAAGAGTTCAGACATCTTGTTTGTTGCAGCCTTGTGGCAAAAGAAGTAAAATGTGACTGGAACATAGCTGTCAACGTTTCCCTTATTTTAAGGGAAATTCCCTTATTCCGAATAGGATTCCTCGCAAGAAAATGGAAAAGTTGACAGCTATGGACTGGAATTGTCCTCCGCTGAAGCTGAGGGTCACTTTAAATGACTCAGCCACATTTACAGGAATCAATTACATGGCATAAATACAGTAGAAATTAAAGTCTACTTTAATTTCAATGTAATTTCAATTTTAAAGTCAATGTAGGTCTTTCAAGACCGGTGTTATGTGGTCTCGGTGTTATGTGGCCGCCGAGACCACATAACACCGGTCTTGAAAGACCTACATTGGCTCCCAGTACATTTCCGAGCACAATTCAAACTGCTGGTGTTGACCTTTAAAGCCCTAAACGGCCTCGGTCCTGTATACCTGAAGGAGCGTCTCCACCCCCATCGTTCTGCCTGGACACTGAGGTCCAGTGCCGAGGGCCTTCTGGCGGTTCCCTCATTATGAGAAGCAAAGCTACAAGGAACCAGGCAGAGGGCCTTCTCGGTAGTGGTGCCCGCCCTGTGGAACGCCCTCCCATCAGATGTCAAAGCGATAAATAACTACCTGACATTCAGAAGACATCTTAAGGCAGCCCTGTTCAGGGAAGTTTTTAATCTGTGATATTTTAGTGTATTTTTGGTTTCTATGGAAGCCGCCCAGAGTGGCTGGGGAAACCCAGCCAGATGGGCGGGGTGCAAATAAATAATAATAATAATAATAATTATTATTATTATTATTATTATTATTATTATTATTATTAGTGTTCCATGAGCTTCTGATTCAGTGGTTGAGATCCCACAAGGTAAGTTATGTCCACATGATTAGTTTATTTAAACCAGGGGTGGGAAACCTCAGACTCAGGGGTTGAATGTGTCTTCCAAGCCCTTTGGGATTCTCCTCAGGCCACACCCCTCCTTCGCCATACTTTCCTTGAGGTTGGCTTTTTCACTGGTGGTACCAGTGTTATGGAATGCCCTCCCTGCTGAAATATGAGAGGCCCCTTCAGTGTTGGCATTCCGCCGGCTTGTCTTTAGGCAAATAGCCCCTTGAACTGAACTTTCAGTGTTACAATTTTTTTAAAAAAAACCACAAGCCAATAATGGCCACTTACCTGGTACAGAAGTGGGCAGCGGTTGCAACTCTCAGCACAGTGTTCCCCCTTCCTTCTGAAGTCATGCCATATTTGCCCCAACCGTTGGCTCCTCTCCCCTAGCCACCATGGTGCCTGCTGGGTTCCTGCCAAACCCAGTTTGAAATTTCTGGCCAATCCACAACAGCCTTGGGGGCGGGGCAATCAGAGCGGACCACACTGGAGGGAGCTTTACTCTTATCTGCTCCAAGAGAACAGTCGGCCCCAGAGCATCACCGATCCAGCCCACCCTCTAATCTTGTTTTTCTTCCCAGGCATGCAGGCATTGCTATGGTTGTACGACAGCTGCTGTTTTTGCGGGGCCGGGAAGGAATTTCCCCTGCTCTGCAGGTTTTGCCTTTTCCATAGCAATTGTCACCACTTTGGTGGTTTAGGCCTTAGGTGGAATCCTTTAGTCAAGCATCTGAAGAAGGGGTGAAGTGGTGACTCACCCACTTCCTGCAGTGGCGATAACAGGGTACGCCGTTAGAGGGGTCATGAGGGTAGTCTCTGTCCACAAGCACATGACAGAGGGGCCTAGGGATACCCTCAGCGATTTGGGGAGGGACCAGCTGCGTAAAATCATGTTTGTGTTGGTCCCATATTCCCCTAACTGACCCTAACATGCCTCAGACCCTCAGCAAGGGGCTGAGAGGGATACACACCCAATGCCTATATCAAGGTTTACCTACATCCACCTGGCCCTGGGACTCCTCATGAGGAAGCTGTTCCTGGAGGAAGAACTGTGAGGGGAAGAGACTTCATCAGGCAAGGCCTCCTTCCACCTGCCTTGCTCCACCCTCTGGCCCTAGGAGTCCTCATAAGGGAGCTGTGCCTGGAGGAAGAACTGTGAGGGGAGAAACTCTATCAGGCAAGGCCTCCTTCCACCTGCCTTGCCCCACCCTCTGGCCCTGGAACTTCTTATAAGGAAGCTGTTACTGGAGGAAGAACAGTGAGGGAAGAGACTTCGTTAGGCAAGGCCTCCTTCCACCTGCCTTGCTCCACCCTGATCCAGGGGTTGGCAAGGTTTACCTCACCTGGGCTGGTTCACTCCACGGAGATCCCTCTGTGGGCCGGATTGCACACATGCCTGCGATTTCCGGCGTCTGCATCTGCACAGATGTGATTTCTGACATCTGTGTAGATGTGATTTCTGACATCTGTGCATGCGCAGATGCGATCCCCGGTGCCACGGAAGCAAGTCCCCGCGCCATGCTGTGCCAGTTTAGCGCAGCACACAGGGACTAGCTGAGCGGGCCGCTTGGTTTGGGGGCGGCTTGTGGGCTGGTTAAACGACCCCCATGGCCGCTTGTGGCCCATGGGCCTTAGGTTGCCTACCCCTGCTCTAGTCTCTGCTTCTCAATCTGTATTGTATTATTTCATGTACTGTGGTTTGCCGTTGTTTTATTGATTATAGTTTAGAAATTATTTATTGTAACTGTTGAGTGGACTTCTGTTTAATTTTTATATGTTATTATTATTTTATACTATTTTAATAATTGTTGAATGTTACTTTTTGATGTAGGTTGCTTACTTATTTTAAAGTTTTGTTTTATTATCACATTTTTGTATTGCATTAGATTGTTATAAGAAGTACAGTGGTATCTCGGGTTAAGTACTTAATTCGTTCTGGAGGTCCGTTCTTAACCTGAAACTGTTCTTAACCTGAAGCACCACTTTAGCTAATGGGGCCTCCCGCTGCTGCCACGCCGCCGGAGCAAGATTTCTGTTCTCATCCTGAAGCAAAGTTCTTAACCCGAGGTACTATTTCTGGGTTAGTGGAGTCTGTAACCTGAAGCGTATGTAACCCAAGGTACCACTGTACATTTTTTGTTTCTTCAGCTTGTAAGCCGCCTTGAGTATTGTAAGATAGAAAGACGGTATACAAATTAAAAATGATGATGACGATATGTTGTCGTGTCTTCTCCTTTGACTGTGAGGCCTGGCTCCTGGGAGAGGGGGTGCTGTGGGTACGCAATAATCATGCCTTGGCAGAGCTAACCGGGTCCTGTTAGCTGACTGTAGTGTCCTTACTATGCATTACGTATTTTTAAAAAAGTGGAACAAACAATATTCTTTTCCAACCTTAATTGCATGTACCTAAATGAATTCAGAATGTTGATAGGAATCCAGAGGCCTCGAAGGTTTGAGTACACTATTCATATAGTCAGCATTTACAGTGCATTTATAATGAATATAATCTTCCTAGAAAGAGAATAAAAAATAAAACCAGAGATTGCGCAAATACACTGCTCCAGGCATAATCAACCTTTGAATATCAAGGGGGCAGTGCTTTCAAAGCTACGCTCATGCCCATGTTCCTTCCGAAAGGAAAGAAAGAAAAGGTTGCCTTGCCATCAGTGTACCCATGTGCATTGCTCCTTGTTTGAATTATGCTTGTGAAGTGCACATCTAAGCAGTTTATATGGAGGGGGAATGGAGATAATGGTAGAGCCCTCCCTCCCTCTTATCTGTTTCATATGGATGGGACACTACGGTACTCCTCCAGAAAAAGGGGAATTACAGGGAGTGTCGTGCTAAGGGTAAGATGTGCCACTGAAATCTGCTTTGATTGATCATGTGGACAAGCCCTTGGCTGGTGGCAATTGAGAATTACTGCCCCATAATTCAATCAATGCCTTTCCTTTATTTTGTTCACAATGAAGGCTTTTAGTTCTGAAAAGACGTATAATTCAGTGTCTAAGAGAGAGAGGGAACGAACGAAAAGCAGGTTTAAAAGAGTAAATCACTCTTTGCCTTACTATAAAATTAACTACTACAACAGAACACTAGAGATGAATGCAACTATTTTAATGCATCTCTTGGGGGGAGGGGATATTGCACCAGCTGGCAACTGCTATAAAAATGCCAAGATATTAGCGGTGGCTTTCCTAGGAAAGAAACATCACTGAGTGCAGCTCTGATAACAAATGGCAGGATTTCAGTAGTGGCCAAGGGCAAGTCAGTAAATACAAGAAGGGAGACAATCCTTGCCTTCAGTTCGCCTGTCAGCGAGTTGATTGATTGTTGCACAGAGCCTTGAATCCCACTCCTGTTGTTATTTGCTTCACGTTTATTTAAAAAAAGGGTGCCAGTGGGTAACAATCACATTGGCACCAGGAACTTTCAATTATGCAGGCAGGGAAGGCAGAAGTAAATGTATTGTTGCACGCCATCCCAATCCCAGAATGATGTGTGCAAGATTCCAGGGTTCCAAGCGCTTAGCCAGCATTAACGCCCCAAAAAGGTCTCATTTCTCCCATAGACATGGCCTTGGAGTCAAACAGAAATCGATCATTGCTCTGCTTCTCTGGCTTTCCAGGCTGCAGCTTTTCTTCTGGGTCACAATTACAGCAAACTCTCAGCTCAAACCCCAGCTTTGTTGGTTACAGCATGGTGCTGGCAACGCCAAGGTTGCAGGTTTGATCCCCATATGGGACAGCTGCGTATTCCTGCATTGGACTAGATTATCCTCGGGGTCCCGTCCAATTCCATGAGAATTGGGGGAAGCCCCCCCATTTGCATTTGGCACAGATTCCTTTCTCTGTTTGCTTCCTTAATGGCCCATCACCTTTCCTTTGTTCTCTTAATGACCCATCACTCCAGGCAATTATCTCAACACATGGAGCTAGCCTGGCTTATTTAGATTTTAACACTTACTGGATCCAGGAATTATAGGTGTCAGGCACCCACAAACTAATAACAGTATTCAGCTTTACCTGTGGAGTTGTTATCGTCATTGTGCCTGCCAAAGTGTTTTTCTGTTTCTGTGAGTCACCTGTCTACCTGAACATATTGTGGTTCTGTTACCCAGGAACTCCTGTGTCAGATCCTATGGTTACCGGTAATTGCTTGCTTGATTTCATGGAACTGTCAGGGCTGGGCTATTAGTACAGTGGTACCTCAGGTTAAGTACTTAATTCGTTCCAGAGGTCCGTTCTTAACCTGAAGACCACTTTAGCTAATGGGGCCTCTTGCTGCCTCTGCGCCACCGGAGCACGATTTCTGTTCTTATCCTGAAGCAAAGTTCTTAACCTGAAGCACTATTTCTGGGTTAGCAGAGTGTGTAACCTGAAGCATATGTAACCTGAAGCATATGTAACCTGAAGCATATGTAACCCGAGGTACCACTGTAGTAGTCTGGAGATAGCCAAGAATTGGTCCAAGGGCAATCAGGATCAAGTAGAAAACCAGAAGACTGGAATGGAGAACAAACCAGGTGTCAATAAAGTAGGGCAGGGATGAGGAACCTGTGAGCCTCTAGATGTTGTTGGCCTAAAATTCCTGCTATCCCTGACCACTGGCTTTGCTAGCTGTGGCTGATGGGATACCAAGAATACCTGGACAGCCTCAGGTTCCCATCCTCACAGTAGAGGGATCAGAGGGTAAATCAGAGGAGAGGACCAGTAAACAAATTGGGAGTCAGGACAAATAACAGAAATGCAAAAGACTAGATTTCTGGTTGACCTGAGTGCTCAAGCAGGGCTTAGCTGGAAAATGAAGTCTGTTATATGATCCAGTGGCCAGGCCAGAACTGGAAGGTTTCTCCAGGGCCAGCGGACAGCAGTTCCTGACACCAACAAAGACAATAGAAGAGTAGGGAACACTAAGGAAGAAGAAAAAGGGAAGGGAACAAAGCTAATCTGTTTCAAGATGGATCTCATGAAAACTGAACAATGGGGTCCCATGCGACGAATGTGTTCTTAAAGATTCTGTTTCCACAGCGCAGGTGTTTATATATAACAAGAGAATGATCTCAGAAAAGAGGGATCCATAGAACCTCGGGGTATTTGGGAAGTTAGTTCAATACCAGTCTCCTGGCTATTGGTATTGTGTGAACAGGTTGGGATGGGCTCCTTGTGCATAATTCTACAGGGAGTCAAATGAATAGAAGATTGAGGGCAGTGGAGCTATTGAACTATTGTTGGATTTCATATGCAAATCCTGGGTGGAGGTTGATTACCTTAGGAGGCAACACTTGCTGGCATGGAACTATATTCCCATCAGAATGATCAGACAGAAGAGTGTTCTTATGGTGGCTGTGTGTAGAAGGAATCACATGCAGAGTAATGTATTTGCATATAGCTGAAGTCCCTACATCTCCATGGCTACAGAGGGTAATCCTGCCTCCTGTTATGAAGGAGAACGAGAGCCCAACGCTCTTCACTTCCAGTGGAAGCTGGTCCATTAAGACAAGTGGAGCACTGCTCCTCCAACCTACAAAGTGTTAGAATCTTATTTGGAAAGAATTGTACAATTGTTTCAATTGCCTCTTCTCGCTTGCTTGCGGTCACCTATGATAAATAGCTTTCCTTGATGTTGGAGAAAAAAACACTTGAGATTCATTCAAGCTCTTGCCCTCAGAAGAACAGCTACCAGATATATGTTACTTCATTCGCCTATATTTACGATATTGTGTCAAACAAGGTAGATCATTCTCATGTTTTAAACAAATGTATTCTGGCAGCATTTTATTTTAAACCCTAATATGATTAATATGGGAACCTCGCAGGGTGCTCCCAGTTGACATTCTCTGCTCTCAACCTATGTACTGCTATAAAGAAGAAAGAAAAATAAGATGTTACTCCAGGGCAGGCATCAATCTCCATAAACAGTTGCTGATTCATCATCAGCTATCTTGCATTGGTCTGATGTATCCATGATGGGAAGACCCCAGAAGGAGAATTTTTTAGTGTAGTGCCTAAATTTTCTTCATGTTGTCATGTAAAAGAAAAAAGAAAAAGGCTCCCCACTGATTTTCCCTTATTTTATTGCATTCTTCTTGGTGGAATAAACAGAACCTGGAGTTTTCAAATATGCATAGGTTGTAGGGAACAGTGACCCCAATTCTCACATCACTCAGACTGGGTTACCTCTGAAGTTACTTTGAGAAGTGTCGTCTATATGGCCACTTGTGCTTTTGCTTGATTTAAAACTATGCCAGAGACAAGATACTATGCTGAGGGGGCAATCTGGGCTCTTTAATACACCCTAGAGGACTCTGGGCACATAAAATAATAAATAGATTTTTTTTCTTTTTTCACTATTTATTTCTCTTTAGGTGTCTAATATAATTCTTCACGCACTTCTTGTTTGAACTAACAATAAAAACAGAAATGACAGAGTGTTGGTCCATTGATCGAAATAATAACAACAAAGCCACAATAGGGCAATATCTAAGCTATCACAAAGCAGAGAGCAAACTTTTGAATTCTCCAGACAATGTATATCTGTCCTATTGAAATCAATGGGACCCAGAGGTACTTAGTTTTGGTTGGTTTGAGTTCCATGTATGTTTTACTTTGGTTGATAGAAGACCCACCCTAAAGGTAAAGCAATGTATGGCAAGGCAATCCTATGCATGTTTACTCAGAAGTAAGTCATAGAATCATAGAATCATAGAATCATAGAGTTGGAAGAGACCACAAGGGCCATCGAGTCCAACCCCCTGCCAAGCAGGAAACACCATCAGAGCACTCCTGACATATGGTTGTCAAGCCTCTGCTTAAAGACCTCCAAAGTAGGAGACTCCACCACACTCCTTGGCAGCAAATTCCACTGTCGAACAGCTCTTACTGTCAGGAAGTTCTTCCTAATGTTTAGGTGGAATCTTCTTTCATGTAGTTTGGATCCATTGCTCCGTGTCCGCTTCTCTGGAGCAGCAGAAAACAACCTTTCTCCCTCCTCTATGTGACATCCTTTTATATATTTGAACATGGCTATCATATCACCCCTTAACCTCCTCTTCTCCAGGCTAAACATGCCCAGCTCCCTTAGCCGTTCCTCATAAGGCATCGTTTCCAGGCCTTTGACCATTTTGGTTGCCCTCCTCTGGACACGGTCCAGTTTGTCAGTGTCCTTCTTGAACTGTGGTGCCCAGAACTGGACACAGTACTGCAGGTGAGGTCTGACCAGAGCAGAATACAGTGGCACTATTACTTCCCTTGATCTAGATGCTATACTCCTATTGATGCAGCCCAGAATTGCATTGGCTTTTTTAGCTGCCGCGTCACACTATTGGCTCATGTCAAGTTTGTGGTCAACCAAGACTCCTAGATCTTTTTCACATGTAAGTCAATGGGACTTACTCTCAGGTGGCCATACATGCATGTATTTCCAAATTTGGTGTCCTCCAGATGTTTTGGTCAGATTCCATCACCCCAGCCAGTATGCTCAATGAGTAGGGATGATGGCAGTTGTGTTTCAAAACATCTGGAAGAAGCCATGTTGGGGAAAGCAAATGTACTGCAGTGTAATTGCTAGACCCTGCTACCTCCTTGTAAAAGTTATTAAAATCCAGTTTTTACAAAGCTTATTCAAAGCACTATAGTTTTGTCTGCTGAAAGATAACCCTCCAGAAAGGTACTAAGTAATATTGGTATTATTTCATGCTGATTAAATTGACATCCATTCAAAACAATTATCCAGAGCTAGTGATTTTGCAGTTGTTATTGGAGAGAGATTTGCATGTTGGATGGACACAGCACACTACAATTGGGGGGGGGGATCGATCCAGCACTACTTGCGTATAGTTGTATATCCATTTATCTCTGTGACATTATAGTTTTATCTGAAAGGCAGCAAACTTAAGTTTGGCAGAAGAAGTTGTCTTTTCCCCCAGCTACGTTCTGAATCCCTAAGAAGATAAAGCGAGACATCAACTATCTATAAAAAAACCAGGATATTTCTCTTACCTTCCCAAAGAGCAGGTCCAGAAGCACTAAAATATTCTGAAACGCAAGACCTTCATCAGCTGGCAGAGAGCCAGGCATGTCCAAAGTCTGTTTTGGGGGCCTAATCCAGCCTACTGGTTGGTTTAATCCGGCCCTGTGGCAGTTTATTTTCTGGGGTAAATCACAAAAAAGCTCAACTTCTATCCTAAAAAAAGGTTGGCCCTTTGGTCGGCCCTCACAGCCCTTTACTTCGTCAAATCTGGCCCTCTTTGAAAAAAGTCTGGACACCACTGCTTTAGGCACTTGATGAGGGCTCATGACTTTTGCAAGTCCTCCTCCAGTGAACACCAGACAGTTGTTATAGGAATTGCTTACAATGCTTTTCAGGAACCAAATGGGCAATTGCAGTGGCAGCCAACTTGCATTTATCAGAAACGTGTTGATGCTTCTATCGCCTTCCCCGACTCCACTTTCCTGGCTTGTAAGCCTGCCAACTCCCAACTCCCAAATACAGGAGGAAGTAAAGGGGAGGAAAAGGAGCAGAGGCGCCAGCCATCCAGCACACGCTGACATGGTGGGCTTACAGGAACACTGGGCTCCCCCTGCCCAAGAGGACAACATGCTCAGGGACACCTCAAAGTTTCAGAAACTCATCGCTGTGTATGCTGTTTCTCAAAATTAAAACATGCTCGGAGCAGCTCACAAAAGCAGAGGCTGCGTAAGATATTTCATTAACAATTAAAAGACACAACAAAACTTGTATAGTCTTATCAACTGCAGTTTAATTAAAACTTCTCATATTAATAAATGAATAATAAAATTCAAAACCCCACTGATGCTGTAATTCATAAGGCCTAACATTAAAAATATGTAATCCAGATAACAGCAAATAATGCATCTCCAAAACTGAATATTGACTCCCAGCAACAACCTCTAAACAATAACCCCACCCTGATAGACTCTAGGCTCTTTTCGGTGGCAGAAGCAGAATAATCAGAATAATCCCAGGCCAGGTAGAAATGGACAGAGAGCAGGGGCAAGGTCTTATAGGACTCCCAGCAAGATGGTCTCTGGCACCTTCAATATTATTTTAGGGACCAGGTATATATGTATAGTGGTGGCCCCTTTTGTCTTTATTTTTTAGGGGGGTGGGTTGTGTTGGAGTTGCCTTTTTAAATATATGTTATGTTACATATGTTTTAGATATATGTTATGGGTGTGTTTGGGGGTTTTTTAATGCTAGGCTTTGATGTTTGTATAATTTGAATCATTTCTTATGAAAGAAGTGAGTAATAAATATATAAATGGAATGACTTGGAAACATGGCTCTTGGCTGTTTGGGTCTTTAAAGTTTCATAGATGCCATTTGAATTGAGCCTGGAAATAGACAGGGAGGCAGTACAGATGACAAAGGGCTGGTATTATATGATCCTTTTTGTTTGCTTCACTGTTTTGGACAAGCTGAACTTCCCTGACCATTTCTAAAGCAGTGTCATCATAGTTGGTATATTGGTGGAAGCTGATAAAAGGAATTCTGAGCCATGAAATTCACCTGTTCCTCAAGGGAGTGTGATGGCAAAGACACACCAGATCTTGGGAGGGGGGGGGGGCAGCTGCCGGTCCTCACAGAACAGTTTATACACCACTCAACTGATCAAGCAAACCACCCATTAAGAGGATACACAGTGGTATCCAGTAAAGTTTTACTGAAAGTTGATTATAAATTAATGGATCTGGATGTGAGGGCGATCTGGCTGCGACATCTGTCACCCCATGGATCGCCAGGGTTGATTCGGCTGATCTGGCTGGCTAGGCGGGTGTCCCCTTCCTCCCGCACCGCTCCATGTGCGTCCCTCCCGAAGCTGCGCGCTCGGTGGAAGAGGACGACCATCCCAGATAGGAGTGTACCGTTCTTCGGTCAAGGGTATACGATAGCTGCGCTCCCCTGCTAGAACCTCCAAACAAGCTCAAGGTCCTCCAATTAATGGATCTAACTTAAGTCATGTTCATTCATTTCAATGGCTCTACTCTGAGTAAAGTGTAGTTGAAGACCACTGAAAATACTATTGCTATTTGTTATTGGCTGTGCCTATGCTTTTTACAGTCTCAGTTCTAAAATATTCAGGACACATCAAATAAAATTATTTGATAAGCAGAATGAGTTGAAAAGAAGTTAAGTGTGTAGCCTAGTCTTACATGTTCCGATTTTTAAAAGAAACTCAACACATGTAAATCAGACGTTTGTTCTTTTCTAGACTAGTTATTTGGGCTTTACATTTTTGCCCTGTTCCAGCAAAAGATAGCCCCGTGTTTACCTGATTCAGATTCTTTTCTGGTCACCACCAAACTTGATCGATGCATTTGCTTGTAGATCAGCTTTTGCTAACTCAGTTTCCTCCAGATATTTTGGACTAGAGCTCCCATCAGATTCTGCCAGCTGCCAGAGATGAACATGCCTACCTGGGACTGCTAGTTCCAAAGCATGGTAAGATTCTGTTCTAGTCTGGGTTTGTTTGCTTTTAAGTAAAAAAACAAAAACAAAAGAATTTAAAACTATATGGAAGACTTATTGATCCATGACTGTATGGAAAGGTCTCTTCCATCCCTCTCAGCCTACACCTGGTCTTTAGCCCCGTGCCAGTTCCCAGCAGTAGAGACAAGATGACAGAGTAGCTGGAATGATTACAGGTGAGTGAAAGGTACTTTAATTTTGCAGAACTTTAGTTAGCTACATGGTTTGTTTCCTCTAATCACACGATTACATGACATTTCTATGGGTTTCTGCGGGAAAACCCAGGTAGATGGGTGGAGTATAATTATTATTATTATTATTATTATTATTATTATTATTATTATTTGCCTACCATTTTTTTTAAAGGCCACAATTCAGTTTCAGATTTTGTTATAAACCTAAATCTTGTACATCTTAACACACAACAAGGCTGTCCTTTCCCTTAATTTGGATCAAAGCTGGTTTGATGGGAAATGTATCAAAACAAGAGGATATGAATTGTGGCTCATGTTGTGTGTATACTGCTTCCCAAAACACTGCTGAGAGCACACTGGATGCAGAGTAGATGGGGATAACAGTATGTATATAGCCCATATGTGAATTCCGGGACTAAATTAGTCAAGCAACTCTTGAATTGCCCCTTTAGATACTTTAGATAACATTGCACCAATATTAGCTTTCATCGATTGTGAACTCAAAGCCAAATGAATTGGCAGTGAACCCACATAAGGCTAAATCAAGAGAGATTAACACAGAATCATTCAGCTGCCCATAAAAAATAAAGCTTTACATCACTCGAGTCTTAACAGCAGATACAAGACTGCTGAGCCATAGTTGCTCCTTACATGCATTCATTCATCCACCCACCTTCCTACCCTCCCATATACTTACTCCTGAGAATAATTTTTTTTAAGGATAGGAAAGCCTCTCCTTATCTCACTCAGTGCAAATAAATAATAATCAGTTTTACATAACATTTGACAGACTATTTGGATAAAGCTGTAACAGTTAAATTAAGGCTTAAAGCTGAAGTGGGCTAAAAGTTTCACATTTGAAAAGCATGAATCTAGATTGTGGCATGAAATGATGTGCTCTCATAATACTGTAGAAACTTTAAATATATATATCTAAAAATGTGCTTTGTGTTAAATTGAAAGGGTTTTTGGAAACCGTCAGTGAGAGTTTAGGTAAGTGCGAGATATTTTGCCACAGGAAGAGTGTCCGTAATGATTGAGGAGTATTTTAGGGTGCTCTGTGGCAGTTCCTGAATCAGTGAGGTGACTCAATGGAGATTTATGAAGCTGATGACTGGGCCACCTATAGACCGGGTGCTCTAAAAATGGGCTCCATCTATTATAAGGCCGGCTACAGCCAGAAAGATAGCTGGAATCATTTGAAGACATGCAGAGATATTGAGAAGTTGAAACTGTTGCAGTGATAAGATTTGTGTGTGTATAAAATGAGAAGTGGATATAACTGCTGATGAAGGTAGCTAGAAGACAAGAAGAGGGTGACATCATGCAAGATAAAGCAAGCAGAAAAAGATGCAGGGGATGGAAGAATTAAAACAACTGAAATGAAAGTGGGGTCCCCTCTATAAATATGGATGCCATATATATTGCATTCAACCAATTACTTATCCTTGAAGGATTTTTTTTTTGTTGGGAAGGGACACAGCTCAGTGGTACAGTGTACGCTAATGCATGCAGAATGGGCAGCAGGTGATGTAAAAACCCCTCTGCCTATGACCCAAACAGGTGTTATCAGTCAGAAAAAGACAATGTTGGATCAGATAGTGTAAAGCAGCTCCACATTTTGAAGTTATGAATTAAATCAAGATCAGAAAAATAAAATCAGCAACTAAAACATGCTTGCTTGCCTTCAATCTAATCCTGATTAAGGACTGAATTACAAGGATCGGGGTAGGCAACAGATCAAAGAAATCTATTGATGTAAACTTCTCTTTCAGAAAGGAAAAATACTCTAGAGGGGAGAAACCAATGCTTTTACAGAGGTGTAATACCATTGCCTTTCTTTTGCAAATACCAAACCTGCAAGTCTAAGAAAGCTCTTCAAAAATTCCTCTGCAATCAACTCACCTTCTCCAAACACTTAGGGAGGGCAAGGGAAGAGAGAATAGTTGCATGTAAAAAATGAAACCATCAACATTGTGCTGAAGCAGGCCCCTCTGCCAAATCTTTACAGTACGTCAATCTACAAAAATGCACACATAAGTCTGGAATGTCTTGTTTGTATGTTTGCACTTTGAAGAACAGACTCAGCAATCCCTTTTCCGAATTTACCAATAACCAAAAGGAAAACAAAACAATCTGTCTGTGTTGTCAGTTGTGTAAAGTGAGGGAGATGGAGAAGAGTTATTTCCTCATTTGTCAGGGATTTTCTATAGGCACCGAAACAGGAAAATTCAATAGTCCATTACATTCGGCAGATCTTGTGAGCTGAACAAGTTAAAATTCACTGTCATGCAAACATTTTAGATGCTTTCTTAAACGGACTTGTTTTAAAGCTGGGTTTGTTTGTTTGCTTGCTTAATGCAAGGCTGGCATTCATCAGGAGGCCTGAGAGATATTAACAGCAATGCCAATTCTGCCCGATTTTCTTTTGTGGCTTTGCATGCAACGACACTGAAAACAGTAGATGTTTGCCTTTCCAAGTGATGCTTTGTTGATGTGTGTGCGTGCGTGCCCTGGACCAACAGGACCACCTTTGCATTCCACAATTTTCTGCTTCCTTTGTAAAAATTACATAATGGGTTTTTTTCTGTGTTCAATACTTGAGCAGACCAAAGCTCCTCCTTCTCTGCCAACCCCCCCCGGGCTACTGATGCCCAGCAGGCAATCACACAGGTAATATATGATTTGCTGTTGAGGGGAACTCCTACAAAGCTGTCTGTGGTAAATGTGTCATTTTCTGCTGGGGATGATGAGATACGCTATATTTTGTTGTAATTGATGCATGGAATGTGCCATTTGTCATCGAGAAAAGGACCCTCATCTGAACTGCAGGTGGCATGGTGGTCTGGCTGAGAGGACAGGGAAGTAGATATGGTGGCAGATGAATCCCATATTTAATTTGGCCCAGCTTGAAGGGGACTGGTCTCTACTTAGCATGGGGCCATCTAATTTGAGCCGGGCTCTTTTAATTTTCAAATTCTCACCCCCCCCCCATTTCTAATACTTGCCTAATTCCTGAATGAAACAAGAGCAAAGTTTCATGAGTAGCAAAAATATAGTTCCCACTGTGTGTTTCTCTCTTTTTTTTACAGCTAATTACAAGGTTAAGAGCAATGCAGAACAACTGAAATATATTAATTACAGAGATTGATGCACTTCTAAAAGTGAAAAAATGCTGAGGCATCATTTTCATTCATTGTCTTTATTTGTGAAAATACTGCCACTATTTAAGTGGATATAAAGCCCTGCATTTATATGCATTCACATACGTTTGTGACATGCCAAGCAAAATCCACTGTACAGGGTTTTTGTTCCTTTTGCAAAGGCTTTTAGTCTCAATTTGAAATATCTAATAAGAAAACATTCAAAGAACTGTCACGGAAATGACACAGCAAGCCCTTTCTGTCCTCAGGAATTGATGCTGCGAGACTGGACTTGTGATTTATACAAACATACTAATGTTGTTTTCAGAGCTGTGCTGCCTAAAGTCTTCTAGATTAGCCAAACATTTTGACAATAATGGCAACTCTTCAGGTGAAGCCTGAACATTTGATATTTTGGATTAAAACACTTTAACCTTTAAAAAACAAATACACAGCGTTGCATGGGAGGGGAAGAATCACCCTTTATCAAATTGTTACATTCTAAAGGTTACTTATTGCCCTGTGTTTCCAGTGTCTGCTTGTCAACTATCTTCAAATTTAACCCTTCACAATAGTTTAACAGGCTTAAAACTAACCATTTCATCACAACATTCTCTGCACATATAAACCTGTTTTGGATTCCAAACGATTTGCACTGTGGCAACTTCAGGTATGGCAGAACAGTTGGGCAGCAGAAAATTATACCCTGGAACTGGGCATTTTCAGGACTGGGTCTTTAATTAGCTTAACAATAAAAACCATAATTCATTTGTTTTATTTCAGTATTTACTAACCAGCGATGACAGAAGAGTAAGGTGCAATACTACACATGCCTATTCAGAAGGAAGTCCCACTGTGTTCAATGGAAGTTACTTCCAAGTAAGTGTCTATAAGGCTACCTGTCTAAGATAACTTTGTTATTAGGTCAGTTTACAGGGGCACATTCCTCCAGCTGAAAATGAATCCAGATACATGACTGCACAGAGAAAGATTAGTTTAAACACATGGCTGTACTTATGCTGAACCAGCAACCATTTCTGTGGGTCTGGAAAACTGTAGTTCTAGAGTTCACACTAGACTTTCTCAATATGATCTATACATGTGATTGCGCAGAAGGAGGAAACATTATGAATCCACTAAGGTGTATATCTGCAAAGGCATAGATCGAAGAACCATGCACAATGTTTTAAACACAGATTGAGGGCTCTCATACTCCTTCCCACTGCAGCTTCCATCCACCCTGAAAAAACATGGATTTCATATATGATGTGGCATACAGCCTAGGGAAAGAGATTGGAGAGAAACCACCTGCCATAAAGGAGCAAAAATGCCTTCCACTTGTGCATGGGTCACTAGGGACATGCCCCAATATGCAACCTGGCAAGTTTGAACGTAACAGGAAACTCTGGATTTTTACACAAGCCATTTTATGTTCTGGGTTCATGTGTTTCCCCCTAGCATCTGCTCTTAAACAAACCATAGTTCTTCACTACATCCAAACATGGGGAACGGTGGCTTCTTTTAAACTACAGTGAGTGAGCATGTCAGCATCAGGAACCACTTCTGGATCCTCTGAACTAACTGTAGTTTTAACTAACCAGTGTTCTCTGAGTTCAGGTGCAATGGGGAGCTATGGTTTGTCTAAAAGTGGAACCAGATACATCCAACTGCCTTTGGCATGCCCCAGGAGAGATGAAGAGATATTGTACAAACCAAGGCTCACCGCAGTTATTTCACAGAGTGGGAAAAACTGTGAATTTTTACCTCTGAATTGGTCATTTATCTTTATGTTTTTCAGATTTGCTTAGTGAACATTGTTAAAAATGAAAACATTGTGGGAAACTGGAAGGTGCAAGCATGGAGAAACCAAATGAAGGGCACATTCAGCCGGGAACAACTGCTACAGAAGCCTGTCTCAAAATAACATGCATTCACAAGATACTGAAAACTAGATGCAGGGCAAAAACATCACTTTGGCAGCACCAACAGAAACCAGCAGGATCATCTGCTTAAATATCCATTCCACATGAGTCCAGCATCTATTAAAGATTCCATCCAAAATAAAGATTTGTCATCAAAATGTTATATTCTTGCATCACAGTTATCTGCGAATTTTCACAACTGTGCAGCTCAAACACACAAATGTGGGTAGCATCCATTTAAGATCAGTCTCTAATTTAAGTGAGTCCAGGAAAGGAATCAACACTTCCTATCTGAAAGGAAATATGAGCAGCAAGAATAAGAAAAAAACATGAAAGAAAAAAGTGTAATGTATTATTACATTGCTGAAACTACCCACAGAACTAGCAGAAACCCACTTCAATAAATTTGCCAAAAGGCCTTTAAACATCAGATTTATGTATACAAAAATCTTACAATGCATCTTTAAAGAGTTGTTTCTATCCTGAACTTGTAGTAGGAAAAAACCACACACATCCAAATAGTGTTTCTATTTTATGTAAACTTACAGTTATGTTGCATCAAAAAAAGTTGCAAACCCTCTGCAACATTTTACTCAACTTGCAGATGTTTAGGTTGACAAATAAACTTTCCAAAAAATTAAATATATCTGACCAGGTTTCTCTTTCAATATTTCCACGAAAAGACAGAATAGACATTTCCCACTACATTGAACGATACATACATATATGTATGTATGTATATGTATATTCAATATTAAAAGCTTAACATATATTTAATATAAAGCAAAAATATTCATAAAAAACTTAACAGTGTTCAAATGTTCAGCCTAAATCTGCCGAGTATTTGACTATCACATCATGAATTAAGAGGCAGTTGACATATTGGGTGTCCAGCCCATCTGGTAAGCCCGTTCCAAAGTTCTCTTGCAGTCTTGTAGTACAGTACTGAAAGTGATGTGCGGATGCTGCTGCACTAGTTGTTCCACAGTCACTTCATTCACCTGCAAACAAAAGAAAAAATCTGTCACTTATGTTAAAAAACAAATGGGGGGGGGGAGTCAACAATGGATTCGTCATGTGGCTGGCTAATTTGGATCTGAGTAAAAGAACAGTGATTTGTTAAGAGGATCTTCACAAATATCTTCTCGAGATGGTTTTCGTTTTATACTACTTGGTGAGAATGAACTTAGAATTAAGGTCCTTTTTTGGGTAACAATTGTAATGTCGGCCATCAATAATTAAAATATACAAGCCACGCAGGTCAGGAGCATCCCTGCTAGACCTTATCCAGAGATCCCACCTTTGTTCCTTGATCATACAAAGCAATCAGAAAGACCTAATTAAACTTAACACCTTTACAACCGCTGTGCTGCGAGGGGATTAATTTGTCAATTATTTTAAAGCTGATTGTAGTTCATATCACAGAAACAGACAGCTTCCATGGTCCTTTTAGATAAATAATAGATTAACCTAAGAACCACAACTTTTAGGTAGCTTTCTTTGGAACCTTTATTGAACATATAAAGATACATCAATATTTAATTTAAATACTCAGCTGCCTAAATCTGACGGAGTGTCTCAGCAGAACAACTGCTCACTTTGCACTTCCTATTTTCGTGCCCTACTATGTCCAACTAATATGAGACAACAAGCCCAGTAATAGCCACTTTCCATTCATGCCACAAATAAGTATTCACTTTCCTTGAATTCCTCCTTGGCAGAAATCGTTTAAGCACAACCAAAACACCTTAAATATCCACCTACTTTCAACCTCCCCCCCCCTCAAAAAAAGAATCCCCAACTGAAGCAATTGTGCTAGGTAGTGCAGAGAATGAACAGTGATTGCATTTTATGACAGGGATAAATGACGGGTTTAATCTACAGTTCTTCTGCTTTGATAATAGAAACACTCAATCTTCATTGGGAGATTTGTCAACTGAAGAGCAACTTGGATAGAAAATAGGTTTAACTTCTTTTCCAAGAACACAGAGACCCTGCAAGCTCTAAACACTTTTGTAAACAACTACATTACAGCAACACCAAAGGTGTCTATAAGCAGCAACTGCCTTTTAATAAATCAGAATGAGATCTGTGATGGTACAAGCCCCTTAGTAGCTTGCACACATTAGTAAATCACATTTTAAAAGCTGAGAAGAAAGTAGTCCCAAGAACGGATTCTGATCTGCTTCTGCATCTGTTATATGTGGATGATAATTTAGGCCCTACAAAGTTGTTGCAAAGATTACTGAAATAATGTTGGGAAAGTGTTATGTGAAAACAAAGTATTAATTAGCATTATTAAGGGTAATTATAAAGCCCACAACTCAAGAATATACCCCAACCCATAAATACTATTTCTAAAAAATGCACACATCTAAATTGCTAGTAAAGAAAAAGAGAAAAGATTTTCCTTGGTATTATATGAAATATATATGATGTCATAAGCCTCCATGTATTGCTTCTGATGAAAACACTGTCATATCTCAAACACTGATGGAGAAAACATCTCCAAGGAGCAAGGGGCAATATATAGCTATCTTGGACAACAGCTCTTGGATATGGGAAGGCCATTCTAACCAATTCTTGCAAGAGAAAAGAACTACAAAAGAACACAAGTTTAACATTAAATAGGTTTCACTTTCTGCTGAATTTCCCAACAGCATTTAATTGTGAAAATAAGAAATACAAAGCAGTTTTAATTTGATTTATCAAGTCTAACTACATATATTAGCATTGTCCTATAGCTTAAACCTGTGCAATGGGACCATCCTTTTTAAAAAAAAAACCTCCATATTTAAATATGCAAAAATCCTTTATAAAGCCTAGCTGCTTATTTGTATATATTTTTTAAAAATTATATATGGATGCTTTATGATGACCTATATTTGTCATGCCTAATAAAGGTTTGGCAAAGTAGAAGCATAAAGCCTAAAAGGATCCACTCAAATCCTGAAACAGAGGTTGATTAAAAATAACATTTATTTATTTATTCAGCTATTTGTTTTTCATAGTGAATATATATTCTGGAAAATCTTATGTAAAAACTCTGCAGTTTATTCACAGTGGCAAATAAAAGATCTATAATGGTCATACAACCAGGTTAGTAAACAAATTACAATTCACATACTTAGCAAACTGTGATGAGTACCTGCAAATGCATATTGAAATGTGAGATTTTTCACCCTCAAAAAAGGGCAAGATGAAAGTGGGCGTGCATATACATGAATAACTATGTCACATATCTCCTCATAAGCACAGAGGAAGCGGTTCATGCCCACTGCACATACAGGAGTCCTTTATCACTGGGTATGTGATCTACACCTGTGAAGGAATCAGTTTTTTCCTACACAAACACCTTTCTGACATAAAACAGCATGAAATCTGTAGATAATCATGAATGATGATAGTATATACACAGATTTTGCTTCCGTGCCTTCCGTGTAGCAACAACTGAAATGTGGGAAGCTGCCCCAAATACGGAATTTGGAAGCCGGAGAAGTACAGCGGTACCTCGGTTTTCGAACGTTTTGGAAGTCGAACATTTTGGATTTTGAACGCTGAAAACCCGGAAGTAACTGCTTTGGTTTTCGAATGCTTTTTGGAAGTCGAACATGCCATGCAGCTTCCATATTGAGTTTTCCATAAGTAAATGTTTCCATTTTCGAACGTTTCGGAAGTCGAACAGTCTTCCGGAACGGATTACGTTTGAAAACCAAGGTACCACTGTACTAAAATAAATAATGGCTAACCACTAGTGCCAATTAAAGCCCCATGGATCAACTTTCTGTTGACAAAAAATATTTTTGACAAGCTACAATTTATTCATTAAATTCCAATAAAAACTAGGAGATGGTCCATATATATGGTACTAGCACTAATGATGGAAGGTCTTCAGTCCATAAGCAGACGCGAACAGCGTTCCTCTTGCAGGTGTTCTCTCTGTGATATTTGATTCCAATGCTCATGGTGAACTGTGGACAGAGAAATGTATCCAATGTCCAACCCTCATATTTGTTCTGGGGTGAAAAACTTTTATGCAACCACCACCTTTGCCTTGCTTACAATTAATGGACTAGGCAGGTTTATGTGCTATCCTCCTGCTCTACAGGTATTATTTCCTCAAGTCATTTTTTAAAAAAACAACAACAACAAATGTTTGACTTTTTAAAAACCTAATAGTTGAATGAATAACATTCTCAGGTGGCCCAATTATAATTCCTGCCTGTAGCTGCAACACAATGAAAGGTTTGTGGAGTCATTTTGTGTGATGTGCTATGCACTTGATCTGTTAAGGCCGATATGTTCCAGAGAGTTTCAATGATTACCTCAGTGCTTAGGGGCTTAGGACCAGTTGAACAACAACAACACACACACACACAGCACAACATCTGCATTCTGGATTTCCTGAATGTTAAGGCAAACAATGTGCTTCGATTTAAATTATGGATCGAAAGCAACAGCAGTGGCCTGGTAATGAATGCACCTGGTGAAAGCCAGTGTTCACCAGAATACTGATGCAACACTTTGTCAAAATGAATTACAGAAAGGGCAGGATTAAGACCTTTAGAGGCCCTAAGAACTGAAAGGATTATGGTGTCCTTCCTCCATATGTAACACAAAATAAAAGCAACACTAAAACATCAAATAAAGTATTACTATTTTTAAATGACACAAATACTATGCAAATCTAGTCTGCCCTGAAACACTGTTGTTCATGAGAGTTTTTTATTCTTCTCAATTGAGAAAGAGAGTTTTCTGCGGAGCAGTTAGTAATTATCAATGTTAGAAAAATATGCAGTGCAATCTCTACATTTGGAAATACTCTTTGTATTCCCTCTTTCACTCTTGTGTCATGAAGTGACTGAATTTCACTTCTTCTGTTTCATTAAACTTTGTGCACATGTAACAGTGGAACTGCTGCAGTTCTCCATATGTTCAAGTCATTAGTGGTCATTAATGGTCTGCTAATGATTGTCAGAGGTTTAGACTATTAAGGAATGCAGTTAATGAGTTAATTTTCTATGAGTCAGCGAGATGACTCATTCCCCACAATGCACCTGCAGACATCTTGTGACTCTCTTATCTGTGTTACTGGGCGAAGTTGGCAAGTAACTGTGCATATAAAAGGGATCAATTTACAGCATACTGTTAGGCCCATGGTAGGAGATTGCAAGAAGTGTTGAAGGCATTGTTGAAGGTTATCTGTTAGGACTGTGAATTCGAGTGAAGACTAATTGAAGTGATCTTCAGAGGAAGAAGTTCAGTACTCAAGATAACAGTTTGCAAGGACTTGGTTCTCTCTCTCTCTCTAATTTTTATACATTTCAAATCCAATGACTTCCCTTCTTCTCCTTCCATAGTTCATATTACAAATCATACTTTCCTGCATATTTTACTATAACCATTCAAATCAATTTTACACTTTTACATCAATCAAATATTGTTAACTCTGTTGAATTTATCTTAATTCTGCCAGTGCTTTCAGCTGTGTACAATTATTTTCCATATATTCAATAAATATTTTCCACTCTTCTTTTCTGGCACCTGGGAATTTCTGTCTGGGCTCTGGTTTTTTTGGGGAAGGTAAATTTAAACATTTTTTTCAACTCATTATTAATCATTTTCCAATATTCTTTCACCTTTCTACATGTCCACCACATATGAAGAAAGGTTCCTCCCACTTCTTTACATTTCCAACACGTATCTGATTCTGCTTTATACATCTTAGCCGTTCTGTTTGGAATTAAGTACCATCTATGAATCATTTTCAAGCAGTTCTCTTTCAGAGAATAACACACAGTAAATTTTAAATCACTTTTCCAAAGTTTCTTCCAAAGGTTTAGGTCTATATTGTGTCCTATATCTATTGCCCAGTATCTATTGCCCAGTGTGTCATAGATGCTTTAACTAGCTCGTCCTTTGTTTCCCATTCGAATAAGAAATTATACATTTTATACAGAAGTTTATCCTTATTTTGTAACAGTTCTTTTTCAAATTGTGAGCTTTGGTCCAACCCCCAACCCCCCACTTTTTTTGGTCAACCTTAAACCTATAATTTATCAGGTGGTATTGTAACCAATCCGTAACTTGGCTTCTTAAGTTCTCCATAGGTTTCAGTCTGGGTTCGCCCCTTGCAAAGTCCAGCAATTCCCTGTAAGTCGCCCATTGTCTGTCCATATTAACTCTCTTAACAGTAATTGCTTCAATGGTGTCAGGCGGCAGAGGATCTAACCCCCACAGCAGGTTACCAGGAATGGATAATACAAGGAAAAGTTCTTACTTTTTATTCAATATACAGGTGCTGAAAAGTGCCCTCTGCCTTTGAGCTCTTTGCTCTCCTACTTCTAATGCTCGTCAGGTTCTGGGAGAGAGGGATCTGGAATGCTTTCTAAAGACACTGTGTCTGTCAGCTTTCACCCCGCCTGGTGCTGCTTCTTCTTCCTCCTCCTCCTCCTTTCCAATTATTTCCCAGGTTTTCCACTCATCTGCCTCTGAGCGGTGATCTCTCTCAAATCCCTGAACCGTCTTCTTCTTTGGAAGGGTCAGGCTGGGGAGGCGGTCTCCACCACTCCTCCTCTGCCCAGTCCCTGACAGCAACCTAGACTGACTCATATATTTCTTTTTAAGGGTTAAGAAAGATATGGGCTTAAACTGACCTTAATACAGGTTAGCCAATGCACTGATAATTTTGGATTAGTAAACCAGACTTCCTGTCTTGCTGCAAACAATTTAAATGTGTAAATGTCACAATCATTATTTGTACCCCTGCAATCTGACACTGTAAACCACCCACGGATGTTTGAAACCCGATTTTGTAACATATTAGCCTCTTTATGCTTTGTTAAGTTCAGCTAGATAGGCTCTGAAAAAATGGAGGCCATCTTATGAAGTTTCCTGTTCGTGTACAATATTGTTAAAAGCTCCAAATAATTATGCTACTAAGTAAAAGGGAAATGCTGGTGTCACCCACAGCAATTGCAATGTTTGTAGCTGTCATAAGAAAACCAAACTGATGTCTATAGACCAGCTTTCCCTGTGTAATTTCTCTCTCTGAAGCACTGTGTATTTTTGTAGGTCTATAACTGTACTTTGAGGGTTTGTAGTTATTAAAGGTTAGTGGTTCTTTTACCACTTCACTTCTAATTTACAGTAGAAGCAAGACAAAAAGAAATGTAAGTCATCTATACTCACTTGTTTCCTGTTTATAGATAATTTATGAAAAGGGATTTATTAGAAATTATAAACAATGTGGGGATGAATTGGTTAAACTGGAGATGTGAAATAATCTGTCTAAAACTTTTCTTCCTGAGCAATTCAGTAAGCACTTTTCAGTTATAGACTTAATAGAAAGCTTCTCCATTTCCCTTCAAAAGCATATTTTGTTCTATCTTTTAAAAAGCTAATGTTGCAAATCTAAATTTAAAATAAGAACACGTTGGATAGGGTTGGAGTGGATGAAAGCATTGAAGTAAATTGTTTTCTAATAGGATTCTCTGAGTGAGAGGATCTGGTATACCCAATATTACACACAGTACTCCATATTACACAATATTGCACACAATTGCTTCATATTTGATTTGAACACATTACAGCCATTTGTGGCTGGAAATAAACGCTGCATACTTAGAAAAGATTAGGTTTTGTAATTCTCTACAAAAACCACAAGTTATTTCAAGTCTTTCTTTTTTGTTTAAACCCATTTTTTTAAATACTGTTTTATTTTAATATTTACCAGCTTACTGAGATAATGTGAAGGAAACTTTTGTACTATCTACCAGAAATAGCCACACGACTGGATATTGACATCACCTATCTTTTTAACAGCTCTTTGTCCTTTGATATTAATATGGCAAAGTTATATTAATGATAAGATAAATATAATTCTCAGGCTTACAGCACAGGGAAGCATTCCCCACTTGCAATGCATCGTAAGATTTACTTCAGATCCTAATCTGGCACTTGATTTGGGAACCCAATTTGATTTGGACCAATTCAGAAGCTGCCTAATTTGACTTGGGTCCAAACCAAAACCCCAATATGGAAATCATATCCATTAACTATTATGAAGAACATTTTGTAATGGCTGTAACAATTTTACTTTTGGAAATAACTGGATGAAATTTTTATGGTTACATTTCATTATTATTTATTTTGTCTCGCCAAATCCATTATAAAAGGTAAAATATATAAGACATAATAAAAACAGAATAAAATACATTGCAAAGATAAAATAATTACTTTTATAAAAGAAAAAAGAAAGTGTGGTGAATACTGCAAATTTTCAGAAAGATACCTGCTGTGCTTTCCTGTAACGACAGTAGTTAAAAAGGTAACGACTTAACACCCCCTATTGTTCCATATAAAAATTTGTATGAAAATAGCATACGGTACAGTGGTACCTTTAGGTAAGAAACTTGCTGAAATTCAGAAGAATGGATAAGGCATTTTGTACTAGGTGCCTTGAAAATTGATTTGGAGGGGGGTAATAAAAGGGATTCACTTCCCTCCCTGTGGTTTTGTGGAGAAGAATGTTAGTATGAAAACAGTATGCATCATATAGGAGCTCCTAAGAAAGTAACCTGAAAAATTTCAGAATCCTGAATGGAAGGCATAAAGAGCTATGATGAATTGCAGGCAGGGGAGAAACAGCTCATCGTTTCTGATGTCTGGCTTAAACACTGAACAACAAAACGAAAGACAAAGTTGCTTCTTTGCACAACCTGAGGGATATAATTACCAAAACATTGTGCCATCATACGGCAATGTTACAACTAATGAACAATTAGTGTCATTCAAAGAAAGATCTACAATGGTCATGGTACAGTGCAAAAACATTATGGGTTGTATTGAACTATTGAAATTAATGGACCTATGTTAGTCATGACAATTAATTTCAATGGGTCTACTGTGAGTAGGCATAATACTGGATACAACTAAGTACTTATGTGGATAGAATAAGGACTTCATCCCCTCTGCTCCAACATGTCCACCCAGAACAGCTCTGGGGAGTTGAAGGGACCCCCATAACAGGTTTAGGAGTGTGTGGAGGGTGAGGAGGGGAGCCTCATTGCATAAAGGGACCATGCTCCATGCATAAATATTCCACTTGCTGCCGCATTGAATTCTTTCCCGTAAGTTTATGATGCAGACATGTATGTGGGAAAGGAAGAAGATGGCCCAAGCAGCTTGAAACTGAGGCCAGACAGTGACTGAAAATGCCGCATTTACAGGGTTCGAGAAGGAATATAACAACGGATTACTTCTTCACCAGTGTGGCACTATCCAGCAAATTTGCGATGAAAACTGTACACTGGAAAATGTACAGTGTTTCTCTCCAAATGTCTTTGGTCTGTGCGTTTTAACCCACAGTGCTTTGGAAACTCTGAATGGCTATCATGTGCCAGAAGATACAGGATGGCCCTAACTTGGATGGCTTTAAGATTAATGGAAGATAAACTAAACAACAGAACCATGTTTTACTTCCACTGTCGGAGGCGGTACACCTCTGGATTCAGAATTGCAAGTGAGGAGACTGCTATGGCGCTCAGTCCTGCTTGTGGACTTCCCACAGCCATCTGGCTGATCACCATGCCCAACTAGGTGGGTTTTTGGTCAGATCCAGCAGGGTTTTTCTTGTGTTCTTAATGGCTTTGGTTGAATATGAATTGTAATGCAAACTTAACCATTAGAGCAGCTTAAGAACAAGAACAATTTATTGCTTATACGCTGCCCATCTGGCTGGGCCTCCCCAGCCACTCTGGGTGGCTACCAGCAGATAGTTGTTTATTTCCTTGACATCTGATGTGAGGGCATTACACAAGGTGGGCACCGCTACCGAGAAGGCTCTCTGCCTGGTTAGTCTACTTTTACTTTGGTTAAATGATTGCTTATTTAAAATATGTATATCTCACCTTTCTGCCTGAAAACAATCCTCTAAGCGAGCTGACAATAAGAGAAAACCAATATGCAACCAACATAACAAATGTTTAAAAAGGAAGGAAGAAAGACAGTGATGATTGATGAAGGCTCTAGGGCAGGAATGGCCAAACTTGGCCCTCCAGATGTTTTGGGACTACAATTCCCATAATCCCTGACCACTGGTCCTGTTAGCTAGGGATGATGGGAGTTGTAGTCCCAAAACATCTGGAGGCTCAAGTTTGGGCATGCCTGCTCTAGGGGTTCAAAATGTCCTTAGCTGCTTACTTAGCAACTAGGCAGCAGCAGGTGACATGGTGGGGGATACCAGTGTTGTTGCATCTTACTGGGGCAGTGTGGGGATGGGGCAGGGGTGAGGTTGGGGCTGTATAGGTGCACAGACAGAGCAAATTCCTGCACTGTCCCAGTTGTGGGGCACCTCCTCATCTGGGCAGCTGCACAGTGTGGCTTCTGGCTCTTTCAAGGAGTAGTGATTGATGTTCCTGTCTTACCCTTGAGGAACAATGACACTAGATGTCATGCCCTTAGTCATCAGGTGCTACTGCTCTTATGCAAAGACCTCCAACTAGGTCTTATATCATGTTCCTTGAAACTGAGCCTCCATTAACTGGGCAAAACAATGAAAGTCATTTTAAGAATACTTGGTTTAAGCTGATAAAACAACACTTAAGACTTCATGGAGACATAAAATTGTTATTTCTCATGGCCTAAGATTATGAAGCCAGTTCCTGCCCCCTTATAGCAGTGAATGTGTTGCTTCCACACTGTACTTGGAAATCAAAAAGACCACAGTAAATGGCAACTTAATGAGAAATGAATTAATCTGATTATTTTCATGGTGTGGATCAATAGAATAGCCACTAGTGACATCTATAGCCTAGAGGCAGTTATATAATCGATGGAATCAAACAGAGCCTGCCTTTACTCAGGCCTGCAGTTTCTCTGATCTTTTTTGGCAAGGCCCTTGACGCCTTTGTAATTCTAAATTTATTTCAAGTGCGTTTCAAAGAAATTCTGAAGAGATGATGTCATGAAGAGTATTTTGGTATTGATTGCTGAAATCTATTGCTGTATGCCCCATCTATTTCTTTTTGTTTCTGAGCGCCTTACTTGCATGTCAGGCAATGCCACATAAGAAGGGAATGGCTATCAGGTATAGCAATATTAAATAACATTTGGGAAAAGGCTAAGAAGCACCCGGGGGAGGGGCAGACTGGACCAATGTGTGGCCCCCACCCAACTTTATGAAAGAACATTTTTCTGCCACAGTGGCATTTGAAAACCCTTCTCATTAACGTTCTGGGTACTAGCATTTGGAAGAAGAAATTAGTTCCGCACGAATTTGGAAAAGCGAAGGAAGTGGTTTTGTATGATAACTTCTCTATTCTCTGGATGTGGAAGAGGCATGTAGCTCTTAGAGCTGCCAACACGGCATTTTAAACATTTTAAATTCAGGATAGAGCTTCCGAAAATTTGTTCTTTTTATGGCTACTTTCCTCATTCTCCTGCACATAAGAGGTTTAACAAGCAAGTTAAATGACCCCCAATGGTCCCCCTAATGCCACACTTTACAGCATTCTCATCAAGATACCCAATATACGTTTCCCATTAATCAGAAGCAGTTTTCCCCATTTGTGCTGCAGCCGTCTCGCAGATTTTTATTCCTGCTAGCTCAGTTGTCTCCCTACACAGCATGCAGTCCCTTTGTAGGAAGCCAGGAAAGCATAAGCCAGCAATTAAAGGAATAAAGAATATACAGTATGCGTAGTTTAAGTGATGTTGTACTAAAAACTGTTTGCAACATCAAGGTCATTGATTGTCTTTAGCAGCTCAAGACAGGATAAATATATTGCTTTTATTAAGTCTTTCCTGATTGTACAAGCTGTTTTAACTAAACCCACAAAAGATATGTATGTAACATTGATCAGGTGACTTAGGGTCAAATCTAAATCCCAGGGTCAAGTAACCCTTTGAACAGTCTAAGTAGATAATCTTAGCCCAATTCATCAAAGGAGACTCTCACACACTTTTCTTCTCTTGGCTTTTACAAAACATTCAAGTTTAAGGTATTATGTTCCATCAATTCACAAAATAGTGGTTCTTCGGCTCAGAAGCTAGACTTTTTATAGCTTCATATTCACAATTTGCTTTTGTAAACAGAGAATACAGGAAGCAGGAGCTTCTTAGCATGTTTCTAAATGGGAAAGAAAAAATATATATGGAAAATTTAAGAATCAAGGCCATTGAGCTGAAACATTTCTCCTCTGAGTGAGCTACACAAAGCTCTTTGGTTCATCTGTTTTTACAATGAGGATTTGTGATCAAGGTTACTGAGCTGAAAATTATTTCTTTTGAAAGTCAGACGGCAGTATTTTTTTTTTGCTATTACTGCATTCTGTGTTTTAAGACAAGACAGACTGCTATATTAATGTCATGACCCACTAAAGACAGAAATTATAAAATTCAGAAAGCAGCAAAAAATGTACTAACATGACTGACTCAGTATCAGAGACGCTTATCATATGTCCAATATGCATTTGCTGCTTTTTTTTTGTTAATAACTGCTAATGTGAATGCAATTGTGTGGAGTAAATGGACATGCCACTCTTGCCTATGTAACATAGTCTTTTATGCAAAAAAAACCCCAAATTCTTACCTTATCACATCGCATTAGTCCCAAGTATCTGAGCGACTTACTACTTTGAGCAATTTGGGTGGCTCCCTGATCTGTGATTTCTTTGCACCATCCCACATCCACAGTCTCTATTGTCATACTGTATCGGCCAATGGCTATCAGTGCTACAAAACATAAAAAACACAAGAGAAACAAAACAAAGGGGTGAAATGTTAGGCAGCGAAATATTTTAAATATTATATATTTCAAAAAATCTAGTTTATATCGTCAAACCATATATACATGCATGTATATAAAGAACAGTCTATACCAAGTTCCATTTTTCCCCTAACACACTGAAAGGCACATATTGCTATAAAAATGATCAAGCTGCCTTTTAAAATCACACAAGAATCCCTTTCATAGGTAAGCTGCATTGCCCAAAACAACACAGTCTAAATTTCAAGGATTGGAAAACGGCATATGATTTATTTTTATAAAATAAATTAATATTTGGGTTTGGATGAAATATTAACACAATATTAATAATCATTTGTTCCAAAATGTCTTAAGAATTCTTTGTGAAGAAAAGCATAGGAGCCATGTGTGCATTCCGAAAGAGGTTTCCTGAATCCCTATTGGCTAAAACTTGCCAGGTGATTTTTAAAAGGAGAGCATCAAGATAAATTTTAACATATAATGAAGAAGGTACACAAATTATTTACTTAGCATTAGCCCACTCTTTTGCACTCTGTAGTAGCAACTTTGCCTTTATTAGCAAGGCGGGATTTGTGCTTCTGACTATCAGCTGGTCTCAAGCGATCTCCTCTTCCTTTTACTTTACTTTGGCCAACCCAACTTGGATGTTCTTATTTGTGATGGAATAAAAACTGCTCTATTAACTACCAACTCCCTTCAACTAGGTACTTGGTTTTCTTTAAATATTATCAATGGAAGTTCAAAGGTTATGTACATTACAGTGTCTACAGACATGGTTCAATGAATTACATTGTATATTAAATCTCTTGTCATTTTCCGATGAGTAAGAAAAATTACTAAAGACTGTCTAAAAGCCAATTTAACAATTAGCTAGGATAAAACTCAGTTATTCTCTCAGGGCAAGAAAAAAAAATTTTTTACAGCACACACATAGAAAATATATATTTATATTTGGTTTTGGACATACTGTCTCCAGGCTAACAGCTAATCTTGCAAAGCCAATTCTAAGCATCATGTTTTGCAATGTGGTGCCATGAATTGTAGCACTCTTAGTATTATTTGACAATTATATATTTCTAGCACATTCTTGACAAATATGCTACTTAAAACCACCTACACTTTTAAAAGATTTTTTTAAAAAAATGACTGTGATTCTGACTGTGTGTTTGCATTGGTGAGCAAAATCGGCAAAATTTCCTAGCTAGAACAAAATGATATATTGGCGCTAATAGCCAAACTAGCAACCCTTGTAAGATGGAAGTGCTTGCTAAGAAAATGTTCACATGTTACGACGGGGCTGAAAGCCGGATTGAAGGCCAGGTTCAGAACTGTTCCATACTCCATGGAACACTTTGACTTCGAATGCACTGCCGATTCTTCCTTTTGAACTTGGTGCCACACGTTATGATGTCATATGATGTCGTCATCATATGGTGTCATATGATGTCATCATCATATGATGTCATACGATGTCATCGTCATATGGTGTCATATGATGTCATATGATGTCGTCGTTATATGATGTCATAACGTGTCAGATAATGGACAAGTGGCTGTGGTTTGGGGCTAACTGGGGCATTTTGTGAGTGTTGCTGCTGTCAGCAGTGAGTTGAATGCTCTGACACAGCCTTACCCAGTAGGCATTGGCACATTGTCTAGCAACTCGCCAAGCTTTTATTTTTAGTTGATCAAGAAGTGTTCCGTCAGTTAAGCTAATCCATCAATCCCCTAATTGGATCCCACTTTATTACTGTATATACACCAAATGATGGAAACCCTGTACTACAATACTCACACATTGTAAATACCAGCAGGTCTCCGTGTATTTGTGTTTTTTCCTATTGAAGGACTACTATACCCATGAGCACCTTTCCAATTACCATAAAGGTGAAGCCTGGACCCTGTGGAGCTGTTCTTTCCCCCAGTCCCACTACATAAAATGTGAACAAGTTAAGAATAAGATACCTGAGCAACAATGACCAACAAAGCAAGAGCTTCTCACTTTCCATTCCCTACAATCCCTCCTCTCCATTTAAAGGCAACATGGTACCAGTAGAACTTGCTTTTTTGTTATAAAATAAATCTAATTTATATAAGTTATGTATCAACGAGAAACCAGTACTGAACAGCTACTGATAATGGCCTTCTTCTTATGGTGCTTTGTCCTTAAATTATATTTACTATAGTCATCAGTTGGCCAATGAACTATCAGGTGGCCTATGAGAGCCACTTACAAGAAAGTGCAGGGCTTTAGTACAAGGAAAATTGGAAAATGGTTTAGGGAAGACCAGTGGGAAATAGCTGGTGTAATAGAACGGAAATGAACAAAGAAAACTGTAGACCCATTATTAAGAACTTTTTATAATGGATCAACTGGACAGTGGAATATTCATCTCTAGGGAAGTAGCAAGTGTCTCGCTGCTCAAGTCCTTTAAAATATGCTGACAAAACTCTTCAGATATTAAACTGTAAAAGGCCACAGTAGCAGTTTTTGAATAATATAAAAAGCTTACTGACTTTATTTCTATTAAAGGAGTAAATAAAAACCCTGTGTATAAGGCAGTTTCATATAAATTTCATATAAATTGATCCTTGATGCAGTGGTTAATGCCAAAAGGAAAATGGCTTTGTTTGTGGGATTCCTTGTACGACAAATTCCAAGCTGCTCTGTGATCTGCCTGATCAATGTGCTGCAACAGTTGAGGCCTGGAAATTTCTCAGCTCAACCAAGAGTTCAAAGATTATGAACACAAAGATTATGGAGATGGCTGTGGTGTTTAGTCCCAGTATTACATAATAGTTATGTCTATTCACAAAGTTATGCAACCAAAATGGCATCAGCTTTGCTTAAGAGGGAGGTAAGAGCACAATTTAGTCCAACAATGGTAGAAGTAGAAAATAAATTAAAAAATCTTTTGAACTCTAAAGAAGGAAAGCTCTGTGAAGCAGGAGAGGGGTAATGGAATTGGAAGGTGAAGAGAGAGTAGCTGGCTGTCGCAACCCAGGAAACATCAAAATGTTTGTGATCAGCTGGCAGACAGGCAAGAGAGGCTCATAAGATAGGTAAGGAAAATATTAGAAAGTGGGTAGTTGTATCTTGTCTCTCCTACTCAACTGCCCTTTCCTCTCTCCCCTTTTCTTTCAACTAGCACAAGAAATATGTGATTTTAAAAAAGAAAAAGAATACTGGTTATTGAAAATGGGAGATGGGGGTGGGTTGGATTTGGTTTACTAGAGCCCCCAACAGCTCATAGGGTTTGGGAGGAGGGCATTGGTGGTTTAGGAGGTGAGGATAAACTACATTTTGTTTTAGATCCCATTTGTAATTTGGATTGCCAATCAATACACACATGTAAATTTGAATATATTCAAAGAGAAATACAATTGGGCAATAGTCACTTTCTTCCTGTCTAGGAGAGAAAGTAACTCCAGGTGTTAGCATAGCCTGTTAGTGTAAGGTTACCAGACGTCCCCGTTTCCCGGGGACAGTCCCCAGGTTTACAAATCAGTCCCCTGACAAAATCCATCTATTTAGGAGGAAGTTGAAAAGTGTCCCTGGATTCATTGAAAAAAATCTGGTAACCTTATGTTAGTACATGGCTGACTGACAAATAACAGATTTGTGAGGATACTGGGCAAAAGAGCTCTTGTTCACTTTTGTGGCTTTATAAAAGGATTGTGCTGTTTAGAATCCCCATATGAACAAATCCTGGTTATTAATGTTCTAGCCTGTGTGAACATTCCAGAGAATCTAATCCAGCACAAAGCCTCTGCGCTAATGGGCCACCTAGAGTTGTCCTCTTCGCAGGAGACCACTGACTTCAAATAATGGTCCTCTTCACACCTACTTGCAGCTGTGTGAGAGCTGCTTCCCCAAGGTGCTCTCTGATGCAGCTGCAGTAGGAGTGAGATTGCCGCAGCCATGTGGGCGGAGCCAACTGTATGAGTCTTTTCTAACTGATGGCTCTCATGAGGCAGTCCAGACATGGGAAGGGGGCTGCTATGCCATTCTTGTTTTATGCCCCACACCATCTTTTAGAGGCATCAATTCACTATGACATGAACGTGCTTAGCTACCTTAGAGCACAAGCCCTATGCAATTTACCCAGAAGCAAATCACACTGGCAACAATGAGACTTACTCCCAGGCATAGGACGGGATGCTCAACTCACACAAAAGAGAGTCACCGTGGGCTTTCTGATTTGAAACGCTAAAACAAAGCTCATCTGTTATTTTGCACGGTGATATAACTCACAAGTGTATAAACTGTCTTCCTTACAAGCTAAGCCAAACAGAAGATAAATATTTAAATGTTGCGTTTGTAATACATTGTTAGGAAACATGGAAATTCTATGAGAGAAGAAAACAGATGACCAAGATATTGTCTGCACACATTTTCATAGGAGACCTACCATCATTTTTTTTTAGATGGGAAGAATGCTGTAGTAAGAAAAGCTGTATGCGCCACCTGCCTCAGGCTGCTCGAGGTCTCCTGTGGTAATTTTGTAGTTATACATTTGTGCACATGTGGACGTACCACAGTTTGTAAAAATGACGTATGGGACCACAGTGAAATACAGAGGATACAGGGGCATGACTATGCTGGGAAGCCAATCTAATATGATGCCCTGAGGAAATGGAAGGAAGTGAGTCAGACTACATCCCTATAGAAGCCAGTCTAGTTTTTCTGAGAACTTTAGCAAGTCTAGTTAAATTCCCTCTTTCCGAATGCATATTTTGACCTTCACTGGGAAACGAGGCGACAAATTTCTCAACTAGTGGCCAAGGAGCAAGAGTGAATCAATAACTTTGCATGGACGGATAAAAATACTTCTACATCTTTATTATTCGAAAGATAATAAAGCAGTCAGAGATCTGTTGAAACTAATAATCTAAAGTGTATTTTTTTTTATTACATGAAATTCAAAATAAATCCAAGCCACACTGCACAGCTCACTGTAATGGGCTTTTCTTCTGCCTACATCTCAGGTCACCGAATAAAATGACATAATATGGGAATTCATCACAACATATCTGTAGATCCAAGGGAAATAGGAACAAAGCATGAGCCTTAATTTCAAATTTTCTTGCTTCTGACAGTTGGTATCACTCCAAGCCTCAACATGAATTAATCTTAACAAGGCTTTTGTATTTGTTCATAACCCAATGTTCAGTGACACACAGAGAGAGCTCTAAATTGAGGGGCACAGCCAGTGACCACGATATTGTATCTTGCCATTAAGTTAATTATGATTAACTAAACTTGAGTTGATCTCATTTGCTCATATAAATCAATATAAATGGATGCTTAGATTGTGTATTACTGAGACTCTGGGAAAATTGAACAAAATTAAAAAGGGCTTCACACTGTGAATCATCACAAGCAGACTTAAAAAGTAATGAAGGAACTGTTTCCAGACACCCCCTTCAGAGGTTCTCATTATTAAACCTTTCAATTTGTGTCCTACTGAACCCAGAAGAACTACTGAGGCTGTGTTGTCAATGACATGCATGAGAGAATTTACAGCAATGTATTTTCAGTGGACTCATCAAATTACTTCCAAATAATGACAGTTACAATACATATCCCAGGATAAGGTGTAACTGGATAGACCTTAATTGCATCTTCTGCAGATTAATAAAGCTTCTAACATTAATTAGCTGTCCTGTATAAAGAATGGGATAAAACTTCTTGAAAATAGTTGCGTGTAATCACCCCGGGAACTCTTTAAACAGTAATTAACATGATGGAAATGCAAATAAAAATGTTGAGTCCTAAGGGCTTGAAAAAGGCTACTTTCTCCTAAAGTATTTTTCAGCACACTTCAGATTTAGCAGCATAATTTCAGTCTTCAAAATATTCACTAATAAGAATCATGTCTTGAGGGAACATGCAAAAAAAAGAAGGGGAGGAAAGCAGCACTTTAACATGGAAAAATTCCTCTTCAAGAGGAGAGACAATAATACCATAGGTAGTGATAGTGATTTTTGAATAGTTATTTGGTCAGATAATGGTGGAAAGATGCATACTGGCTATATGTGCCAATTTATCCGAGCTAATATAATGCCCCGATAGAAAAGCAAGAGATAACTAGACTACAATTTCTTGTTTCAACCGTTAGTCACAATACTAAACAACTAAAGAAAGAAAGGAATGAATGGATAATTTAATAAAGGTGACAACAGCTATGGTGGTGGCAGTGATACTAAGGAATGCCATACTGTGGGGGAAAAATCACTATTCTTACAATGGGAGGCAGAATTCAAACTCAAATTTTAAAGTATCAATCGGAATGAAATTTCTAAAGAACACAATGGATAAAGATGCTTAGCTCTGAAATTTCTGAATAGTTGGGGGATAATCATGTTCGTAGCTCTTTTCATGCTCATAAACCTTTATACAAATACTGTACAGTGCTTACTTTAACTATAATAACTAAAACCAGTAGCAAGAAAATGTGGAAGTCTACCTTCATAAATTCTTAAGGCTACTCTTTATATGGGAGGAAAGCTGACCTGCAGTTTACCAACAGTTTCAGTCAGTTGAGTGGATTTTAATAAAGAGATTTTTGTATTACCTTGAGTTGTATCCACCACTAGTCATGTTCATTAATTTCAATGTGTCTACTCTGAGGTGGGTTATCACTGGATACATGTAAAATTATTCATACACTTTCATAACATGAGAACACTTTGAATCTCATGTTAGTTCTACTCAAGAGTAGATCTACTAAAATTAATGGAGATGCATAACTTATATCCATAATTTTCAGTGAGTATACTCTGAGTAGGACTTTGTTTGACACAACTCTGTATATTATGTTCAGCAAGTAAGATTATGCTGGCAAAATGGAAGTGAGAATATGCCAGTGTTTGAATTATGCTAGTTGCTTCTTTAAAATCTTATAAGGCTTATATTGTAGTATTGTGCTTGCCACAGTTATTTCAATGGGCCCATATAGGAAAACTTCATTGCGGATGCCCACAGTCATTAAATATAATTGCTCTGCATATATGATAGCCATGGAATTAATGGAGAGATGTTATTACATTTTTATGACAGCGAAATTAACTTACAGTTGAAAGTTTTGTTTATCTAAAGAAAGGCAGCGGGTCAATAGAGTTACTGCTTGAAACTTAAAACTTCAGTACCAGTTTACTTCAGTAGATTTTTTTCTTCCAGGGAGCTATAAAAGTAATTATTTTTACTCTGTCTGCTAGTCTGGAGTTTCAGTGAACATTGCTCAACGACAGCAACTGTCCTGGTCCTGATAATTTTCAACACTGAGTGCACCTTTGTGCATGTAGTGTAAAAAATAATTTTGATCCTTGTGATGGATCAATACTTTGTTTTTGTCAGCTGTGAGCATTGCTCGTATTTTGGACATTTCTCCTATAGTACTATATTGAAGGAATTATATCCCCAAACTGAGATGAGCTTCCACGATGTTTTACTGTTATTGCAATGTGTCTTAGTTCATCACTCCCTTACTTCTCAATCATATTGACAAAAATAGTTTCTAAAAAGTTTAAACATCTTTTTACTTTAAACTGTATTCATGTCACATCTATCTTTACTGGTTCCATTGTGTGCTGCAATTATTTCACTGCATTCTTTGCTCATTTAAAGTGCTTTGTTTTACTGTGGGAAATCCATTAACTAATCATCAGATGGAATGAATGTTCGCTAAAGGTGAACTCCAGATCTTTCTTCTTTCTTCATACAAGCAAGCAATTTCAGATAAGACCACGAGAACAATTCTAGTAGATCATACCAATCGTCCACTTAGCTCAATATCCTATCTTTCACAGAAGACAGCACTGGATGTGAAACGAGTATACCAGCTTGCATTTCCTCTTCCTACCACCTCTTTTCCTGGTATCATTTGCTCACATAACCTGCTAAAGGGATAACAATAACACACTAGAAACTCAAATTGATTAAACACTACTAAATGTGTTAATAAATAAAGGTTAGATTATCTGATTTCTAAGAACATTGCAACAAAAATGCTCTGCATATCTTTTTTGGGGGGAACTATGAATTTACATTGATATTCTGTCATCTGGCATATATTAGGAAGGTAATAAACTAGTTTCTGTTAAACTAGTAAGGTGCCCCCTTTTGATTTTATTTTTTTAAAAATTTGATTTACGGACAAAATAAATGAACAGGTGCAGAGGTTCATTCTGAAGGGAACTTTAAGTTTTAAAAACCATGCATAAACCAAGATTCCCTTTGAGAGAGAGAGAGAGAGAGAGAGAGAGAGAGAGAGGGAGGGAGCAACCACACACACACACACTCACTCACACACACACACACACACACACACACACATTCTCTCAGGCATATGCAGCTCAAACATATGTCTACGCTAAGGACACACATTTGTATATGCCACTGAATAACACACCCATTCCATGTAAGTTATATGCAGCTTTTTGGCTATTTGAAAGCAAGGACAATGCTAATTCAGATATTGGTTTTTGGCTAAGTACACGTTCAGGAGGAAAAATCACAATGGAAGAAATGGGAAGGTCTATTCAGTTCTTTGTGGGCAGTGGAAAACTATTTTTTTTAAATGGATTTGATATTGCTAATGATTACCATTAATATAAATAAATATTTTCTGAGGATTATGATACGAATTAACAGGCTTTCCCCTCTCAATTTTGTTTTATGCTAGTATTACTAAGGATACATTCCCATCACATCAGGCATATTCCGCAGTATGATTGTCATCAGATGCAAGACACACATTAAGTCAAGGGCTTTTTTGCTTTTTTTTTAAACAATGCCTTACACATTGAGAACATGGACAGCAAGATGCAAAGTCATTTTGCTTGTGGGCAGTTTGATCTGCACTAATTACTTAGTATTAGCAGAGTACTCCTAGGGCCTGCCGATTGGAAGGTCGGCGGTTCGAATCCCCACGAAGGGGTGAGCTCCCGTTGCTCAGTCCCAACTCCTGCCAACCTAGCAGTTCAAAAGCATGTCAAAGTGCAAGTAGATAAATGGGTACCACTCCAGCGGGATGGTAAATGGTGTTTCAGTGCACTGCTCTGGTTTCGCCACATGCTGGCCACATGACCTGGAAAACTGTCTGCGGACAAACATCGGCTCCCTCGGCCAGTAAAGCGAGATGAGCGCCGCAACCCCAGAGTCGTTCGCAAATGGACTTAACTGTCAGGGGTCCTTTACCTTTACCTTTATAAGTACAAATGAACCAGAGTCCCTTAAAATACGAGCATGGGACCTCAGTTCATTTTCAAAAATTTTATTCCAAGTCAGAGCTACTAGTCAATAATATCTATATATTCAATGAAGAGCCAATACAGACATTCTCCCTATGTGAAAGCCAGTCACAATTATTCTCTAAAGATAAATCAAGTGCAAGAAAGTGACAAGTTAAGAATCTTGAAGCAAACAGACAGTTCTGAAGAAGTATTCACCACTGCTTCTCAATTTCTATCACAAAAAAACAACTCAGATAAATGAAACAAAATCTAAGGAATAAAATAAGAAGACCATAGTCTGCAATTCTAAACACTTATGTCCAACTAGACCAGGCATAGGCAAACTCAGCCCTCCAGATGTTCTGGGACTACAACTCCCATGATCCCTAGCTAACAGGACCAGTGGTCAGGGATGTTGGGAATTGTAGTTCCAAAACATCTGGAGGGCCGAGTTTGCCTATGCCTGAACTAGACCAAAAAAAAAAAAGGAAGTCCCCAATAAATGCCTTGTTCCAGTACAGTTGTATCTTGGAAGTCGAATGGAATCCATTCTGGAAGTCTGTTCAACTTCCAAAGCATTCGGAAACCAAAGCGCGGCTTCTGATCAGCTGCAGGAAGCTCCTGCAGCTAACTGGAAGCTGAGGAAGCCCTGTTGGATGTTTGGCTTCCAAAATAATGTTCAAAAACCATAACATTCACTTCAGGTTTCAATCGTTTGGGAGCCATAACGTTCAAGAACTGGGCTGCTTGAAAACCAAGGTACGACTGTATTACCAAGCTACCAAGAAGAAAACGAAGTTACAAAAAGAGGTTAATATGAGTACAGATTTAAGTAAATAAATATTCCCATTTATGCATTGCTTCCTACGAAATATTTTGGAAGTGATTAACAACCATAACAATAACAAAACAATTTTGTATATAAAACAATTATGCAGTATTGTAGAATCCAGTGAGAGACCCTCTAAAGTCAAATAGCAGCAGGGGTGGGTGATTTTCATCTGGACCACAGTGTTGGTGGAAAGGGTTACACAACACTCTCCAAATTATTCTGATCTCCCTTTCTGACACACACACACAATTTCCAAGTGTCACTATTGTGATAATTTTCACCCAAATAGTTACTTGATGTAGATGTTTTTTGGGACTGTGATGTAAAACGGTTAACCCCTCTCCGATCCTTATGATCCTGATACACTTGTACTGTGGCTGCTATTTGCAGTTGTAAAAAGATTCATGTATAGCGCTTGGCCCTTCTAGCAGACAACTCGCCCTGAAGAAAGGAACACAGTTGAGTGTTATGTTAAGTTTAGCCTGAGATGTAATCATCTGATACGTTCTGGAAAATAGGCAGCAGCAGCAGCAGCACTGAAACCAGTGTAATCCCAGTCACCAGTGGCACTGTCAGAAACTCTTCTTCCTTCCCTGGGAACTATTCTCAGTCATGGTGGCAACAAAGGAAGCTGTAGTCAAGACAAGAGTTTAGGGACAACTACTCCTCATGCCAGCACTGGCTTCTCCTCAACCACATGACCTCAGTTTAACATTGATTTCTGTGCAATAAATAGAATGCCACCCAGCACAGTGTTTTACAATAGCTATTATTTTCTATGGAATAAATCAATTTTAAAGAAATTGCTCCAGGAGCTGATTTTCCTAGTAGCATACTAGTCTCAGAGTGTTATCAAAGGTACATCACTAAGTCATGCTCTTCTTTTCCTCTAAGAATTAATAATACTTTTCAGTAGCTTCCTATTGTGTGTTGCCAAGCTTCTTTTCTCCTCTCCAGATGATGAACAAAACATAACCTTCTAAAAGTCAACAAGTCTCAAAGCAGAATCCTTCAGACTGTTTATATACTTCTTGAATAAAGTACTAGATCAAAGATGCTGCCTTCTGTGTAGGCAAAATATGTTGCTACTCAGCAAATACAATTTAAAGAAAAACGTTAATAGTGTTGAGTATGCACCATATATTGATTGAAAAGAGAAGGATTTGGTATTGTAAATATTTTACACAGTAAAGACACCAAAATATGTTTTTTAAAAGGTTCTTTAGTGTGGAATTATACCTGATACAGTAATAAACCCTATTTGAAAGGTAAATTTAGCATTCACTAAGGATGAGACTTAAAAGGTCTCCACAGCTAAGCCTGTCAGGGCTACAATATTTTATTGTGATTTTAGAGGCATGGACATTTTTGCAGCTCCAGAATCCCTGTTTCCACAAAATTCCAGCATGCATTTCACAAACCTAGACTCGCTTTCTCCTACATAAGTATATTATGCAGCCTGTAAATTTAAATAGGGAATTCACATGAATCATCAGCTTTATCTATTTAGCTGTCTGTAAAACATTTCTACCTGAGATAACAAACTACAGTACCCAGAGTAGCAAATATCCTACAAGGCTGACCACTACAGAAGTCACATCCACTGAGACAACATGAACACCAACCTTTGACTGCATTTCTAGATATTCCATATTTGAGAACCATAAAGATAAAAAAGGGATTCAAAATGCTACATCTGGATGGCGTATTCTACAGAAATTTGCAGAAAAGATAGCTAGTGGCAGACTGTGTGATGAAAACTTGCAATGCTTTTAATATTGGAAAGTAATAGAAAAAGTAGCAATAGAAACATAAGAGAGATGGGTTGCAAGAATTGAAGTTACTTTGCCCCTTTGTTACAGAAAAAAATAAGTAAATCCCACATCAGCTGCAGAAGGGATATGGGGCAATGCTCTTAGAGACCAAACTGTCATAGGAACAAATTTCAGTGACTGCCCATTCAGCCATCCTCTACCTAATACATCTTCAGGGAACTCAGCAAGCATAGTAAGAATCCATTCCATTAAGTTCTCTTCCAGTGTTGCTCACATCAAACAACTTCACAGACAAAAAGGTGAATGAGGGGTTGGGGGGGGGGTTGGTCATGATTAAAGGGCTGAAAAGTTTTCAAAAAAGACAGTCCCTTCAGTCCTACAGAATGGCTAAAAGGGCCATCAAGCTGAACAGACTTTGAGACTTTAAAAGGCAACCTCAGTACTGTGCAAAGCCCCTAAGGATGTGTGGGATAAAAACAAAATATACCCAGCAGCTGAATATTATGTAAAATAGCTCAGCCCACACTTCGTTTCAATAAGATAAAATTGACACTACTTTGTATTTCTGTCAACACGCACTTGTTATTGCAAAAACAAAAAACGTTTGATAATACTATAATGAAAATACTTCATCTTGTAAGAAATGTAAAGAAAAGTTTGACTAATGTCAAGCAAACTGGAAATGTTTTGAAGAGATTATAAGGAAGGACCCTTATTCAGACTAAAACTTGTGTCAATTTTAATATAGAGCAAAAAGAAAAATCTGATACTGTTAAGGCTTTGTTGAAATAAGGAAAACACACAAAAGGGGTATTTGATTGTTTGCACAGTAGCAAGAAGTAACTGTACGATCTGCTGAAGCAAGCTCATGGCTTTTGCAGATGGCAAAAAACACACACCCTGATTTTAATTCAAAGACAGGTGCTTCGCAAAACGAATTTCCTATGGGCTTGCTTCGCAAGACGATAATGTCTTGCGAGTTCCTGCTGGTTTTTTTCCCTCCCCCCTTTTTCTGAGCTGCTAAGCCGCTTATCAGCTGATCCGATCAGCAAATAAGCCGCTAAAAGCCGCTAATCCTTCAATGGGCTTGCTTCGCAAGACGAAAAAACCGCTAGACGAAGAGAATCACAGAACGGATTCTTTTCGTCTTGCGAGGCACCACTGTAATATGTTTTAGTAATGGCTACAGGCTTGTCTATAGACTAATCAGTTAAATCTCATTTATGTATCTTGCTTCGTTATTCCTGATTATTTACAATGATTTGAAACACTGATGGCTGGGAATGTTGCAAACATCAGCAACAATAATGATGCACAGGCTATTATTTATGCATGGAACAGGTACCATGAGTTGAAACTTGTAGGCCAGTACCCAAACCTTCATGGCATTGGTTCCGTATAGTTAGCTTTCCTCAGAGCCCTGAACTGGACTTACATGCTATTCTCCCTTAGTAAAACTTCTGCTACCAGTAGCATGCTTTGTCTGAATGCTCCACACACTACAACCATAAGCAAACCAAAGAAAACCCCACAATATAGAATGTCCTGGGAGATGCGGACGACATCCGGTTACTATGACCCACAAAGGTGTACAGTGGCACACCTGACTTGTGCTTGCAGGGTATAGCATGGTTTTTGTATAGAACCAGATCCTTAAGGCTGGGTGGCTGTGCAGGCAGCATATATGTGGCTTCTTCACATGCAAAAGCCTCCATACCACCTTCTTTGTTCCTGCAAATATGGGACTCTGCTGCACTCACAGGCTTTAAGTCAGGCATAGGCAAACTCAGCCCTCCAGATGTTTTTTGCCTACAACTCTCATGATCCCTAGCTAACAGAACCAGTGGTCGGGGATGATGGGAATTGTAGTCCCAAAACATCTGGAGGGCTGAGTTTGCCTATGCCTGCTTTAAGTAGACTGACATGCAACTTCTGTTCCTAGTAGCAGTACTTTGTGATATGCACATTCCTAACCATTATGCTTAACAGTGAATGATATCTTGATAATAACTGCATCCTTCAGGACTGATCCAAGTGCCTAGTATTATCATTTAAACTATTAAAAAAACCTAAGGAACCAACCTGAAACTCATTTATTCTTAACATTTGTGAATGTAGGATCGTACTCCAGAAAATGCAGAAATTAAATTAACCGTTCAAAGTCAAAGTCATTGAAAGCAAAGTCATCCAGCAAAAACCTGAAAGGATTATGGATAAAGCATAGGTGTTCCCATTCATAGTTTTATGCAGGCTCTAAAAAATGCTATTTTTCTTAAATGTGATACATATATACCACATTTAGTTTCCAACACATTCCGTTCATATTGACATGCATTTCACAGCTTGAAATTCTTTGTAATTTAATATTGTATTGTTTTCTGCTGTGCTTTTACCATTAATTTTTCTCCCTTTAAAAGCTAATGAAGAGGAGCAAACTAATATACTGAAAACTATAACAATCTTTTCCCCTTTCAAATTAATTATAGCATTTTGTACATTTTATCATACTTTTAAGAGTTGCAATGTGAATAATATATTTTACCATATTACTTGAATCTAATAATATTGGTAATTAGGAGTGTACATATTAAGTACTTATAAATCCAGTTGCACCTTACATTCCAAGTGCTTTGCAGAAGCCCCTGGAGGAAATTTCAGTGTTGTCCTGGAAAATTAGCCTTTGTGGATATCTGCCTACCTATAACAAAGGAGATTCTAAATAAGATGAAGTGTGAGAAAATATTGTTTCTTTGACCACTGGTATAGGAAATTGTATTATAGTGAGTCTGGTGCAGAAGAAATGCCTGGAGAAGCAAATAATGGAAAAACAGGACACCTGTAGAGCACATTCAGATCTATGGAGCTGCCTTTCACTAAGGCTGAAAAGGGAAATGGAACAAAATCCTTTCACCAGCTTTGAAAAGAATTTATATACAGTAGCAATCTGTTCCACTCTTCATACTACTAAACCCTGCATACTTTGAAACTTGCATTCATGCAATGTAGCTGTGATACTAATGTAGAGAGCAGTTAGTTGATCCTTAGGGCTATGCCCCAGCCCCAGATATTTAATCATGGAACAGTTTGATGTAGAACTACTGCATCTATAAAGTTGCTAATCTGTAACATTTTACTGCTAATCTGTAATATCCATTGTCATATGGTGAAAGGCCCATCAGACTGAGGCTATTCATCCAGCATGTCTGCGTAAACCACTAACATTACTTTCACAGTCATCGTCATATATGCCATTCCGGACATCCTTTACAAATATATGTGCAGCCACTTGGCCAAATCCATCATCACGAAGGCCTGGTACAACTGCGAGAAATTGTTTGTTCTGATTTGGAGATATACACACTAGCTGATGTGTGTATCTCCAAATCAAGCTCTTGGGAGGCAATTATGTACAAATCTGACTTAGATAAGGACTGAAGGTGTCTTGTATACAGACAACCAGCCCACTGAGAATTAACATGCACACACTCCAAGAAAAACCATTTTCCATCTTTGATTTTTGATCTAAGGCTTATCCACACTTGCACTGCTGCTTTCCCCCGGGGAAAACCGCTCTTTAGCGCTCAGTCAGATCAAACAACAATTTGGGTTTCCACGGATTGGCATTTGTTCCGATCTCTCGTTAAAGAGTGGATTTTCCCTCAGAAGGAGTGGGGCAAGGGGGGAAGCACTTGGACCTGCACCTAGAAAGCAGTGGCAAGTGGAAAACCACTCAGACCCATGCTTTCTAGGTACACCACATGTGAAAGTGTGGACGAGCCCCTACTTGTATTTTCTGAGTTGTATTCCATATATGAAACTGATTATATGGGCTCTCACATTAATCTTAGGTCTTTCTGAGGCTAACATTGGTCAATAGACTGTGCTTACATCTGAAGGAATGTCAGAGATGCCTGTAATAATAATGCCTTCAGTGCTGAAATCTGTCTAACCTGAATGTTCAGCAAAGATGTGTTTGATGAATATTCCAATACTTCAGACAAGTACCTTGAAATACCATGTTCCGAGCAAAGATATAAACAAGCAAGAGAATGTCAAGCAGTTGAGTAAAAAAAAATATTAAAACAAATATTTGATTTATCTATATAATTCTAGCATGCTGTGGTAGTTTATATATTGAGTTTTGTTAGACACTACAATGTCTTTCTTGTTGTGAGCTGCTCTGTAGGCCTAAATTGACCACATACAAATCCAATCAGTTGATTGAACAAGTTGTCATTTAAATAAAATGTTCTAGTTTAACATCTGTCAGTCACTGATTTCATGATCTTATTTGAATAGGAATTAGAAGATCATCTTGTGTATGAGGTTGTATCACGTGATCACTGTATAAATGCACATTCCATATTCCAAATGATTTTGTGTCCCAGTTTATCCCAGGCTTCGTCTTGCAAGATACTTGATACTGACAAAACCACTGAAAAGACTGCAAGACACATGGTACATCCTTGGATGACATTTGCAGGCTCATTTTTTTTGTCCCCTCTCATTTGGGCTCCCAATTCCCATCAGCATGGTCACTTGTCAGGGATGATGGTGGCTAGCAACATCTCTGGAAGGACAGAGGATCCTCACCTCCCTAGAGTCTACATTTTTCTCTTTGGGCATGGAGAAGCAGAGATAACCATCTAATAGTAAAAGCATGTAATTTACAGTGAGCACTACAAATTTGAAGAGAAAACCAATCAGCATTCTTGCATACAACTTCAGAGCTCCTACATGATGCCTATTTGCTGGTCACCAGCTTCACTTAATAAAGACATATTCCATACCAAAATAAAATAAAAACTTCAACAGTTGATTACCTAGGTTATGGGGAACAGTGGGTAGCATTTGACTATGTCATACTCTGATTAGGCCCATTGCAATCAATGGATTTTGGAAAGTCAAGTGTAATTTATGTTAATTAATTATGTCTTAGTCAAATGCCATCCAATGATGTTCTTGTCCCATTTTATCTTTCTGCATCAGGCATCTATATGATTTTAATTGCTTCAATGTAATTAAATTATATTTCCTAATAGATTTACTTGTATACTGCAATGCCTTGCTCCCTAGGACAGGGTTCCTTAAGTTGGGAGTTGTCCCAGGAAAATCTGTATTGTTACAGTTATGGTAAAGATTTTTTCTAATGTGTCACCTTGTGTGAAAGGCATTACAAAACATAAGCGAAGAGCCTGCAGCTTAGTGCTATTATTGTGCAACAAGACAACAGGCTGCTTAAGAGATGAATGAGACTATCTTATTGATAAGGTCAGAATCGATCTGCAGTGGATTTTTTAAATTAGCAAAATGTTGCAGCACTTTAGTAAGTGTCACCAACAGCCCTCCTTTGTGAAAAATGTCCTGGCTTGTAAGAAAACTATAATCTGTAATTTTAAGAAAGAATTTCCTCATAATGGCAGTTTTGCAATTCACCTTGTAATTGTAGCTAGGTTTTACTTTTTTTATTTGCTAGCAGATATAAACTTGTGGGATCCACTCCCCTGACATCACATTTCTCCCTTTTTATTTTCTACTCTAATGAAGACTCTACAAAGTATGCAGGCTCCAAGAAAAGAAGAAATAAAAATCCTGTAGATGACTGGTGTACAAAGAAATTAAAATCGAAATGGGAATGAAGTACCATAGAGCAGGCGTGTCCAACAGATCGATCACTATCTACTGGTCGATCGTGGGGGTTTCCCTGGTCAATCCTGGTCGATCTTTGGACCCTCAGTGGTTTATCCCCCCCCAAATAAAACAACAATTTTGGCTCCCTAAAAAAGCCCAACAACTCTTGTCAATCCTCCAATGACAATGGGTAGATCACTGCGAGGTTTTTTATACTGTGAGTAGATCACAGTCTCCTGGGAGCTGGACGTGCCTGACATAGAGTATATATTGGTTGTTCATCTTTAAGATTTTCACACGAATATATGGGGGACGGTAGTAACTAAGAAGGCAATCTTCCTACTGACACTATTGCACTCAGTGCTGTTAGGATCTAATGTTATGACCAGTATGATAATGATGTTTACATAAAACATGGCTTCCATATGAGGGAATAAGAAACAAAGGAAAAGGAAGAGTGCGTCTTTCAAGGCAAATGCAGTCTTTCATAGACTTTAAAAAGAAAGCCACTCTGAAATGCTTTTGCTTCAGATAAGCTAGCGCCTCTTTAGTTTCCTTTAAAAATTGGTTTTGAATCTGAAATCCCAACTGCCAAGGTCATTTCTGACAATTTAACAAACTTTAAGGGAGCAAAGGGCTTGCCAAAACTCTGAAAAAAGGTCTTTAAAAACATTGCTGTAAAACATATCAAAGTCATTTTAAACATTAAATCAATTTCTATCCTTCATAAACAATACTTGAAATACTCTCTTGTTGATTTTGAAATAACAGAACTTCAATCCTGATAAGGCAGAACTACAAGATAGGACATGCTGTTTCTGAGAGGTGTTTATCTCTACCTTAGAAACAGTTTGATCCTATGTATGCCCACTGAGTTAGATGGAAGGAATACAGTCAAGTACCCCAAGATTAAAAGAAACTGCAGGCAAAGGTTTAATATCATGTACTAAGAGATACAAACCTCCCCCCCCTTTAAATAACATTTTTGAATATGCAGAAGAGTTCAGTGTATTTGAAAACTGCACATACTGAATTGTCCGTCCTGGTAGTTGTATTTTACTGACCCTATAAAGTTCATGCTTATATTTTTATACCAAAGCTTTAGTATCTATTTCCTCTACTGACCTATATCACCAAGTACATCGGTGTGATTTATTTACTACACAGTTGAAACATTTTCTCAATATTCATTCTTCTACACAACTAACTCTGACCTTGCAAGACCTCATTTTGCATAAAAAGGAGCCACTTTGCTCAGGTACACCAATCAAAACTAAGCAGAAAAAAAGCTTTAAAAACACATAATCTCTTCTTACATGGATTTGGTCAGGGATGACTGGCTAATTGGGGGAACACATGAAAGCACATCACTATCCAATTAGCACTTCAGTGCAATTAAATGGAAGAGGCTTTGCTATTCTGTGGAGATACAGCTTTGATCTTGCAGTGAAAAATGTCCTTCTCTACAGCTGCTGTTTTGATTTTTTTCTCCATAATTAGTACTAATTGTGTGCCCAACTCTGACCTGCCACAAACAGAGTGTTTTGCTGCATTTGACACAATGACCTTAGATCAGTGTTCCATTTTGTCTATATTGTACTTGCTTATTATATATACCCTGAACTTACTATGCTAATTGTTAAATGCACAGTATAAAAGAAGGCACTGAAGTCGGATGAAGCCGTTTAACCATGCTTAATACTTTGGGTAGATGTTTTTGCTACCTTTGTATACATTTGGGATTTGAACAAATGTGGAGCTTAACTCAGGCACCAAACATTTGTGTTTTACTTGTCTTGTTTTCTTCTAGAAATGCAATGCAATTCACCAGCCAATCCTGGGATTCTATAGACCAAGTTCTGAAGCCTAGAAGCAGAGCAACATCAACATCTAACCGTGAGCCACATCACATGTAATCTCTAACTATCACAGTGGTTTCTCCAGTTCTCCCTACCCATTGCTTCATCCAACCACTCTCCAGTCCTTCTAGTGAAAGTGTTTTCCTATCTTGTAACCTCAGTGAATATTAACCACAATGATGTGCACTTTTGCAATACAGATATGACACCCAGCCATTTCTCTCTGTTTCATCTGAATCAGGAGACGTGATTGAGGTGTTAGACCAATGTTTGGAGGCAGTGACGAGCTGGATGTGGGCCAATAAACTGAAGCTGAGTCCTAAGAAGACACAGGCATTATGTGTCCCACATTCTCACATCTGGGAGGTGACATGGACACGGTTGCACTCTCCTGGAAGTAGCAGGTTTGCAGCTTAGGGTTGCTCCTGGATTCAACATTGTCACTGGAGACACTGGGTAGATAAGAATGCCTTTCTCTAGCTATGGCTAATTCACCAGTTACAGCCCTTTTTGGATACTAATGACTTGGCCACTGTACTCCATGCTCTGGCCACTTCCAGATTGGATTAGTGCAACCTGCCCTTCTAGATAATTCAGAAAGATCAGTTGGTCCAAAATACAGTGGTCAGATTACTTCTGGGGTTCTGTTTAGACACCACAGAACCTATTTTAAAACAACGGGTTGCCAGTTCTTTTCCAGGCCCAACTCAAGGTGTTTAGTGTTTAAACAACTCAGGCCTTAAATACCTGAAAGCCCACCTTCTTTCCTACAGACACTTTTGGGTGTTTATATTGGCAGAGCAGGCCCCATGGACTGTTCCACTGTCCTCAGAGAGGTGCATCTGCCATCTTCATTTTAAAGCATTTGGCAAATGGTGAAGATACACCTTTTTACCCTGACTTTTGACACTCGAGATGTTTATATTTTTAGGATCCACCTTAATTCTGTGGCTGTAAGTTGTTTAAAACTGATTTTAGTATTGTGTTTTAATTGTTGTAACTTGCCCCGAAACCTTAAAGTGAAGGGCAGATTAATAACAACAACAGCAATAAATAACATCTTATTTCTTAGTTGGGCAGATATTTGGTTACCAGACCTTTACATTGACAGATCTAGTGTTGATTGATAGTTCCTACTGACAGAAAGTTGGTGCAGCAAAATTTGTTTCCACAAACCAGCAAACTGATGTGATCTAAGCATAGAACATAAGTGCAATACTAAAAAATCTCAACTAACAGTATGCGGTGTGTAAACACAATTCGATATTGAAACTTAAGCTAATGCCTATTTGAAGTCTACTCTTTACAACATTAGTTCAGACTTTTCAGAAAATGTGCATTTACTAGTCACTGAATGGTTGGTTGAATGCTAGTTTTGCAGAGAGCTAGATCAGTTGATTCCTCCCAAAGGCAAACCAATTAAGGCCTAATCCTGCAGCAACTGACGTCAATGGGAGTTTTGCCATCAACTTCAGTGCAGAAAATAAAAGGCCATTAAAACGTAATTTTACTTACCATCAGTCTTTACACAAATTGATGGAATGACTCATTCAAATATCCGATTCATTACCTTTTAAGCACTTATATATTTGACATGGCTTTAAAATAATTAAGTTTTAGGAGTATCTTTTAAAACAACATTTACCCTGTTTGAATTGGAATTAATCCAGCACATCTCTTAGGTCTGAAGTCTTGGTGCATCACCGAGGGTGAAATACAAACATCATGGTTTGGTAAGAAATATATACTTTGATAAAGTAATAAATTAGATTCCCGAATTTCCCTCTGATGTAACTCAAAGAAGCTCCATTACATTTGTGTCCACTGCAGCTGACTTAATAAGGTGGGGGGTCAAGGAATACTCAGTCTGTACTGGCTTAAATCTGGAGTGGTTATACATCAGACAAAACAAAAAGCTCATATTATGCTCTGTGCTTGGCTTTCTAGACTGCATTTCAAGCTGTCTGTCTTTGAATTTGCTTTGATATATCTGTGGGAAAGGAGTGTTGCATTGATTCCTGTTAGTCTTAAGGAGGGAGAACCTCAAGCAATCCTTAGTGTTTCAGTTTATGGGTACCATGGTGCTACCACTAGGTTCTATTGTGCTGTGCTGAGAGAAAAGAGGCTAGAAGTACTGTGCAGGAAATATATAAGTATGATCACATCAGATCAATGATACTCTGTATTAATAACTTCTTGCTGTTTGTAAGTTTTTGTTTTGTCTGTTTTTTGGTGGAGTCCAACTTCCATCAGTATGGTCTCAATGGTCTGGATGATGCATGTTATAGTTCAAAAACGTCTAGAAAGCACTATGTTCGCTATCCCTGGCTTAACATATATTTAGTTGCTGCAAACATACTTTATTCTGTTTATACCATTTCTACATGAACACTTAATTCTACATGTTATCCCCTCTGTGTTCAAGCTGTATTAGGAGTGCTTTTACATTTTGCTGGAAACATTGTAGAATAACAAAACAAGAGAAACAAAAAGAAATGTGTTATGCATTAAACAGAGCTCATGCTAAAAGCATTAGATGGGAAGGCAAATCACACATGCTGCGTACAACGCAGAGGCATTGTTGAATACACATTTATGCATGTGAATGATAAAGGCACAGTAATACTTTCTATTTACTTTCTAGAAGTCTAAATCTGCATTCAGATAAATCAGACAGCACCTTTGCAATTTATATAAAACAACTTTTCATACCCCTGCTTCACATTCAGGAAGAAAATCAATTTTCCAAGGCACAGTGGCCCTGCAGAATTGTGAAGATCCTCGTGGTTTAATGGTCTCAGCTTGATACCTACAGTTATTACGCAATGCAGTCAAACGATAAAAGTTATGAAAGTGAGGATGAAATTGCCACTGTGAAAAGTCACAACAATGAACAGAAACAGCAATAGTCCCTTGCAAATATCTCAATGACATCTTTTCTTTTTTGTACTATAAAAGTTAATGTTTACTCCTAACTAAAGTGTGTGTGGGGGGGGTAATGTTGAATATTGTACATTGATTTCAGGGTCTACTCTGAGTCTGACTTACTTGGCTATTACCCATTGTGTTTAAATATTCTCTTAATTGAAACTATATTTTTTTATTTTTTTAATAAACTTTTATTTCCAATATTCACTCTTTTAAAATCACAATAAGAAAGTAAAAAAAAAAGACATCGCAAAATAAACAGATGTAGACAATAAAATATCAAGACGTAAATACATTTCTCCAAAAGTATTAATTATCATAACATCATTCTGACTTCCCTCCACCACGATTTAAGCTATATTCCATTGATACCCTTCTTGCAGTTCCTTCTTTCTACCTTTATCTTTACTTCGCAGATTCTATAATTCACCTACTGTTATTTTGATGTTACCTAAGTTTTTCTCCATGTATGATATAAATTTATTCCAATCATTAATAAAGATTTTATTACTCTGATGCCTGATCTTCTGTGTCATTTTTGCTAGCTCAGAGTACTCAAATAGCTTGTTTTGCCATTCACTAATAGTTGGGATTTTAGATGATTTCCAGTTCTGTGCCAACAGTAGTCTAGCTGCTGTTGTTGCATACTGGAACATGGTTTGATCTTCTTTTCTAATCTCCTCACCGACCATTCCCAGAAGAAATGCCTCTGGTTTTTTAGGAAATGTGTATTTCAGTATCTTTTTCAATTCATCATAGATAGAACCCCAGAACCTCTTCACTTCTTCACATGACCACCACATATGATGGAAGTCGCCCTCTTTTTTTTTACATTTCCAACATCTTTTGTCTCCAGTCTTGTACATTTTCGCAAGCTTAACAGGAGTAATATGCCAACGATACATCATTTTTTCCATGTTTTCACGGAGGCTAACGCATGCTGTAAATTTCATGTCCTTAGTCCAAAGTTTCACCCATCTCTCATATTCTAAACTATATCCCAAATCTATGGCCCACTTTATCATGACCTCCTTCACCTCCTCGTCTTTTGTATCCCATTCCAGTAATTGATTGTACATTTTGGATAGAAGCTTACTCTTTCCTTCTAATATTTCCACTTGGAATTTTGATTTTTTCTCATTCATCCCTATTTTTTTGTGTTCATTCCATAGGGCATCAGTCTATAGATTTTTATGGGGAAGGGACTAACTTCTAATTTATAAATTCACTTCCTTGGATGCTAAGAATCCTTTCAGGATCACATCACATGTCCCATTACACATCACATGTCCCATTAAAGGTGTTTTGATATAGATTAATTGTGAAAATGATTCCACATTGTGGTAACTCCACCTGAAGCCTAATCCTGTATTTCTATGGACTTTCTGGTAGCCATGGGAAATATTCCCTCCAAAGCCTGGTCACTGGGTCCTTACTGACTTGTATTTTGACTTGTAATAAACATGCCTATTTGCCAGTGAAAGGCTGGGTATGAATTGGTTTGAATGTCAGCAATGAATCAGGTCACAAGGGTGAATGCATTGCAAGATTGATCTCTGCCAATTATATGCTGGCAATTGCATAAGGGAATTGCTAACAAACAACAACAAAAACACAATTGTGTGAATTGCTGGTAAATTTTCTTCTTGCAGCAGGTAAACTCAACAATGTGATGATTCTGTTTAAAAAGGAAGTGGAAAAGAACATTAAAGAATCAGGTCCCCATTACATGCTGTTGTAGGGACAGCGATAGGAAACGATCCTTACTTAAATTTGGAAGACATAGGAGGTTTGTGACTCTAGAGTTTAATGCATGGACAAGAAAAGCCAATATTTGGATTAATGAGAATGTACACATTTCTGCATATTTATTATAATTCATTCCTGGATTTTATTTTTTAAAATTCAAATAAATAGACATACCAGGTAAAGAGGTTTATTCCTATACTTGATGTATTTTAACCCATATAAAGACAAATAATTTTAGAGATCACCATTTTTCCATCTTTAAATGGGAAATACAAAGGCACAGATGTCTCCATGAAAAAGCTAAATGGGAATTTGCTTTGTTTCTTTGATGGACAACAGCAATCAATCTTCAGCACTCACTACCCAGTTGGAAGGCAAAGATAAAAATATGTTAAGGATATGATCTTGGTTAAATAACAAGCTTAGTACACAAACTATTTTATACGACTCTGGCTTTGTGAAGCATCTGTCTAAGCTACATTTCTTATTTGAAACAAAATTAAAACTGAAACATTATAAGTATAAATGTGCAGACACAGATACAAAACCAGAAACATACACATATAACTATATATATTTTTTTTAAAAAATTCCACAAGTAAAAGGATAAAATAGATATGCACTGAATGTAGTGCTACTTGGCTAATTGATGGACCTTGCGGACAACATTTCTATAAACTATTCTTAATGAGCACATGTACCAATTATAATGCCGTGCTAAAAAAATAGGCCACAATTTGTCTTCCTGTCATATGCAATAGATTATCAGCAAACAGCCTACAGGTACCACTTGAAACAGGCTATGAATAATAGTGATGCCCTGTAGCATCTTCACAATTAAGATTCTGTCAGCATTTCCATTAAATTCAGTGTATATCTAATGCAGATGTTAAATGTTCAGGTTACTGTTTTAAAGTCCTAATACCTAGGATTCAAAATCACTGGGACAGGTACAATGTGCCAATGAAAATCCTAACCTAATATACAGATTACAGAGTATGTATTTAATTAAACAATACATAATATTAAAAATATTCACAAGGTAATAATGATTCTCAGCTGAGGCAAACTCATACATATAATATATTAATTTCACCCATGCTTTAGCTCACACACCAGCGTGAATGAAATGCTACCAAGAGGTGGAATTTTACCATTTTAAAAATGCATGTTTATATGCTGGGGTATTGCCGCTGAATTCTGGGACCAGGTCTAAAGGATCAGGAACTGGTAAAGGGTCTGACATGATTCCTCTAGTTCTATTGTCTATTGTGAATCCCCTACTGTCTCCACCAGATCTAAATAAGCGTCAGCTTTAACCATGTTTAACACTCAGACCTTTTTTTTTCAAATCTTGGATAACAGTACATTGCAGTTAACCATGGCTAATATTGGCATGGGCATAAATCTTAAGCATCAGTAGAAATACGTGTGCCACAGGAAGGGAGAAATACCAATTCCTGCAGGCTGCTCCTGATACCTAAAACAATGGCTTCAGTAAAGGTAAAGGTAAAGGGACCCCTGACCATTAGGTCCAGTCGTGACCGACTCTGGGGTTGCAGTGCTCATCTCACTTTATTGGCCGAGGGAGCCGGAGTACAGCTTCCAGGTCATGTGGCCAGCATGACTAAGCCGCTTCTGGCGAACCAGAGCAGCGCACGGAAACACCGTTTACCTTCCCGCCGGAGCGGTACCTATTTATCTACTTGCACTTTGATGTGCTTTCAAACTGCTAGGTTGACAGGAGCAGGGGCTGAGCAACAGGAGCTCACCCCATCACGGGGATTCGAACCGCCGACCTTCTGATCAGCAAGTCCTAGGCTCTGTGGTTTAACCCACAGCGCCACCCACGTCACTAAAAGAATCATTATTCTGTTTTCCATGGTAAATAGAAACTTTTCTCATGAAAGTAACATGATGTATGGTTACTTTTAACAAATAACTCTGAGGTTTTCTTTACAACCAAGCGGGGTGTGGGTGGCATCAGAATTGAAAAAAAATAGGTATTCTAATCAAATTCATGTTGTACCAGGAGAAAGCAGTTGTTCCTTAACCAGCAAAGGACCACAGTGTTTTATCTTGCAGCAAGGAAAGTTGTCTTTGTTTTGGCCCCAAACTGTGTCATGCTAGACCTATCACCTGTATTGTGCCAAGAAAACCAATCAAAAATTCAGTCCCTGAAATACTTTGATTTCCTGTGCTAGATAGCTGGTGCTCGCTCTTTATGACAAAAATCCTTATGTGGTCTTTGGGGGCTATCTCCCCCCCCAAAAAAAAAAACCCCAACTTGGGTGGGGCACACTCCGCTGCTGCCCTTGCACACCGGTGCTTGGAATATTTAATAAAATATTGAAGTTGTTCTGTTTGATGTTTAAACTATCGATTTCTTAATTTTGGGTTCAAAAAAATAGGGCTCATCTTATACATAGAAAAATACGGTATGTCTACCTAGGTCTTTTTCAATTTAGCATTCCATGTTCAATAGATTTGACAATATATGCATGTAACAGAACCAAGATGACAGAAACTTTGACCAAATTAGTAGCAAGTGCCTCACTCTTGCAATACCTAGTTGAGTTCTTGAAAGGACGAGATACAAGTTCATAGCAGTCTATGAATAAGGATGATTAGCCCTCATACTCCTGGCATCAGGTTGATGATATGGCATCCTGCCAAATGTCTTAAGAGGATGTTCAGTACAAGTAGTACAGACAGCGAAGCAATTCCAAAATTACCTCCGAGACTACTCTGACTTTTCTGTTGAAAGCCTGTCATTTCTTGATTACATGTTAGAAACTACTCTCGAAGTATCTTGTGAAATTGGTCTCTCATGCTTTCACCCATTATATCACAAACCAATTAGAAAAGCAGCAAGATCTTCATTCTTCTGTAATTGAGTAACATTTCTGTCTCTTTGCTCATGAGTAGTCTCTGCTTCAGATGGTTTATGCTCTTCACTCCGATAAAGACTTTTTAAATGTTCAGATAAAATATAATTTACTCAATCTTAAAGGCATTTTGGCTATTGTTTTGGAGTCAATGAGAATTAAGTAAGCAGGGTGAATTTCTATTGGATTCAAAATGAGAGAATGCTTGGCATTGTATCTGCTAACTGTAACCTTCCACTCCAGCAATTGCAGCCCTGTCCATCCTAAAATTGATATAAGTCACTCCAGATGTGCTCAACTGGGTCTCAGGGCCCTAACCACACAATGCAACAGGCATGCTCTACTTGCCTCTATTTTCTCTCATTAAAACATTAGCATATTTTGAGCCTCAAGGGCCTTTCAGTATTTCTGTACTGAGGATTTGCTGACTCAGAAGCACCTACTATTAGCTTGTTTATCTCAAAATCCCTCAAGTCACACAGTACTATCAGAGCTCAATTTATTACTGAAAGAGGCTCATATTAAGGAAGATAAAAATGTATAATTAGAATGGAAATGAGATTATAGCAAGCATCTATCCACACACCAAAGCTGCTAGCCTAAAATCTCAGCCCCCTACAAGCATACAGACAGATAAGTCTTAACATCAATTGCTACTGGAATGAACTTCCTTTTGAAGTGTACCAGTGAATAGTTATTCACTACGTATTACAACCACACCCTTAAGGGATACCGTTAATAATATTCAATGACTACCATGTAATTTCTTTTCTTGTATTCCTATGATGCCCTAGCTTACTAGAGTCTCTGTACTAGGAAATAAATTGATCTAGTCTCAAGTGTGGGAAAGGGCACACTCTGCAGCTTCTCTGCAATAACCCCAAGTGTGTAAGATGACCCACACATTTTTTAAAAAAACCCAATATGTTGAGATGGCAACAGAGAGGAGTGGCCCAGATTGAACGTACCACAGTCATCAGCCCTGGAAAGCACAGGTTTTCTCAGTTGGGACTCCACGTGGGAAATGTGGATTTAAGCATGAGACACTCAATGGGCAAGATGTGATCTTCCTGTTGCTGCTGAACTTTATCTCCAACTTGCCCTAGCCAGCATGATCAATGGTCAGGGATGATGGGCACTGTAGTATCAACATCTGGATACACATTCCTGCTCTAGGTCCTTCTAAAAACAGGTTTAAACTCCATTCCAATTTCCAAGGTGTCTTCTAAAAGTGCAAAGTATAACTTATCTACTTAGAAACAAGCTCTACCGATTTCACTGTTTTCCAGTGTTTTACATGGCTATCTGAAACGAAATAATGCAAATCTATTATTGTAAGAAGGAGTGCCTGGCGTGCTCTGGTCCATGGGGTCACGAAGAGTTGAACACGACTAAACAACTAAACAACAACAACATTATTGTAAGATGTATTGAATTTGACACATTACATTGTCTACAGGAGTGCCATGACTCCCTTGGTGTCTTCCAGCTCACACCCAGGATGGCAGACTCTGGAGGAAGGCAAGGAGGTAGATAAAGAAAAATGGGAGAGGAAAACTGGAATGGTATTTCAACAATCAATGACATTTCAGAAGGAACATTATTTTCAAAAATGTATACCTTTTTCTTCCAACCAAATTTTAATGTAAACTGTATCCCTAACTTGGTTTTGGTGGCAATTATCTAGCTATGGAGTTTACAAATTTCTATTCCTCAATAAAACCCAGAAGGGAGCGCCATGCTAGCCTTTTGCAGCACAATAACAATTCCCAGTCACTTACTTGATATAATCACAATGAAATTTGCCATATTAAAACTTATTTTCTTCGTTGACTCTGTGAAATTCAGAAATGGAGCTGAACAGAACTGCTTTTATTGCTCAAGTTATTTCTTTTGCTCAAGTCATTTCTCTCCAGCTATTAAACTGTTTTTGCCCCACTGTCAATTGTTATTTTTTATTTTAAATCAGGAACTGCTCTGTTGTCCCAGAGGTATTTTCTGAGAAGCCTGCAAATAAACCCAGCTATGATTTTAAATCAAAACTTCAGGAAGCTATTTTCTTTGAAGAATATAGAGTCCATCCCTCATTGCCCTCCAACAGCTTTACCATCTATGTAATTTGTTTCTGTGACTCTTTCCCCATTTTGCAACCTCTATCCTAGTGCTCCCTTTTCTTTAACTAATATATTCAGCAAAACTGTTTTACAATAGTTTGTTCTGACTGTTCTGCTTGGATCGTGTTGTAAGCTGCAACCATTCTTCTTTCTAGATCAGTCACTCGGCAGGTCAGCTCACCTAATTGGAAAAGACTAATGCAGCAATACCTTGCATGCATCGTCACTTCTCCCTTTTTGTCTAAAAAATGATTTCACAGAGACTTACTTGGGGTCAGAGCGGTGTGGAAAAACTATCACTATTGCCCAGTGGCTCCCCCCCCCCCCAATGAAGAGTGGGAAAATAGCTTTCATGGTTTCTATGCAACAATACAGTACATTTTTTGCACAAAGCGCAAAGATCCACATCTCCTCGGTGAAGCAGTGCTTTATTCACAGCCTCAGCAAACCGGCTTTCTTACTATTATTTGTTTAGGCAACTGATGAAATAGACTTACTTTACCAGTTCTCGTTTTTTTCTTTACAAAGGTAGTCAAATGTGTTTTCATTTCAGCAGCCAACAGCAATTAGCACTGCTTTGCCTTAACTATAGACATACACAATTTTTTTATTGCACTATGTTCTGTTTTCATCTCTTGATGAAATTAATAGCAATAAGAAGCTCTTCTATGCTCACCAAGAAGTATCCAGAAGTTTATGCTTCTTATACTCTCAGGATATTCAAGATTAATAGAATTGAAGCCTCACATGAGAGTTGGGAGGGGTGTGAGTTGAACAGATGAGCTTACAGACATACCTAGCTAAGGTGTAGGAAACCTCTGCTTGTCATGAACGACCTCTCCATATTAGAGGACTTCTGGTACAGCGCCAGCATCCTTGGAATACTGAGATTTTATCAGATAAGAATAGGGCTAAACTAGTGCTTTTATGGGAACTGCCCTGCAGCCAACAAGTTAAATGATACCAATCAAAAAGTATATGTCCTTATAATGAAATACCTCTTTCTGAATTTATTAATTTATTAACTTAGAAACCCTTGTATATTGTGGAGAAATGGTTGTAAATCAATAAATTCAAGAAGCAAGTTTTACTGATGAGAGCTAAGAGTCCAACAATAATATTCCTAATCAAATTAGCTGGTAGCCTACTAAGGGTATACATTTCAATGTGTGTCAGTTGTAGTACTTCAATAATGAATTATAGAAAGAGTTAAAATAAGTTAGGGAGTATATTGTCTAATAAAAAGAGAACTCGACTTTAGTCTTTAGATATCCAAAACTGCCATTACAGTGGATATTATATCACTGCACAGATGTGCAGTGTGATGCTTTAGTACTGTGAATATATTTAAGGAAAACGAACAGTTATGTTAACTTTTTTATTTTGCCTTTTCACTCCATTAGAAACAGAACACTTGGATTCTGCTGATAGAATGTAACAATCAATTTTGGTTGTTGTTTGCCTGTACATTATTATTTCTATTTTCATTATAATAAGCAAAAACAAAATATGCTAGTAGGATAGGCCAGTTATCTAGTCAACTTCTTCATGTATTTTAAATACCGTATTTTTCGCCCTATAAGATGCACTTTATCCCCTCCAAAAATGAAGGGGAAATGTGGGTGCGTCTTATGGGGCGAATGCAGGCTTTCGCTGAAGCCTGGAGAGCGAGAGCGGTAGGTGCGCACCGACCCCTCTCGCTCTCCAGGCTTCGCGGACCTCTCCTCAAGCAGCGGGAACGTTCCCGCTGCTTGGGGAGAGTTCCCGGCATCCCGAAGCCTGCGCGCACTGATCTCAGCGCGTCCAGGCTTCGCGGATCTCTCCCCAAGCAGCGGGAACGTTCCCGCTGCTTGGGGAGAGTTGCCGGCATCCCGAAGCCTGCGCGCGCTGATCTTAGCGCGTCCAGGCTTCGTGGATCTCTCCCCAAGCAGCGGGAACGTTCCTGCTGCTTGGGGAGGGTTGCTGGCATCCCGAAGCCTGCGCGCGCTGATCTCAGCGCGTCCAGGCTTCGCGGATCTCTCCTCAAGCAGTGGGAGCCACCGCTGGGCTCCCACGGCTTGCAGAGAGCTGCCTGTTTGGGGGCTGGGGTCGGGGGAAGCTCGGGCTGCCCCAGCCCCGCGCCTGGGGGGGAAATAATTTTTTCCCCTTTATTCCCCCCCAAAAAACTAGGTGCGTCTTATGGGACGGTGCGTCCTATAGGGCGAAAAATACGGTATATGGATATGGCTTTATACACATTTATCAAGAAATAAGTTCCACTGAACTCAATGGCTGCTGTTCTTGCATAGATATGTAAAGGATAGCGCTTTTAGAAATGCAAGAGACACTTGCCTCCCATCCCCAAGGCATGCACTCTAAATGTGCTTTGAATACTATAAGTGAAGCTGATCATCAGCCTGACTAAGAAGTACAGTCTTTGTGGAAGTAAGTATAACCATTTATATATTTTCACCCAGAAGCTAACTAAAAAGGTACAATACAATGAAGATTATAAAGAAAACGAGTGTTTATTGTAGAACTGATGAGCTTTTGTCTTAAAAAAACCCATGCTGCAGAAGTCCCTACATTATCAGCGAAATGAAGGCTTGATTTCAATGATGTCCTTCCACCGTGGAAGGTTCATTGCTCCAGCAGAGGTTTCAGTGAATGGAAGTAGAAGGGAGATGATTTTCAAGAATTTCTGCTTCTTCTGTACTCCCATGTGCTACTTCCTTACCAACCCCTTAGTGCAGGTTTGGAGGGGTGCAGCAGAGTGAATGGGTGAGTTTGTGAAAGCTTTTCCTCTCCTCTGTTCACAGAAGGCTCAACTGAACCAAAAACCCTTCTTGTGAAAGGAGGGACATAACTGGATACAACTCAACAGTTTTCTAGGATGCTGTAACAACTTATTTATTTTAGGCTTCCATTAAACAGTAGCATACGGAAGTGGAAGTTCACAAATAGCGGCGGCGGCAAGCAAAGTCTCAATATACATCTAACAGATCGCAGAAGTTTCTGCAATTAAAATTAGTTTACATGTTACTGTGCTCAGACAAGTAGCCCATTTGAGTGCCAGTAAAAAAAATGTGCGTGCAAAAAGCAGTGTGTGAAATAACTGGGCCAAGTAAACAAATAAGTTTAACTTTATTGCTTTCACATTTATCTTAATTCCATTATTCCAATGAAGTTCAAACTGATGATCTACTGCAGTGTTTCCCAAACTTGGGTCTCCAGCTGTTTTTGGACTACAATTCCCATCATCCCTGACCACTGATCCTGCTAGCTAGCAATGAAGGGAGTTGTAGTTCAGAAACAGCTGGAGACTCAAGTTTGGGAAACACTGCTCTAGTGCAAAGGATACAAACAATTATGATCTTTTCAACATCACAGAAGTGTCTGCCTTTCAAACTCTAAGGTTGTTTCACTCATGAGGACACACTTTTTGGTAAAACGAACTTGGCTGCAGCTAATCCTAGAGGATTAACAGATTTAAGATGTTTATCATGTCTCATCAATATCTTTGGAAACAATTATAAATGACGGCCTCACATGCCAACACCAGTATGTAGGAACGTATTGCTCCAGATGTCTACCACACAGTTGCAGCTAAAATCTTTATGATCTTAAAAACAACATAGAGGAAAAATAGCTGTAAAGAAAAGCAGTCTCTTTTTCAGTTGTTCAATGAGGATTCCTTCAGTCATGAGGATTCTGCTCTTTGCTAAGAGCCAAACCTGTACAGCTATGGTAGACACTGTCTTTGGGAAGTAATAGTTTATTTGAATAATAAATGAAATTATCTAGCTCAAGCTCCCAGATTCTTAAGCTATTATAACAGTATGCATGGCCAGTTATCTCAAGTACATGAAAAGAAGTTACAGAATTGGAAGGGACTAAAAAGCCATCTACTGCAGCCAACTGCTACGAAGCAGTATGACTCAATCGTATAAGGCATTGCAAGATCACTTATACAAAAGGCCAATAGAAGTACCTTAGTATAAAAATATCATTCTGCTGTTGAATATTTACAACATTAACATCCAGTTAGTAAAATGAAGCTTAGCTGATCACTACACTAACATTGTAAAGATAAAACAGTGAGTGCATGATGGGGAAGGAACAAATTTCAGCATTTTTATTTTGAATTAATGAAATATTTGTTACTCTATGTTTCTAGGTAAATAACAATTATGAAAGAAAGTGAACAGGCAAACATTTGTAAGTGTCTATGTATTAAAATGTATTCTAAAATGTGCTGTTAAAAGTACTCCTAATAAGCACCAAACCATAAAGCTGAAAATACCGCTCAGAAACACATTGTGCAGTTCAGACTTCAAAAATACAGATATTTATTTAAACCTATTGAATCTTCATGTAAATTGAGCAAATTAATATTGTGTTGCTTCATGAAACAAAGTGAAAACAGTTGTAGAGCTGATAACACAAAAACGACAACATTAATGGAACAATCAAAAACCTTCAGGAATCTGGTAGGGCTGAAAAATCCAGATAAATAAAAGGCGCTGACACAATCATAACTTACACCCAGCATCTGTGAAACAGCTGATTGTATTTAGAGTATTATTAATTTTAAAGTATCTCCCCCTCTGTTTCAAACAAATGGTCTGATTTTACAGGCATTATTTCATCCCTGAAGTACAACAGGTCTGGGAGTGGCCTGTTAGTACCTCAATTTAAGACTACACAGGACGGAAACCAGATCTTCCATCCAGAGGAAATTCATTTATCTATAAGATGGCTTTGCACTGCCTTTTCTAAAGAGCACAAGGTGGCTAACAAATTCAAAATCAATAAAAGTATAAGCAAAAATTACAACTCAAAACAGAACAATAACAGTAGGAAATGTTCACTGATAACAAAACAATCTGCGGAAATGGCACTTTTACAAGTGCCACATAACTGTCCCACATTTGTAAGAAATAGCTTCTTTAAGCACAATAGCATCTGTACTTTCTGAGTCCCTGCCTATTGACATCAAGCAGTTGCCTTCACTGTACTCTTCCTGACACCTGCGATAAACTTTTTTTGTTTAGGCAAATCTACTTGGACGTGTAAAAGTTGGCAGGTGTTTTAATCTGTAATTTTAGATTAAATCTTTTTTGAATTTTTCAAAACTTGTTTTTAATTTTTATCAATACTTGTATATTTTATCTTCTGCCAACTTCTTGTAGGTTTTATTTATAGTTAAACAGTACTCAAATTGTTTTCATTTAAAATTTCATGAAAAATTATGAAAAATCTGCCGGGGAGAGAAGAGAGATTGAAACTTGTCCCCCTGCCTTTTCCCCCAGCTTCAAAATTTCACATCTGGAGGGATCTCATTTTATCCCCCAAACCCTCAGCACAAGGTTAGTGTGTTCATGACTGAGAGGCATTTGATTTCTGGTGCAAGTCCTACACTTTTGTCATTACACTAAGACTGTCATAATGTCTGGAATTTCCCAGACATAGCTGGGATTCGTCCATGTGTCTGGATTTTCACTTTTTGAAATATGGCAACCCTACATTACACCTAACTTACCTTTTGTCAGGGACATGGCTGAATTGAATGCCTGGGAAGAGTCTGACTCTGAAGAGGAAGGAATGCCAGTACAAAGGGAGACAGAGTCTGACTTTAGAGGTGAGGGATTGCAGCCACAGACAGAGCAGGAGTGGGTTAGTTCAGCCCCCCTTCATCAAGAGTTCCCAGACTCAGATAGAGCAACAGACTTGGAAAGCTCACAGGCAGAGGGAAGGAAGGAGGTAGATGACATTGAGAGGGTTGCTATGCAACCAGGAGGTAGGCAGCGGTTATCGGGATCTTTGTTTGATAGCGGGGAGGGGGAGTTCACCCACCTTCTCCCCAAACCAGAAGAGCTGAAAGGGTTAAAATGCAATGGAAGTACAAGAGAGGAATGGATGGACTTTGGCACCCTTCGTGCTGCAAAAGGGACGGAGACTCAGAGTGACCAACTCGTAGCTAAGAGCGGCAGGCTTGGAACTGCGCTAAGGATGTAAATTGTAAATAAACATGCCATAAAACTGCCAGAGTCTCATTAGTTCTTATCAGGGCTTGCTTGCCTGCCTGAGATCATTACACCATTTACTCTTTGACAAACCACATATATAGTCAAGTAGAAAAGACTACCCAGGTTAATTAGGTTAGGCACACAGGATTTTAGAAATGTTTAGTCTTACAAATATTTAGTTTTTCAAAAGAAATCTGTGCTCTTGTAATTTTACAGTTTTCAAGCCACTTTATTTTCTCAAAGACACTGCTGAATCTCAGGACCTATTTTCTTTATTATAGAAATTGGCCACATATCTTCTGCTTGAAATATTCTCTTTTTTGTGTACTAAGGCCCAAGTGGTTACATATTTATGGAAGCATTTCTTATGAGCTCTTGGCATTTTGTAATTAGATGCAATGTATTTCAGTATGTACAGTTAATAAATAAGCAAGAATAGGGCACTGGATGAAAGAGAATTGCAAATAAAGTATGCCATTAGCTTAGTTAGGTCAAAAAGATCCCTGACATTTCAAAAACTAGAATCATTCCACTTGACTTATGGAAGAACTAGAATACATACATTTAAATTACTTTGGATTTTTTTTTTTAAAAAAAGGCACTAAGTTGAGTTCTGCAGCTTCAGTTCAGCAAGATGAAATGGCAATTCACTGATGCTGCTTAGCCCTGAAAGGCAAGGTTTCTGGATCACAATAACTGAGCCTACTAGACTCACAAGTGGCAATAGGCAGAAAAATAGAAATACAAATGCACTTGTGCTTAGACTTGCTGCCACAAGTCGTAACATACAAAGAGGCAATTTGCACTTCTCATTTGGAAAAGGATTTTTAATTGAAAAGCTGACATGACGATCAGTTAGTGAATGGGTTTTCAACATTTGCATACTGTAAAAGCAAGTTTACTTTTTATTTTGCATTATCTGATTATAAAAATTATTATTTTCCTATATAAATAAAAATGTAAAGTTGTTGTGACGCTCTGCTATTTGCGTGGCCGCACCAACTCCAGCATGCCGCCAGAACAGCAGGAAGGAGGGAGCGTGAACAAAGCAGGCAGACTCCCTACCGCTACAGCAGCATTTAACAGGCAGCGGCAGCAATGGAGACAACGGCAGGTTAAGCTGCCACCAAGAGCTTACAAGCAGCACCAGCGCAACTGAACAAGGGCAGGTGGCCAGGGGGCAAGAACCTGAGAGCCACCGGAGCCCCTAGGATGGCACCCCCACCAAAGCCTGGAGCACCCTAGCTGGGGAAAGTGGCTGGCTGACTGGCGTGACAAGGAAGAGCCACAATGACATGACCCTCCATGACAGACTGCTACTGCTGGCAACTGCCTGAGGGACTCCTGGCTGAACGAGAGGAAACAGCACTCGGTGTGCTGGTCACAAACACACCAGTCGGGAATGGGCCGGATGGGGAAGGAAGCAGGAAGGTGACAGGGACTGCCGAAAGTCAAGTTGGAAGGTGTGGCAGTTGCTCAGGTGCAAGGCATAAAAAAAAATTGAGCCACTCTGTGACAAACTAAAAATGGAGGGGACTAGCTCCTCTCTGAGCTCCTCCACCTTTAAACAGAGGTGGGGCTTGGGGTGGAGATAGGCAAGGGATGGGTGAGGTGTAAAGTGAGGGGTTTTGGGGTTAGGTGTAAAGGGAAGAGGTGTGGGGGAAGGAGTGCAGGAAGGGGGTTAGCAAAGAGGTGGCTGTTCCTAGTACTATGATATTTATATTATTTTAACAAAATCAGTATATCTGTGAGGTTTCTCCATTCAGTGCTATCTAAGACGAGTAGAGTTGTTCAGACCTACTATAATTCCATTCTTCAGATGAGGTGCCGTCTTCAGCTATCTACCAGTATTAAGTTTTTTGTTTGTGAGGACAGCTGCCAACAGAATGGGGACTCTGCTGCCCAACAGTCACCCTAATTGAGCTAGCTGGGTAGTCTTGGGCATGGTATCTCCCAGATTGATGGTACTGAGTGATTTCCACTTCCAGGCAGATGCTTCATAGCCTTACTATATGTTGAGTTGAGAATTGCAGGAACTCCTAACTTCCACAGGAGAGAGGACCTACTAAAAAGAAGTAAGATGGATCCCAACAGTTTTCTGGATGCCTTGGGGAAGTTTCCTATTTTGTCACTTGATGATTCTGTCAAAGCACTTATCAGTCTCTAGGATGGGGAAACGACCAGGAAGTTTGACATAATTGCTCCTGAACATCCTGTCCAGTTGTGGCAAACAAGTTACCTGGCTTTACAGAGATCTCATAGCAAACTAGGCAGGGGGAGTAAGTCCCTGTTGGGTTTGCTGGACCTCTCAGCAGCTTCCAGTCTGTTGACCACCATAGTCTTCTGGACTGTTTGGCATGGGATGGCTCTGGGGAGCACTGTTCCCAGTCTTTCCTTAGGGGTCAGTTCCTAAAGGTGATGTTAGGGAATCCAGGTTGACAATTGGTGTATGACATTCCTCAGGAATTAGGGAACATGTTTTAATGTGATCCAGGAGGCTTCTGCCAAGTACCTGAACTTTTATTTACAGGTTGTGCTTTATCTGTGGTCTCTGACTACAGAGCAATTGGATAGGCAAGCAGAAGGAGTTGCTTTTGTGAGTTGGTATCTTCACTATCAACCAGCTCTGGAATTCATCTTCAACTCTTTCTACCCCTCCTCCTGCAGGGAGAAATCTGGATACTTGCCTGTAATTATGTCAAGTGCCAGGGACCAGTGGACCCCACACACCAACAGATGATATCATACCTTTGAATAGATTTGAAGTATTCTATATTTGGATGAATAGTTGGATACAAACCTAATAACTAAAATACAATAAAGTAAATAGAGGTCACTGATCCCACCCCAAGATGAAGCAACTGCTTGGTTTTTGTAGTAAAAATATACTTTAATTTTTTTATATATGAAAGAGTTGTTAATAGATTCTAGGACCCTGGGGAACAACACTTTAGTTTTAAGAGGATGAAATGTTAAGTTAGCATTTAATGTTGCGTTTTCAAATATGTCGTTTCCCACAGTTTGCTATGCAGGAAGCAAAATAAAAGATCAGAGGAGAGCAAAAAATCACTTTAGAGGAATTTAAATGAAGGCAATAGATGCCTTTAAACAGGGAGGCATATACGAGACTTCTGCAATGGATTGTAAAATATAGGTAAGAGCATATGGTGCTCTAGTTTGGGGCATAGTGACAAACCACATTCAAAGCACACTTTCATCCAACCTGCTATTTCCCTGTATACTTACTTAGTGGGCGAAGAAGGTGCTGATAACGGGGGCAGTGCATCATTTTACATTTATCAAATAAATTAAAAGTTCAGCTTAACTGTCTTTCTCAAATTGAAAATCCTCCATAATGTACCACAAGACAAAAGATCTGCAATTCTTATAGTTGAGAAATATGCTATTGCTGTAATTTACCTCACTATATGGGGCTTTGAGATGCACAGTGGCATTCCAAACCAACTCTCAAAGAAAATTGCCTGGAATTTTCATGACATCAGGAGTATTCTTTGAAGTTATTTAAAGAAAATTGATTTCTGATAGTTATGAATTACATATAGCGCTGGCAGATGGTAGAAAATGTTCTTTTTGCATGAGTGATTGTTAAGAATATTGTCAACAAAGTTTTAATATAACTTTCTTTTTTAAAGGATGATTTATGTGATTTACAGGCTGACTTGGGTGACTACTCTTTATCTGTCATACTAGATATCCTAAGACTTACAAATAAAAGTTACATTATTTTCAGTCTTTTGCAGGACGGTCAACAGTATTATTTCTGGAAGTCAATATTTATATTATAGTTTTTAACATGCATATATCTGAATAAAGATACGGCTTGACTTCTTGACAGCCTGTCCCAAAATCAGAGCTTAGCTGGAAAGTGTGCAAGTCAATCCAACTAAACTTAAACCTAGTTGGTTGTGTGATCCAAAACCATATTTAATACTTTACACTCATCTTTTAAGTACAGAAAATGTTAGCTTGGTTGTTTCCCATACAGTTCTTTTATAAAAGCACTAAACTCTGAAGTTTCTAAATCCCCCCCTCCCCATGCAAAAAAACTATCTATACAAACCGTGGAAAATAAATTCAAACTCTTAGACCACTTAGCTGCTTTTCCCATTTTTCTCCCCAAGTGTTACTTATCTGAGTCATATTCAATTTAAACATGAATACACACATAACATGACTGGATAGCAGCCCCACACCATGTTTCAAGCTTGCTATGTAATGCTTGAAGCTGCCTTAAATATGTCAAAGATGTGTTTAGTTGAACAATGAATTAATTGAGACATTACACCAAATCCTAATTAAGAAAGCTGAGCTATGATTTAGCACAATGCTCTATTGAAAAGCCAGTTATTTTTATTGTTCGATCACTGGAAGCCACTGCAACTAGATATGGAAGTGCTTAGCGGTTCTCAACCCGTGGGTCCCTAGATGTTGTTGGACTACAACTCCTATCATCCCTGAGCTCTGGCCTTGCTAGCTGGGGGTGATGGGAGTTGTAGTTTAACAACATATGGGGACTCACAGATGAAAGCAAAGGCAGGCTTGTAGTTTAAAACCACCGGTTGCCTGGAAGCTCACAACAAATACAGTGGCAACTTACACATTGCCTGAAAGAGAAACTAAATCTCAAAAAAAAGAGAAAAGAGGATACCAATTTGCATAAAATGTGCATGTATTATTATCATTAAGATAGTTGATCATTTTAATAAAAATGCAATACATCGCACCATAGTGGGCAGTGACTGTGACCAATAGATTATGTTGCAATTGCTTACAAATAAGTTTTGAAGCTACATATTTATAATGAACATTTCTTCAAACTTTTCAGAACGGAGAAATCTAAAAATATCAACTACAATTAACTCTTCTTGATGGCATAAATGTGTTTTAAAAATGAATATTACATACCATAGTCTGTGATCTTACAGGACACCAAATAAAGTTCTTTCAAGTTCTGCCCTTCTTTAGCAATGACTTCTACACATCTGGAATACATAGAGATCTCGATTAATGAATGCTTACATACAGTAATGAGAGACCAATGACTACCATATTTTTAGAATGTAAATTACTAATTGAGAAATCAAACTTTTAATTTGTTGTGTGTGTATATGAGGCTATTTCAGAATACATTACAGCCTTACTTTTCAGTCCGAGAGATTCTGATCATTTCAGCAAGATAGAAAACAGAAATTTTGACAACATAAAGGACTTGCATCATTCAGTCCTGTGTTCTTAATTTTGAAATATACAAATATTTCAGACTGTAAACAAAATGTTGAATAGTAACACAATATTTGTAACAGAGTTAGATTAAAAACAATAATCATAAAGTATTTTAACCTTCATCTAACTTTGAGATACTATTATAATGCAGTTTACAATTTTAATGGAACTTCAGATACTACTCACAATAATTACAAATTAGGTACCTTGATTCATTGCTGTATGTCCAAAGTGATTATTACAGACGTCAGCAAACATCACCCACTACTTGAGCATAAATGTTTAGCTACAGAAACATGCATTAATTAGAATGGAGATTTGAGTTCCAAAGTGTTTGTTAGTTTGTAAGAGAATTATAGAATTGTGTTTATTATTATTACATTTTGTAGACTTTTCTTGAAACTTATAAAAACAAAAACATAGGAGTAAACACAATCAAAATTCCATTGTGTGAACTATTTCCTTTATGTTATACATTTTAGAAATGCCAATGTTTGCTTGTTTCAGAAGAAACACTATGAATTTATTAACAAGGTGCTCAGCTTATAATTCAACAGCTGCAACATGTAACAATCACGTATTGCACCTATTCCAAATTCTCCACAAAGTTTCCATGTTTCTATCTTGAAAACCACACAAGTGAGAGTGGTTTGAACTTTTTTACAAGCCAACTGGCACATATAGAAGAGGAAATACTGCTCCCAAAGCTGTAAACCAAAAGATGTCCTCATATCAAAACATATATACATAGAGTTACTAAAATTTGTAACATTAAATGTAAGAACAAGAACCCTATTTCCAGTTCTGCACAACACTGCCTTTCACCCTGATCAGCACAGTTATCAAGTCTCAGAAATATAGTACCGTGCATACTTACAAGCTAACTATTACATTGCATGGGACTGCAACACGCCTCAAATGCAAAGCATTGAATGCCACTATGTAGCAGAGCAATAAAGTATAGAAAGAATATCACACACGCTCATTCTTCTCCTGCCATAATGTAGCGGTAAACATTTAAGAACACCACTTCCACTTTGGTGCATTTGAACACTTTAGCAATTCGATTATATTCATGCCTTCCTGTTTTTTTATGCACTGAGCACAACAATTTAAATGCTAAAATAAATATTTTAAAATCAAAGGTTGATGCTGTCTATTGTGCATTACAATTTGTGCATTTTCCCCAAGATGTTTCTTCCTTATATTCAGACTTGAATCTGGGTGAATGTTAACTAATTAAACTGTGTAAGCCACAAGCTATCAAATGGATTCAAAAGGATCTTGAATTACAGAAAATAATTGTCTGTTCTACATGCATATAGTTTTTATGGGGTTTTTTGGTCAACTTTGCAAAAGCCTGGGACATGGCATTAGTGACAATTGAAACGAGCTAATGAGGAAATATGACTACACAGCTTGTAAGGAAAGTGGTCCTCAGAGACCTTGTTACTGTTTGTGATGCACTTCAGTTAATAGGAGCTGCCAGACACTGGTTTAGGACATTTCACTTTAAAGAACTGCATTTCGATCACCTTGGTATGAAAGGAAATGACACCATCAGAGCCACAGCCTGATGAGATTTGGAATGAGTATCAGAATGCACATGCCACCTGAACGTTACATTTGAACAAGGTAAATATTTTTTCTAAACAGAAAAAAACTCATTTAAAATGCAAACAAGGAAGCATGAAAATTCACTGAGAACAACATCTAACTACAAAGATGAGCTAGTAAAATGTTCCCCCCTTATACAAACTTCATTCTATTAACCGTTAATCGAAAGAGCACTTCCGGAAATTCACCCATCTCTCATTTTTACTGAGGTTGTAAGCTTTACTTGGGGTGTCCCAGGGAAAGGCCCTAAAACGTACCCGTTCTAAATAGAAACCCAACATCTCTGAAAGTTGGCAGCCCACTAGTAAGATTACAGCTGTCACCTTCCTATGAGTCCACGGTGAACAAGATAGGAGCTTCTGGACTGTAAAGGACGAAGCAGAAAAGTTTGTAACTTAATATGTGCACTAGTTTTTATAGTCCCGCAAGATTCTTCATTACAGATTCTTCATTACAGTCATACCTCTTCTTGCGAACGCTTCATGTTGCATTTTTTCGGGTTAAGAATGTGGCAAACCCGGAAGTGTTTTGCCATGCGCGCAGAAGTGTTCTGCGCGGTTCGCGCATGCGCAGAAGTGCTCTATCGCGCCGCTCTGGTTACTGAGTTTTCGGGGTGAGAATGGCACCCTGGAACGGACTGGGTCCGCAACCAGAGGTACCACTGTATTTATGAAACACACTTTCACCTGCCATAGATGGTGAAAGTTGCTGTAAGCAATATAAAAAGGGAAATTGAAATAAATAAATCCAGGCATAGGATTTTCTGCATAGCTGCCAGAATAAGCTAGTTAGATCAGCATTAAGGATCTTTACCATTTTGGCCCCTTTATCTCTTATTTTTCTATCCTCAGAAGACTGCAGAATAGGTAGACTTCTCATAGTAGACTATAATTCCAGGGATTAATGCTGTCTGTTTGAGCTTGATAAAAAGTAACAAAGTGCTATCCTTGGTTGGATAAATTTTGATTTCTCTCTCTCTCAAACTGTTGTATTATAAGTAATTTGCACTGGCAAAGGACTTAGCCTTGAACAGGCACCAGAGAGAATTCAGCAAGTGTGGAAATGCTTCTGTCTTCTCATCTAGATGCAAAAAACGACTCTCCTGGCTGGGAGTTAATAGAAAGCAGGCAAGATGCATAAACCAGGATTGCAGAAAAGAGATACACTAGCAGTAAATACTTTGAGGGCACACATTCACTACTAGCAAATAAATGTTTAAATAGAAACTGATATTGCTTCTTATATGAAGAAAGAAAATGTGAGAAACATCATATGAACAAATATCCTAAGTGTCAATCTCCATAGAAAGATATAAGGCACCTGAAATAAATTATTTAATTAGATATGCATGTAGAATTTCTGTGAGATGCAGTTATAAAATGTAGACGAAGGAGCATATTTTAAAAATCAGCTTACTACTTTGATTCATATACAACTAAGAAACACAATGACAGCCAGAAGGGGACAGGTAAGTTGAGCTGTTTATCAGAAAAAATAATAATGGGATGGGAGGGAGGGAGAGAACGAGTATCTGCAACAAAAGCCGCCATAGTGTTAAAAAAATGTTCAACTCTCTTAGTGAGCCACAAAATAAAGACAAGGCTTGGATATATTTACTTTTGTTGGCTGAATAATATATAAGATTAAATGTGAAAAGTTGCTGTCTTGCGCCTAGGTTCTTCCCTCGGGAAGCCCAGAAGCAAGATTGCTACACAGCCCAAGAGCTGCATACCTTCAAGGCACAGTTTATGACTAATCATGAGTAATTTTAGCAGCTCCCAGGTAAATGCCCACTTTCTCCACAATTCCGGGCTTACAGCCACTAACTAGGAGGCTTTTTCAATAGCTTTAAGCCACCTAAGCAGTTTTCACAAAGGACAAATGTCTAACTGGGCCACATGGTGGGTCTGAACCCCAGTGTGCCTGGGATTTCTAGGGTTTGGCTGTCTGAAATTAAGGGGTGAAATGTACATATATAATCCATTTGTGGGCCAGTGTCCAGGTTCTTATCATAATGTGCCAATGCAGTGCTGAGCACAGAATTGGGTTCTTATTTGTGAACATAAAATGAATATTCTGAACCTATTAGCGAAGAAATGTAATTTATTGGCCTGGTTCGCAAACCACATTAAACTATATTTAAAAACAAACCATGGTTTTATGTGACCGAGCAGCAAGCAGGTGGGTGATGCTCAAAGATTCTCACAGCACTCTTCTCCCACTCTTACTGTAGTAGAATAAACCTTGGTTGTCTGTACAAACACTGGAGACAAACCCAGGTTGTCACAACAAGAGGGTCTGGCTTGTTTTCTAGTGGTATAGATTTTGTTTTACACTAAGGTGACATGCAGATATCCCAATGCCTATGTTTATTGTTTTGTGTATTTCCTTTTATTTTTTGTATATTCTGGCATGGTGCTTTGGAATGTCAATATTACCACCTCTTTACTATCATTAGACAAACTTAATTTCAAATCAGAGGCACCAACTGTTATCCAAAATAAACCATTCTAAACAAATTCTAGTCCTAAACCAGTAGGGGTGAGTAGAATTTAACAAATGAGGTAAAGGTTAGACGTTGTAACTCCTTTCTTTCTTACAAATCGGGATTATTTTACTGATTCGTACTTTTACCTAAACCGTCCCAACCATACGCTTCATATGTCGTGCTTTATCAGACCTCTAAAACAGCCTTGGAAAAGCTATATTTACCGTACTTTTCCGTGTATAAGATGAGGTTTTTCTACTCTAAAATAATGTTTTATTCTGTGATGCATGCGATTGGCAGTGTTTGTCAGTTGGGTGAGTGATTTTCGGCATCCCCCTCCAAAAAACTCTGGGCCATCTCCCCCCATTTTCTTAAATTGGAGTCCCCAAAAGTAGAGGGCATCTTTTACATGGTGGCGTGTTATACACGGAAAAATACGGTACTTTGCCAGGTTCACTATAGTCCTGCAGTTATAGATATTTCTCTGTAAAATAGCTGAATGTATGTACAATAGATTACAGAAAGCTACATGATGATTACCAACTTTGTTCTAAAGCTGGATATATGTTCAGTGAAGCCAATCCAGTAAGGTCAAGGGGCACAACCCCACAGACCAGGCTATCCATCCTTCTGCCTGCCACCACCGGTCGAAGGATGCGGCTTTAGCTATCCCCCTCCACCTTAGTCAGACTCAGACTTGTCCTTGAGGAACTCAGCAGGCAGTGTTACCATACAAAGGTTTACAGGCACAGCATCTGGGCATGACTGAAGTACCAGCTACATGCTGAGGTTTGAGGAGCAAAAGAAACAAAAACAGAGATTACATTTGGGAGGGAAAAGGCTGGACAGGAGGAGAGGAAATACTAGCAAGTTTTAAGGGATTTCTGGAAAGCTTTTGAGTGGAAACAATTCCCCACACCTTAAAGCATGGGTAGGCAAACTAAGGCCTGGGGGCTGGATCCGGCCCAATCGCCTTCTAAATCCGGCTCACGGATTGTATAAACACATAATACTCCAAGTGTTTATACAATACAATAAAATAAAATATAAATAAAAGAACCAATAAAAATACAATATCCAACACATCGCATTGCAATTGTTGCAACAAGCCGAGCAATTATTATCTGGGCCTCACAGACCCTCAGCAATTTTCAAATAGTACATGAGGGGAAAGGTTCAGGAATAAAGTGAAATAAAGATTACTTAGATACTTGGTAGATTGAGAGAGAACATTCCAAGAATAATTAAGACAGAAGGACCAGTGACTGGCCTACCCAGAAGTGCAATTAAAGAAAAGACCAAGGTGTTACCAATAACAAGACACAATGGTTATAATTTAAGTAATCCTTGGGGAGTAACAGTGAGCACATGTAGTCAATAGTTTATCACAGCAGAGAAAGCTTCTCTCTCTCTAGTGTATATTTCTAGGAATATAAGTACGAATGGGTTTCTTTTACAATATTATTACAGTTTTTTTGAAGATCTGTGCCAATACTACAGAAGATAGATACTTCTCTTAGCAAATTGATTTGCAGCAATGTACACATGCCGTTCAGATGTCATACAACCATACACAGAACAAGTTCATTGTTGTACAGAAATTACTGGGGGTATTATACTCTTTTAAATCTTTACAATGTTGATTGCCTTCAAATGCAAACATGAAGGTTTGCCAAAAAGAAGAAGAAGTCTGCATTTACAGCTGATGTAAAGAGCCGTTTGAAGTTTTTGAACCTGACCCTCAATTGCAATTTATTTTCTCTAAACAGCTGTATGTCCGTACAAACATTCACATTCAATGTTAGCCTTTTTTAAAATAAACGGCAAGGTGTAAGCCTAACTGGAGCATAACCACTCACATACTAAAGTTAAAACGAGAATTGTAGCAAATATGTAGCAAATAATAGGCCTTCTGATGCTTGTTTGTTCATTACTAGGGTCTGTATAATTAAAGCTATGGTTTTCCCAGTAGTGATGTATGGAACTGAGAGCTGGACCATAAAGAAGGCCGATCGCCGAACAATTGATGCTTTTGAATTATGGTGCTGGAGGAGACTCTTGAGAGTCCCATGGACTGCAAGAAGATCAAACCTCTCCATTCTTAGGGAAATCAGCCCTGAGTGCTCACTCGAAGGACAGATCCTGAAGCTGAGGCTGCAATACTTTGGCCACCTCATGAGAAGAGAAGACTCCCTGGAAAATACCCTGGTGCTGGGAAAGACTGAGGGCACAAGGAGAAGGGGACGACAGAGGACGAGATGGTTGGACAGTGTTCTCGACGCTACTAAAATGAGTTTGACCATACTGTGGGAGGCAGTGGAAGATAGGAGTGCCTGGCGTGCTCTGGTCCATGGGGTCACGAAGAGTCAGACACGACTAAACAACAAGAACAGGTGTGCAGATTAGTATCGTTGCATTGGGGGAAGTGGCCCATGCTGCAATACTGATCCAGATTAGTGCCACCCATGACTGCTAAAGGATCCATAAGGGGACATTAGAAGAGTCTGCTAGATCAGACCAACAACCCATCTAGTCCAGCATCCTGTTTTCATAGCAGCCAACCAGATGTCTGTGGGAAACCTGCATACAGGAGCCCAGCACAAGAGCCCTCTGCCCTACTGTGGTTTCCAGAAACAGGTATTTGAAAGCATTATTGCCTCTGACCGTGGAGCCACAGAATATTATCACAAGTTGTAGCCACTGATCAAATCAGGGTGCTGGACCTCAATACTGAGAAGTTTGCTATTAAGACATATCAGTCATTTCTCAGCAAGAGCTGCCATCTCGTTTCTTTGCTTATAAAAGAGTGGGTTAATTACTTAAATTAATGTAATTTAAAACAATCCACAATTCTATACATATCAAGCAGCGAGAGCCTAATTAGGAGCACAAAAATCTTATTACAAAAATCTGCCTGCAAAATTTAAATGTATAATTACAGACTCTCCGAGACTAAATGGCCAATGTAGCCAAGCGGCATCTACCGCTATTTTGTGTGTACAAGCACTGAGGTTTTACAGATTATTGCACTGGGGTTTGTGAATTATCAAATGCCTCCTTGTTTATTACAATGAGCCTAATTTGCACAACAACTGCTAAACAGAAACTATTTTGAAAAGTAGAGAGAGATTAATTGACTTGGCTCAAGGAATGCAATGTGCTACATATATATTGTTCACTTCAGCGTTAATGCCCCCTAGAGCATAAAGCCAATTAACAAAGCAAAATAGGGTTGCAGACATTTAGGAATGGCTTTTCTGCATTACACAGCATTTTCTCATGTTGTGTATAAGCAGCACAGTGTCAATCTCCTTTGTATATCTTTGGAATATTGGGATTGAGAATGTGTTCTCATTTTATACCACTGCATTTAAAGATTGTGTTCGCAAATAATTAGGAAGTTAACAGTTACCTTATAAAATTGCTGTTGTGTTCAGGTCCTTTGGTGCCCCAATCTGCCTGTGAATATCTCTAGAATAGGACACATAGAAACATGCTAACCGGATACCTTGCAGACAGGTTCTAAATGCAAGGGTTAATTAGAAAATGTAGAGGGGTCACAGTAAGCTGTTCTGTGGACAGCAATATACTTTGAGCTGAGGACTGAGAGCAATGCTGCCTTCAAAGCCCACATGAACCATCATTTTGACATCTGGGAAGATGTAGCAGCTGTAGTCAGGACCCCGGGACAGGAAATCTGCTACACTGGCCATTCAGTTGGTATCACAGCAAGTTAGTTGCTGGTTTATCCCAAAAAGATTAAAAGAGTTTCCTCATCGGTGCTATAGTTATAATTCATAAACATTTCTCATTTTACTGCAAAGTTTCTCTACTGCTTTCCATCACTGCTGTCTGTAACTGCTTCATAGAAACATGAAGGGAGTTCGAAGGGACTTCAAAGTTCATCCAGTCCAGCCTTCAGTCTGTAAACTAGATTGCCTCCATTTTATTGTTTACTAAAATATTTGCACAATTCCCAACAGGCCACTTATTCTCAACATAATCCCAATCTGGCATATTACAAACTACAGCTAAGTATGTACTTCCCAATGTGAAATGCCTCACATTATAATTTTGAAAAGAACGAATTGCAAATGCTCTCAGGTGCACTGACCACAAAAAGGATATTTAAAGGGTTATCATGTCTTTGTACTTCACAATTCAAATTGCCAGTGCGCAGACAGCAGGAGGTTCTTGAAGTCGTTAATACAGCTCTCTTTAAGCAAAATGTGGCGCTGAGAGGTAAAGAAGTTGATAAACATACTCACTTTCCTGCTGATCTTCACTGAAAAAAAATCCTGAAAATTCATTGTTTGTGTCTCTTATTGCAAAGCAGAAAATTTATCTTTTATGTTGTTTATAAAGTTGCTCTCCCCACCCCACTATCAGTAAAAACATTGACCTTCTTCTGAGAAGGTTAAACTTCCTGCTTTGTTTGAAACACCAGAATGCCTTTCCTCAGAAGAAATGCTACATGTTCATGCCGCAAGCAAAGAAGAAGAATACACTATCGTTCCAGCCCTTCATTAGTCAGAGGATCTTGGCAACAGCAACACTGCTTGTATACGATCCCTGCATGAAAAACTGTTTTCAAACATAACCTTGCCAGGAGCTATGTTCTATCTTGGCAAAAGGAAGCAAACTTTGCTTCTTTACCTATCGGCTCAGTCTGCATGAAAAACAGGTGTTGTGGTAGGAAATGTTGTTTGAAGAGGGAACAAAATAAAATTATGTGGGTTTTTTGTTTTTTAAAGGGGGGGATAAAGATAACATTGCAGGGCCCAAGTGTTTGTGAAAAATGCAAATCATGAAAACTGGTTAAAGGATTAAATGCTCTTTTGCAAAAAGTGACCACTGAGATTATAATCATTAATTAAAATCATGTAAATAATGTTCCAAAATAACTCTTTCTTTTTATCTCACAGGGTTCAAAAAGCCTAATGGTAAAAAGGTTTAGTCTCAGAAGAACGGCTCTAATTAAAACTAAAAATCTAGTACAATTAATAAGCTCACAATCCACTTAACAAAGGCAAATTTTGAACACTAAAGTCATTTAGAACCCCCATTTTTCAAACTGTAGAATGATATATACATAATTTATTTATTTTCTATCTGTTGATTTCTCTACCAAACATTTACCAGCAATCCTTAAGTTTAGTGCATTCTAATCTTCCCTTTGGAAAATCTGAAAGTATCTTCTCAACAACTTAGTCCCATTGATTTGCTGCAGAAAACAGTAATCAGTCATCCACACATATCATTTGTCCCTACACAATTCCACACACCTAAGACTATTCACTAGTTTGATTTTGTTCCCAAAACCTCACATGGATATTTTTAGGGTTGCCATACGTTCGGAATTTCCTGGACATAGTTGGGATTTGGCTGTCAGAAGGTGTGCCCGGGCAGAAATCACTGAAATGTCCAGGAAAATCCGGAAGTATGGCAACCCATGTCGGCAATGTCGATTTTGGCAAACTTCCTTAAAAGTACCTCAAAAACGTCTCTTTTTTAAAAGATTTTGTAAAAACAAAAAAACTCAACAACTTTTTTGTCTGGATTTTCACCTTTTGAAATATGGCAACCCTAGATATTTTACATATTAAGACTTAGTTGAAATATTTATTTTTATGTCTACATGGAATGGCTCATTAATTAGGCCAGAGGAGTATTTTTGGAGCATCTATATTTATTTAAATTTTCATACAGCTTGCTGAAATAGATGAAATTGTTAGCTTTTTTTAAAAAAAAAAGTTTTATTTTAAATTCTGTGAAGTGGATTAAAAGTCAAAAGAATGACATGTATGAGTGGACATCTGCTTGTGCAATGAGTCTTCTTCCTTCCCCAAACCCTACTCAGCCCATACCCTGTGAATCTTCTCCAGATGATCCCAGATTTTGGGGGCTACAGAGAAATAGGAGGAATCCATCCAAACACTGGGAGACACCACTGCAATTCATCCCCTACAAAATTACAGAATATATATTTAACTGTATGGCCTTTACTTCTATTTTAAAGTAAGTCCAACCTAAAAAAGAAAGTGTCAAATTTTAGGCAAAGCTTGTTTCTCTTTCCGAATGAGATATAATTTTTTTCCTGATCTCATCCAACCCCCAATCAGGAAAGGATTGGTGTACAGATAACATGATAATTATATAAGGGTTGTGTGTGTTTGTAGTTAACTGAAAGCAAAAATGTTTAAAAGTTTACAAACAAAAATTTACAAAAGCAAACACAATTTCTATCCAACTTGAATCTAAAAGAAACTGGGGAAAAGTAACTCACTTTTTAATATACAAAACAGGAACAAGAAGGCAATTTCAAAAAAATGATGCAAGGTGCTCTTTCTCAGGATAAATTAATCTAAGGACTAATTTGCATCCAGGTGAATAAGTCATTAACTATAAGTAAAAAATGAGAGTTGTCCCTGAGCAAATAGCAAGGTGCTGCAGGTTTCTCGTCAATCTATACCACAAAATTACAGTTAAACCCAGGAGTAAAACAGGTCAGTAAAGAATATAAGATATAATATTGTCCAAAGGCAACTGCCAGAATTCAAGGTACACCAAAAATACACAAGGCGCAAAGCCAATCTGTGAAACAAAACTAACAACCTAGTATGCTTTTCTTTAAGTCATTATTTTCTATACAAATTAAGTGCTATGAGACTAAGTTAAACCACTGGGGTAGGAATCTGGTACACAAACAAGTTACAAAAGTCCCCAAGGTTTTTAACATACAAAATTAATTATATGATTGTTTATATGCTTAGCATATAAATGCTGCAAGTCTTTTAAAGAAATCTAGCATTTCATTAATTATATCTGGACAGAACTCTCCTAAAGTTCCCATGTATTAATGTAATTTAGAAATTATTTTACAAAGAAAGTGTTTTTTTTCTTGACATATTTTTAAAAATGTAACACGGCAAACGATTCATGAACTTAGCATGATGCAAATTGCCTCCTTGAATCAAAAGAATCTCCAACTTCGCATCCTTAGAAAGACAGCTAAGACATTCTGGGTGCCCAGTGAGGGCACTATGCAAATTGATCCGGGTGCAGCATCTCCTTGCCCCTGGGCTAATGCTGCTAATATTAGAGCTGCCCTCTCAAATTCTCAAATAATAATTTTCTACAAAAAAAAAAAAAAATCTAACGCCTGGAAATTCCTAGAGAGCCGGCTGAATAGGAAACACCGAGTCACAGTTGAGCAAGTCTACCTGAGGCAGAAATAGAGCAATTGCGCTGTTGTTAACAGGAACCTGACATACAATTGTCCATGCATTGCTCTGACAGATGACAGCACCAGAGGAGGCTTGTTTCTATCTGCAACTGTAATTCTGACTGAAGAGAAGAAGAGTTTCTGGCCTCCTTTACGTGAGAGCTAACACCTTAATAATCTGATATTAGAGTCCAGAGTAAAGGCATTTTGACATTGGAATGATGATTGTCAGCCTCTATAGGCAAACCGGCGGGGGCGGGGGGGGGATGCTGAGAAACAGGCCCCTTTAAGTAAATGAAAAAAGTGCCAGACACATGGAACTGTCAGAAGTTCACGGTTTAAAAAACACACACTTTCAGCCTTAACGTTCAGGATGCCTCTCATATCCTCTGAGCTGACATACCCCAAAGAATTCCAGAACGGGCTTTCTTCCACTGCTTCTACACAACCATCTAGTTTGGACATAATGCTAAAATCATGGTTTAGCATTATGTGCACAAACCTCAGACTCATGCATTTCCCTTTTCCTGGTAAAGGGTTTTCTGCTTCGATTTTCAATTAACTGTGGTTTGTTGTTATGTCTGAACCCGGGACTGTGGTTAATCTTAACAGTGGTCTTGGGAAATAAGTCAATACTGAAGTTGGCTTGTTTCCCTGAACAATAGTTAAGACTAAACAAAAGTTGTTCAGGTCTGGATATAACAAATAACTGTGGTTAGTTGAAAATAAAACAAAAACTTCTGACTGTCTCTTCATGGCCATACCAGAGGAGGAGACAGGAGGGATCAGCCCATAAGACTGAGATTCCTTGGTGTAACATTAAAGCACAGTTTCAAGTTACATCCAAATACAGTCAAAGACTACATTCAGATGATCTTCCAACAACAGTTTGGAAGATACTTTCCCCCATACGCCTGTGACTTCAATACTTCCCAGTTTAATTGGACCATAATCTGCAACATTTTGATGCAACAGAGAAATATGATTTGATTAAACAAGGAAGTACAGTGGTGCCTCGCAAGACGAAATTAATTCGTTCCGCAATTCTCTTCGTCTTGCGGGTTTTTCGTCTTGCGATGCACGGTTTCCCATAGGAATGCATTGAAAATCAATTAATGCGTTCCTAGGGAAACCGCCTTCAGACCAGGTCCGGGGACAGTCTGTCCCCGGACCTCTTCTGAAGGCTGGGGGGGGGACAAGGGCTTTTCTTCCCACCCCCAGCATTTTTAAAAACCCTGGGACAGCGGAGGACTTCTCCGCTGTCCGGGCGATCTTAAAATGCTGGCGGGCGGCATTTTAAAATCGCCCCGGACAGCGGAGGACTTCTCCGCTGTCCGGGGCGATTTAAAAGCCCCTGGGAAGGCAGGCAGGGGGGAGCAAAGACTTTCGCCCCCTGCCCGCCTTCAGAAGGTGTTCCCACCCCCCCGCCCGGCTTCGCAGCAGCGCTACGAAGCCCGGCAGCTGGGGCAGCTGTTCCCGCCCCCCTCCCCCCTTCGGAACATCGTTCCGAAGTGGGGCGGCTGGGGCAGCTGTTCCCGCCCCACCTCCCCACTTCGGAACAGCGTTCGGAAGTGGGGCGGATGGGGCAGCTGTTCCCGCCCCCCCTCCCCCCTTCGGAACATCGTTCCGAAGTGGGGCGGCTGGGGCAGCTGTTCCCGCCCCACCTCCCCCCTTCGGAACATCGTTCCGAAGTGGGGCGGATGGGGCAGATGTTCCCGCCCCCCTCCCCCCTTCGGAACAGCGTTCCGAAGTGGGGCGGATGGGGCAGCTGTTCCCGCCCCACCTCCCCCCTTCGGAACATCGTTCCGAAGAGGGGCGGATGGGGCAGCTGTTCCCGCCCCACCTCCCCCCTTCGGAACATCGTTCCGAAGTGGGGCGGATGGGGCAGATGTTCCCGCCCCCCTCCCCCCTTCGGAACATCGTTCCGAAGTGGGGCGGATGGGGCAGATGTTCCCGCCCCCCTCCCCCCTTCGGAACATCGTTCCGAAGTGGGGCGGATGGGGCAGATGTTCCCGCCCCACCTCCCCCCTTCGGAACATCGTTCCGAAGTGGGGCGGATGGGGCAGCTGTTCCCGCCCCACCTCCCCCCTTCGGAACATCGTTCCGAAGTGGGGCGGCTGGGGCAGCTGTTCCCGCCCCACCTCCCCACTTCGGAACAGCGTTCCGAAGTGGGGCGGATGGGGCAGCTGTTCCCGCCCCACCTCCCCCCTTCGGAACATCGTTCCGAAGTGGGGCGGATGGGGCAGCTGTTCCCGCCCCACCTCCCCACTTCGGAACAGCGTTCCGAAGTGGGGCGGATGGGGCAGTTGTTCCCGCCCCACCTCCCCCCTTCGGAACATCGTTCCGAAGTGGGGCGGATGGGGCAGCTGTTCCCGCCCCCCCCCCTTCGGAACATCGTTCCGAAGTGGGGCGGATGGGGCAGCTGTTCCCGCCCCACCTCCCCACTTCGGAACAGCGTTCCGAAGTGGGGCGGATGGGGCAGCTGTTCCCGCCCCACCTCCCCCCTTCGGAACATCGTTCCGAAGTGGGGCGGATGGGGCAGCTGTTCCCGCCCCACCTCCCCCCTTCGGAACATCGTTCCGAAGTGGGGCGGCTGGGGCAGATGTTCCCGCCCCACCTCCCCACTTCGGAACATCGTTTTAAAATGCTGGGGGTCGGCAGCGAATGCTCCCGACCCCCAGCATTTTAAAACCTCCCCGGGACAGAGACTTCTCTGCTGTCCCTTGGAGATTTTAAAATGCTGGGGGTCGGCAGCGAACGCTTCGCTCCCGCCCGCCAGCATTTTAAGATCGCCCGGGGCAGGTGGGGGGAAGGCAGGCGGGGGGGAGCAAAGACTTTTGCCCCCCGCCGGCCTTCAGAAGAGGTCCTCTTCTGAAGGCCGGCTGTGGGCGAAAGTCTTTGCTCCCGACCGCCAGCATTTCCCTATGGGCTTTCGTCTTGCGATGCAAGCCCATAGGGAAATTCGTCTTGCGAAGCGCCTCCAAAACAGAAAACCCTTTCGTCTTGCGGGTTTTCCGTCTTGCGAGGCATTCGTCTTGCGGGGTACCACTGTATACCCACATATTACACTCAATTTTGTTCATAAAAAATGCCTTAGAGTGAAGGGGGCAGGAATGACTGCTGGTTATGTGCCAAGTGAGTCAGTCCCTTCTGCCCTCTGCAGGCAAGTAATTCATTACTGCCACATGAAGGAGAGGCAGGGGGAACTTATGTACATAAAACTGATTTGTGGCCCTCCAAAACATAGTTTGGAGGATCATTTGAATGCTGGGTAAGTGGTCTAGATGCATCTCAGAGAAACTAAAAATAAAATAAAATAATGCACATTGTGGAAAAAGAAACATAAAGCTGTGGTTGCTTTATGTTTTCACCATGGCTGTTAGAGGGCTAAGAGAACCCACAAGCCTAAGCCAATTTAACTGTTAATAAAACTAATCGGCAATGAAAAGTAAGATATCAGGGGGTGAATAAGTGGTTTTCCAATATGTCAAATGCTCCTAGATAGACTACAGAGTACACAAGAGATGTGCCCCAGCTGGAACAAAGCTGCATGCAATGCATTTCTGTTACATGTCAACGATTCAGGATTGTAAAAAATGGAAAGATGTTCCAGAACATACATTTTCAAGCATTTTAATTCATTTAAATAGCAATCACTATTAGTAAATTAAGCTCAAAACCAAGTTTCTAATATATTCCTGGTCTAAGTAAATGGTCACAAAGAAGCGAGACAGCTTTTGAGTTTGTCAAAACTCTTTATCAAACTGGATGTTTAAGCATAAAAAGAGAAGATTGGGGGGGGGGAATGTTACCAGACATTGTTAGTAGATTGTTACAGTCTTCAAAGGAAATGGGAAGGTGCTACATGAAACAGGTTGGACTGGTTTGCTGCCCCAAACCCACAAAACCCCTCAAATTGAACCAAAGGAAAATATAAAACTCCTCAGTTATTTAGTTCTCTCTCTAGTGCTAAGTGGAACACCCAGTCCCTTAGCAGCACCAGCTACTTTCCTTTTGCCTAACAGGAGGCTCTAGCTTTTAGGAAAAATAAGAATACTGAGATGCTGATGACACATTAATCTGAGTAAATAACATATTTACTGTGCTTTCACAGACTCCACACTGCCTTCCAACAGGGGAGAGGATAAAGGGGATTGAAGGAAGATAAAGCAGTCCATAGAAGTGGCAACCAAAGCCAAAGCAATGCGAGCGACTAGGTATTGGGTTTATTTAAACACAAAAAAGCGTTTTGTCTTTGAAGAACCCATTCATACAATATTCAGAGGTTACCTCAGAGTACTACAACCCCTATTTATGCAAAACAGGGATTATACAGGTCCTGTGACGATGTTATTCTGTCCAATCTCCTGGACAAGGTTTCAGGCACTGTTATATGTGTAGCTTCCACAGTATTTCTTCAGACCCCTTACTTAACTAGTGGTCCTTCACTGGCCACTTTGTTTCTTCATGGGATTATTAGACCCTTTTGCCTGCAAGAGACAACCCTGCTTTAAATGAACTTTTATTTCAGAATGAAGGAGAGGTGAAGCAAGCCTGTCATCTTCCCAAGGACTGCTGACTGGCTCTTAACTCTCCTAAGACACCCTTCCAACATGCAGAACAAGAGAACAAAGTTCTGGAATTCTTAAGCCGCAATAAGCGATTGTGCAAAACAGAGTGCACACCAAAGGCTCGACCAATATTTTCAGTCCGGTTTTGCAGCGGTGATTCACTAGCCATCGCCATTAATTTGCTTTGTTTTGCTTTTTGTTTCAAGGGAAAGCTTCGGTTTTCAAGGGCACTCCATCCAAACAACAGATTGACTTCTGATTTATTCTGAAATAAGCAGAAGCACCACTGAAAACAGAGGAGGCATTGGAGACAGATGTGTCACAAAACATGAATACTATTGCAAAAATCCTTTTCACAGCCTTGATACTAACTGCAAATAGCCATAAATTGCCTCGCTACTTTTCAGTTGTAACTATATCTAGCATAAGAATTTGTTCTTGGGCCATTTGATGTGAACTGAGGAATGCTACCAAATAAAAGGGAGAGGGGCTATGTCATCCTTGCATCAAATGCTTGTTTCGGAGGCATATTTAAAGGCGGAGGAGGCATTCAAGGATCTCTTTAGAACTTTGCTTGAAATGTTTAATTATGAATGGATACCACAGCAAACAGACAAAGAAATTCAATGTGTGTACACAGACCTAATGTTAGCCAGCCAAGATTTAATTTCCAAAATGACACAGAGGCTGCTCACTGAACAATGCCTGTGTTTAGCTCATCATACTGAGACAGTACTTGTGCCAGCTCACTTAAGCCTTTTGCTCTTCCACTATTCATTACAACAGATATCAATATTCTTCAGTTCCTGCCAAGGTTGACACAGAGCTCATTCAGCATAAGCTGAATGTTAGGCTCAATCAAAGGAGTTCAAGGAAAACATGAAAAAGTGTTTTGTGTGCAGATTTCAGCCGCTGGCAGGGTGTGTTAATGTAGTACTATTTCCAGCTAATTCCACTCATTTAAAGAGCTCAGCTTTTCAACTAAATTGAGTTACCTCTGTTCTGGAGATGTTGTTATCACTAAATATTAGGAGGAAAAAACCTCCTTAAAGCTTGGATTCAAAAGTCCGTACTTACTTAAGCCAAGCATTTTCTGCATACCAATCTACGCTAATACGTTACAGAAAAATTAACCTTTTTCTTAATAATAATAATGTTAAAAGAAGAGCAAATGTGATGTGAAAAATAACGTTAAAAACATATTACATACCACCACAGTGCATTTTTTTTTAAAAAAAACACATTATTAGTAAGAACAAAAATTAAAAGGGAATCAGAACAGGTAGTTAGAAGAATTTTAGAAAAGTTATCATGATTATTAATTATTTTAACTAACTGCACCCAGAATACTGTAAGATACCTAGGTCCAAAATGAAAATTTAATCATGACTTATGCCCCATTGATTATAATATGACTGAAGTTTAACTAATTTATACTATCCATTATTTGGAAGAAGACGTTGAGTCTCGTGTGACCTGGATATTGCACTCAATCAATTGGTGATTATTGATTTAAGTATAAAGCAACATAATAACAACTTATTTCTCTAGTTCTTCTATAGTGGCTTCTCCTAATAAACATCTGTCATCTGGCCTAAGTTTGTAGAATTTGAAAAGTGCTGAAATAAGAATAATAGGAAATGTTGAAGTGCCAAGCATAGGGTAGGTGCATATAGTGCAGCAGTCACAACACGTAAGGCAGGCATGCTTGCTTTTCTGGCTTTGTGTTGGTGTTTATTGTTCTCTTCACCACCTCTTTTTGTCTACGAATGCTATATTACATTTATACTCTGCCTTTTCTCCTAGGAGCTAAAGCTGGTTCAAGCTCCTCCCCTCTTTTGTTCTCACAACAACCCTGTAAGGTATGCTAGGCAGAGAGCTGGTGACTGGCCTAAAGCAGTGGGGAAAATCAACAAGTTTAGTGAGTTTAAAAGGAGAAGCTGCATATGATCAGAGGTTTAATTATTATTGATAATGTTTGGCCCCCCCTTTTTTTTTTGCTTGAAAACCACGAATGGGGTATTACAGTTAAAGCATGGAATGCAGGGGGAAGAATGCCTGCTTTCATGGCTTTACATATATATTTAATATGTCTCTAAGCTGAGTCTTCCATTTCCTCTTTTGGGGAGAGAAATCAAGTAGGGGTCAGGGTGCTGCCTCTGCAATACTGGCCACATGACCCGGAAAGCTGTCTGTGGACAAGCGCCAGCTCCCTTGGCCTGAAAGTGAGATGAGTGCCACACCCCATAGTTGCCTTTGACTGGACTTAACTGTCCAGGGGTCCTTTACCTTTACCTTTTACTTTACTCTTAAATCTTTTCCGCATGTTAAAACTCTTTAAACACAAACTGATTTTTGCAATCAATTAATTACAACTAAATCTTTACTTTTTCCACTGGTTCAAGCAAATGAAGTTTACTTCACATGAAAAGAAATGCAGTCAGTAATAATGTCCACGATCTGGCTGTGCTCTGGCAGCTATGCGTTTGACAGCAAAGGAGCTGCACACATTCAGAGAGCTGCTTTGTATGAAGTTGACTGAAACTTCCAACAAAGAGCTCTGAATAAGCACTCTGCCTGAAGGAACTTGTAGATTTTCAGAGGAACATAAAAATATGAGCTCTCGTCTCCTGAGTAAAGGATCACTGGAGGATGAAAGGGGAGGAAGATGTATAGAGCAGAAAGACAATAGGAAATACGGGCAATATTTGGAAAACACACCTCACCTACTTTGTGTTTATTTTTTTTAGCTACAGTATTTATAAGCAGCCCTATAGCAAAGTTCTCAGGGTGGCTCACAACAAGAAACAAAAAAACTAAAATATTAATTATTTTATTTTAAAAAAATAACTATAGTCTAAAAACTGTTGCAGAAATAATAATAAAAAAACAGTTTAAGGCTAAATCATGTTAAAAGACCTGGGAAAACAGAAAAGTTTTTTCTTGGTGCTGAAGACACCAAAATAGGCACCAGGCAAGCCTTCCCGAGAGGGAATTTCGCAGCCAGGGTTCTAGAACTGAAAAGTCTAGAAGGGGTGGCACTTAGAGACAGGCCTCCAAAGAAGATATAAATGAATTGAGCAACGTGACCCCTCAGGAACTCATGTCAAGAAGGGCCTTAAAGGTCAAATGCAGCACCTTGAATGGGGCCCTAAAAGGATCTGGAAGCTGGTGAAAATGATGAAACACTGGCATGGTGGGTTCAGTCAAAAATAACAGCCTTGTACCTTTATTCTGAACTTAAGAGAAATTTCTTGATTGTTTCAAAGGTTGTCCCAAGCAAAACACATTAGTGTATAGCAAATGAGAGGTTACCAGATTATGGATAACTGAAACAAAGCTGTATTATACATGATGTAACCTTTTAAGAGATGCTCTGAGCCGCAGGAGATCAACAGACATTCCCCCATCCCAGTCTACAACCAGATCTTCTAAAAAGGCTTTTACTGGGGTGGGCAAACCACCTCACACCATCTCTACGAATGACATTTCTCTTGTTTTGTGTATCTATCTAGAAGCACTGGAGACAAAATGAAATCATGCAGTATCTCAAGCCATAACAGCTAAGGAATCAACCAGAAATCCCACAGCACCATGTTCTGGAATTGGCCTTCAAGGTACAAATTAAATGATTGGAAAGCAGTATCCTCAGCACCCAGCTTAGGCAGTTTCTCAAAAGGAAACCATGGTCTATGCCTAGCATGGGAAACCCTTGACCTGTGTGCTGGTACTCGATTTTATCCAGATCAGATCTATAGAAACACACTTTTCCCTTAAAAATAAAATAAAATAAGGTCTGGCAGGATTAGGATGGCCATACTACTCTCTCTGTTAGGAGTCAAAATATAACCAAATCACATTTTACAATGGCATTAACTTTTTACAAGGGAACAGCCGGTGTCTGCTAGCTCCATTAAAGACTATTCTGCTACCAGGAGAGCCCTGGAAGAGGTTGGGCCTACAAACTCAATAGCTCATGTCTGATGAAGTTCTGCCCTGCAATATTCCAAGGATAAAGTCACCACAATTTGTGATGCCTAGGATCTTATGTAGTACATTGCAAATACAGATAGTGGGGGGGGGGAGAGGGAAATGCTGACTTGAGCAAAGAGCCCAATACCTAGCTCCAGACTATGTTTGTACTACTCATTTCTTTGGCTCAGTCAGTAGAGCATGAGACTTTTAATCTCAGGGTCATAGGCTCAAGCCCCACATCGAGGAAAAGATTCCTGCATTGCAGGGGGTCGGACTAGATGACCCTCATAGTCCTTAACTCTATAATTCTATTCTCTTCCCTCTGCAGGCATTTAAGGCTCAGTGTCTGTCCAGGGGTGGAGGCCTATGGATTGCAGCCTAGGTAAAGGTAAAGGGAACCCTGACCATTAGGTCCAGTCGTGGCCGACTCTGGGGTTGCGGCGCTCATCACGCTTTATTGGCCGAGGGAGCCGGCGTACAGCTTCCGGGTCATGTGGCCAGCATGACTAAGCCACCTCTGGCGAACCAGAGCAGCGCACGGAAACGCCGTTTACCTTCCCGCCGGAGTGGTACCTATTTATCTACTTGCACTTTGACGTGCTTTCAAACTGCTAGGTTGGCAGGAGCAGGGTCCGAGCAATGGGAGCTTACCCCATCATGGGGATTCGAACCGCCGACCTGCTGATCGGCAAGTCCTAGGCTCTGTGGTTTAACCCACAGCGCCACCCGCGTCCCATGTCTTCAGACCTAGGAAGCCACTAAAGAAGCATCCTCATTATACATCTGAACGCAGTTCTCAGAGTACTTGGATGTATGAAGATTGTGATGTTTGAATGCTAATTTTGTGTGCAAATATCATTGTGTAGGTGGAGGAAGTGATCTTTGGAAATGCAGACAGATCCAGTAGTGACTTGTCTAATGTTATCCACTCTATTTACAAGATGCAGCAACTGTAAAGACATTTACAAATAAGTCTTACATCCTATGAAGGTTAGCATTCCAAGATAGAAGTTGCTCATTCACAAATAATGTATCACACATATGGTTTCTTTGTACTTTTTGTTAACAGTGTGGGAAAGCTTTTCCTTATTCTAATTTCTTTACTACTACTGTAATTGGACCAACAAGCTAGTTCTGTGACATACTGAAATATGGTTTTTTTTGTAAATGTAAATAGTTTGATGGTATTTTTTACCATACTCATGGGAAAATAGCTTTCCCAATCTCATTGATGTAGATGTGCCAATTTATAAGAGTATAAAATTCTGAGTCTCTTCCTAAGCATCAATTATAACTTACACAGCTCCCTGAACAGCATTTAAAACACAAAGAACGGAAAACAATATTCTGTTTGCTGACAGCACAGAAAACTAGCTAACAGCTTCAGAAGTTGGTTTGCTATTAAATACTGTAAATATCCATCCCCCACAGGCCTGGTTGGTTCAGGAAACTGTCCCAGCTCTGTGCTTTCCAATCAAGTGGAAGTTGTTCTAATCTCATCCATGCAATGATTATACTAGGCCAGCACTTGTTAAATGCTAAACGTTGCAATAGAGTGGGTGGGTGAGATATGGGAAATGAAACTGTTCTTTCCGTTTTTTTAAAAAAGCATAATCATTCATTCCCTTAATCATACATTCCCTCCTTACAGGGGTTTTCCCCCTTAAATATTCCTATTGTGACATAACTGTCCATTAGAATTCATAGCAAATTAAATAGGTATTTAAAATATTTATTTTAAAAGGGAGAGAACGATCTTAATTAATGAACATAACAATTGCTACACACGAACAGGCTGGCAACTGAAGGGTTCCACTTTTGTGCAGGCAGAGGAAAAGTAGGGTAAAATAGACCCGATGCCTGGTCACTGGATCACCAAGTAGCAACTGCACTGCATTTGGGCTGCCTTGGTTGGGTGTGATGGTGGAGCTGCGTCACTGGGTGCTGCAGTGGTAGCAGCAGAGAACTTTAGATTGCCATGTAATTATGCTTAGTATGGCTGCATAAAGGCAAGCAGAGGGATAGTGTTGACTGATGCTATGAAATGTATTCTCACCATGCATTCAGCTGTAATACAAAAACAGTTATATACACAGGAGTGTTCCTCTACACACACCTGTATTTGTAGAAGACCAGAAGACCAAGGAGGAAGTCTTCTGAACAGCAGACCCTAGAATATTTTTAATGCACGAATCATAAATGGTTATAATTCTTAGAGAAAGTGAAATACTTTCTCTGTGCAGAAGTTCTGGAGACAGCACCAGAGAAAAGGAAATGCGTTTAGTTGTTTTATTTTGATATCTTAGTTACACCTTTGAAGAGACATGGTTGCTGTAACTAAATTTTAAAAGACTGACCATTTTTAAAGTGGTTGTATGTGAGTGATTTCCCCCCGAAAGGGAATCAGACATACAATGCAAAGTTACTTTTTGGCAAATCTATATATTTATATAAATAATCTGAAGCTCTATATGATACAAGCTCAAAAGAATTTCATTTTCTGCTATTTGCTAGGTAAAATTTAAAAAACCAAAACCCACTCTAGTAATCCATTTAAAACCAGGCTGAAAGAAAAGGAAGGAATGTATCTGGTTAACAATATTAGGACACAAACTAATGGTCATTAAAACTCATGGATAGAAGAACATTTTCTCATAATTGAGAGATAAAAGGTTAATAATAGATTCTAGTGATATACAATCACCAGTTGTGCCCAAACCTAGTTTCAAAGTAAAATAAAACATAAACATAATGGGCATACAGTATAAATGCTCTTTTTCAGATAACAGTAGATAACAGCATATGACTTATATTTAACAACACAAGTCTGACAAGATTTTAGTTTTTAAAAATCCCTTCAAAGGAAACTATTTTTAGCAAGGAAAAAAGGAATTGGGAAAGCAGAAATCCAAGCAGAAATTTGTTGCTTCTGAGAAAAAAACCTTTAGTTTTCAAGGGTCTTTATTTGAGATGTTTTGACTTTAATTTCATGAGGATTTAAAAATAAAGGCTAATATGATCAAACAACAGTTTATATTCGAGTCATCTGAAGCTATGAAAGCAGAAAGCTTTTGCAAATCAAGCTTTATTATGCCAAGGAAGGAAGTCACAAAAATACGTGCTTGAGCCTAACAGTAGTTAAACCTTTATGGTGACCTTCTCTAGATAGTACACTGATTGTGCAGCTGTGGTCACATCAATTGACCACCTTAATTTGCCTGGGTAGTTCACCCTATCACCCAGTTGCAAGCAGTTAGTATTACATTTCCCTTTTACTGCTTTCTAGCCTACCTCCCAACAATCCCAGAAACTGATTATGTGTGGGCTATATACAGAGTCTATAAAGATGTCAAGGGGAAAAGCAAAATGTTTCAAGTTTAGTGTATTGTGGTGTGAATGGCACAGAAAAGGGGAGACGGAGGAGCATGTACTTCAGGCATCCCCAACCTTCGGCCCTCCAGATGTTTTGGACTACAATTCCCATCATCCCTGACCACTGGTCCTGTTAGCTAGGGATCATGGGAGTTGGAGGCCAAAACATCTGGAGGGCTGCAGGTTGGGGGTGCCTGATGTACTTAATTGTTATGATCAAATGTCAGCTCTATTCTCTGTATGTGGGTGGGGTATGTTTGCAGCCCCATTATTATTTATCACAAAGCTAAGTGATTTTGGGGAACACCAAGCAACTATGCAGATCTGATGCCATGCATCTACGGGAAGATTTCAAAAGTAGCACACAAAGATGGTCTACCGTCTAATGAATATTAATTTAGAGGATAATTAAATCATGTGCTCTCTACTGTGGAAAGCAACTGCACCAAAAAAGGATGTGCATAATCTTAAAACGGACCTTGGTGGCTGTCTGATACTTTTGGATGATGTATCAAATGAAAGAGACTATATGTTGTTATCTAACACTGATACAGGCCACTATCCTAACTCCACTTAACTGGAAGTAGGCCCCACTTAATTCAATAGGACTTACTTCTGAGTAGACATGGTTAGGATTGTCACTGATAATCAAGTACTGATCAGGATTGTCTATCGACAACTACTGCTCTGTTAAAAGGACTTCATTTCTGTAACAGACATTAATAAGCCACATACACAGTACTGTGCTCTTTCTCACAGTACCTTTTGCATCTTCATAATTTTGTTTCTTCTCTGCTGTGTAAAATTAAATACTCTCTCTATTAATAACTATAAAACCAGTAGATGATGAAACTTCTGCGTGTCCTAACAAGTTCTAGTATCATATTAATTTTAATACTGGTGATGAAATATCAATACCGCCCTCATTGTCAATGCTTCTGAGGCCCTGAATCTAATAGTAAAAGTGGTTTGTGAACTAGACAACTTTTCCAATGTACTGTATTTTACATTCACCCAGAGATATTTGCAGTTCATCAACACTATTTCACTGTTGAGAGCTCCCCCTGCTGATCAATGTGACTTCTTTCCAGTGTTGGCTACTATTTTATGGGAAAACCACCCACCTATGTGACATCAGGCATATATAGCATTTCACATGCAGCATGTTCCCATGTTTCATTAAACAAGTGAAAAATAATTTCCTGCGGACCTACACAGACTGCATTAAGTGTTTCAGAGCCTGCCTAAAATAAATTAAGAACTCAATATTCCGACAAGCAAGAACAGTTAACACAACTCTTTATGAAATGTCAGGCTTAGCGTTATTGTTCATTGATACATTTTTCTAAGTTTCAAATTTTGGAATAGAAAAATAACTCCTACAGCCAACGACAGCTTCACAGAATGGCTGGAGGTGAGAAAACCTACAATCAAAAGCTACAACGTGTGTCTTCATAGGCTCTGCATTAACATCACCAAACCTAAAAGTTTTGTAACATGATACATTCTTCCTGAAAATGTTTTAAATGAATCTTTGTAAGAAAACAGCCAGGTCTGATGTAAAATTATTTGGGTGCCAGGCAACATAAATATATGTGTGTTCATGTGTGTGTAAGATATGTTTTACATGTTTGTGCATAACCTGTACAAACCCACCCACAAACCCACTGCACGGGAATCCTAACCTAATCCAATAGTCTGTTTCCTGAACCAAATCCTACTTATGACAGAAGACCTGGAATACTTTATGAACAGAGACCTCAGTTCCCTCATGGCTGGCAGGATCTTATGCCCACACTAATAATCTAGCTCTATGTATTCTATGCAAAGCAAGAACCGAAATTTCTGACTGGCCTTTTCCATAAATTATAGCTATCTATGACAATTCTGCTGGTGCTGCTGGTATTCCGTTATAAGACAAGACCACTTTTTGCTGCCACTTTTTGAGTATTCCCAGGCACTCCCAGAACTGTTTGTATCCCCACCAAGAGGTGTTTGTAGGGGAGCTAATTTATTTAAGAGTCAGATTAAGGTAGTTTAAGTAAATAGACTGTGTAAATAGACTGTGTCACCACTAGCATAGCCCCAAAGAAGGAACATTTCTCAGCCACATATGTGGAAGGTAATATGATTTGAACATACCAAAATTGCTTGAAGCATAACTCTTTGTGAAAGTCCCCTAGCCTAACATTGCCAAATACCACTCCACTTCAAATTCATTCATAGCCAAAAAGGTAAACAAAACAAAACAGCAGCAGCAGCAAAGTTGATCTCCAATTATTTTATGTTTTTTCAGGTACATTCGAAGCACGTTCTCTCAAACATTTGGAATAATTCACGACATCCAGTTTGATCATTTCTTTCAATTCTAGGTTAGAATAATCTGACTGTAATCACACTGCATAATTATTAACATGGGCAATCACATCTTATATAGACTGCAGAGGCCTGCAGTGAAAATTCAGGTGGCCTGTTGTGTACCCATATCTAAAAGTATGCATTGTGCCCTGTGAAGAAAGAGAGGCGGTAAATTATCATGTTAACTGTCTTTAAATGTTTGTATGTATTGATTGGAATAAAACATCCAAATTATATCTCTCATGGAAGTCTTATCATTTCTATAATCGGCACTCAAACTGTAAAAAGCCACATACTAGTTATAATTACTTTGCATACCATTTTTGCTTCCCTTGTAATCTTTTTGCAAACAGTAATTTTTCAAAGACTGTTTGGAGATTTTCCCCACTTGCAACTCCCAGCAGCAGGTGAATTTAAAAGGAATTTAATGAGCTAAACCTGTAGCCATGCCCAGAATGATAAGGTGAAACTGTGAAATAATTTGTGTCTAAAACTTACAGATGCTCCATTTTATGTTTTATTTTTTTAAAAAAAGTCAGCTCAATCCACAGTCTTTCAACCCTCCAGAGATTAAATCCACAAATAGCAGGCTATTATAACTATGAAGTTTTTTTCTTTTTTTACAATTAGCTAATTACTTTTATCTACACAGTTTACATAAATAACACTAATTGCAGTCTTTTGGAAAGTAATTGCAAGTTTAGAAATATAAAAAAACTAAAAGAACATTTAATGAATGTTTTTCTTTTTTTCTCTCCAGTCATTTTGGTGTTTTTCAAATAAATAAAAGCAAAATTAAAAGTAGAAACAAATGCTCACAAACTCCCATTACCTCCCGTTGTTTAAAAATAGATGTTGCAACTGGTCTGATACAGGACTAAGGTTCTGAAAGTTGTGTATATATATCTCATGATGCTATTTGAGAAGATAACTGATATAATAAAGACTTAAAAGGTAAGTGATGGGCAACACATATGTGAAAGTAGTGTAACAAATATTTCTCAAAAGATTGACCTAAAGCAACCTTAATTATAAGACTCATAAATGTATGCTTTAGGCACTGATTAACCTCAAATTCAGGTTCATAACATATCTGTGTAATGATTATAAAAGCCTTAAGGACATTAATGGACCATTAAACTGATCGTGGTTTTTTACACATATTGTTTAATACGCCTCTAATGACTTATAAAAAGAAATTGGCAGTTAGATATGAATAACCTCATTTTTTAAGTGATTACAAGTTGGAGCCAACAAAATGAAATGCATTCTTAATATTTCATCCATTTTTGTGTGTGAAATCTTGCAGAAGTACCCCAAGGCTGTTGTGTACTTAAATGTGAGGTTTGGTTTTTCTTTAATCCCCACTCCCACTAGTTCAATGAGTTATGCAAGCCATAATTCAGTGTGCTTAAATTCTCTACTAATGGGCTCCCCTCCAGTCAACCTTTCCTTAAACCAGGGAAATAAGTAACCAGAGTGCAGGTGATCTTAGATGAATGTGTGCTGAGGATAGGACACATAATTAATCAGAGAAGAGCAGCCCCACTGCTCAGTTAGCAACATAAACATACCCCTGGGTTGAACAGCATCTGGGTAAATCTGTCATGAGCATTTCTGACCCTACAACAAGAGAAACAGTCTGGTGGTCATAGGAATATATGATTCTAATGCATTTTCTTTGGGAACAAGACAAAACATAATTTTATCACATGTGACAAGGGAATGGAGAACAAATTTAGCAGCACAACTTGTATTTCTACCCGAACAGCAGCATCCAATAGGTTCACACACACATTAAGCAAGTCAGCCAGTATTAAAGCAGTCTTAAAGAGACAAAGAAAAAGAGAGAGTCAAGACTGCAGAACATCTTTTTTCACACCGTGAAACACATAACAATAGGAGGGTCAAACAGCCATCTGGCACATCCATTTCTACTCATTATAGCTGCCAGGTTTTACAGTACATGAATCCTGAGAAGAGACACACAATGAAAGACGGTGCAATTAATAGATGTTGCTTAGGGTTATCTCTCTACTACAGCACCAACCGTCTGTAATGGAGCAAGTCTGAACTAATACCCAAGAAGATTAGATTTATATATCCTCGAAAATGTGTTATACGCTGATGCACAACATAAAATTGACATAATGACTCTTCGGGGCCACAATGCAGCTTTCCCCCAATTTAATTGGTGACGATTAGATTGACCTTTTCTTTATAATTGTAATGATAGTAGAGCAATTAGAGAAACTACCACCTCTACTGTTTCACACATATATTAAACCAAAAGAGCGGAAGGGATTACCAGTTTCAAGCTTTTAACTGCAGTTCAGTCCAGGGAACAAAATTTAATTTCCAGAGAAAATGGTATGTGGGTGTGTGAGCGCACTCACCAACCCTATATACATTTTATTGTATTGCATACTATAATGAAAAACTCCAAATGTTATGAGCACTCAAACACTTATCACTATATTTACCACAACATCTACCTCTTTATCCTGCTGCTAATGGTTGATAGTGTCTAGAATTGTGCTATCAGAAAATGCAGGAACAAGTGAAAGACTGTCAAGCCTAATAAAATAAAATAATAAAATATAATAATAATAATTTATTATTTGTACCCAGCCCATCTGGCTGGCTTTCCCCAGCTACTCTGGGCAGCTTCCAACAGAGATTAAAAATACATTAAAACATCAGTCATTAAAAACTTCCCTAAACAGGGCTGCCTTCAGATGTCTTCTAAACGTCAGGTACAGTGGTGCCCCGCAAGACGAATGCCTCGCAAGACGAAAAACTCGCTAGACGAAAGGGTTTTGCGGTTTTTGAGCTGATTCGCAAGACAAATTTCCCTATGGGCTTGCTTTGCAAGACGAAAACGTCTTGCGTTTTTTGCAAGTTTGTTTCCTTTTTCTTAACACCCTTAATACAGTTGCGACTTGACTTTGAGGAGCAACTCATAGAACGCGGTGTGGTAGCCTTTTTTGAGGTTTTTGGTGATTTTTGAAGCTTTTCCAAAACTTTTCCGACACCGTGCTTCGCAAGACGAAAAATTCGCTAGACAAAAAAACTCGCGGAACGAATTAATTTCGTCTTGCGAGGCACCACTGTAGTTGTTTATTGCTTTGACACCTGATGGGAAGGCGTACCACAGGAAGGGCACCACTACCGAGAAGGCCCTCTGCCTGGTTCCCTGTAACTTGGTTTCTCGCAGTGAGGGAACCACCAGAAGGCCCTTGGCACTGGATCTCAGTGTCTGGGCAGAATGATGGGGGTGGAGACGCTCCTTCAGGTATACTGGGCCGGCTCCTGATGCTTGTTCCCCACCATTGTGAGAAGTCCCATTCACGTGGAGCAGCCTTTGTGTACTGGGATGGTGGTAGAGAGATGAGCTGCTGGCATCCCAACCTCTGCATGTGCCTGGCGGGGCAATCACTGTCCCACACAGCAATGCCAACAGCTGGGGGAAACCTGCAAGACCCAGGAGCTAAATCAAAACTCAGTATGGAATCCTGGGGGCAGTGCTCTCGTGCAGACCTAAGCAAATAATCACTTGGGATGCACACCTCACCACAACACTGCCTCCTCATCTACAGGGAGGCCCTCTGCTGAAGTGCCATAGCTTGCCTTAAAGGGATGGTATCACCATATAGTATAATTTCCCATTCTTCTTCAGTCCTAATCCCTTGTTGCTTTTTAAAAAGGACTTTGGAAATGTTCATTGCCCCAAAATATGGAGCTGTACTAACCATGAGATCAAGCCTAGCAGCTTCCTTGTATCATGGGCTATAACTGACTTGGTGTAATGAAAGAAATTACTATTATACAGACTTGAGTAAAATATCCCTGTAGCAAAATGAAGCCCCAACCACCGGTCTCCATCAGGATCTCTTCCCTATGAATACAACAGTGTATATTCCCTCTTGGTTCCACCCTGCCTGGCAATAACCCAAGAGGGAATCCTTTTCAGTTTACATTTCTTAGTCACTTCCATGGCTATCATGTGCACCTATGATGTGAGGAAGGATGCTAAATTGGTTGGTCACTTGCTCCTGCCTTTCATCTGCCATTGCCTCTGGAATACAGCATAAAAACAGCTATTTGTAAACACACTTTTGCCTTTGATGGCCTGGGGAAACCCTTAGGTGGAATTCATGCCATCGGCATGAGTTTGCATACTTTCATATGCAAGTCACTGAAACTAAATTCAGGCCCTATTATCTAGTGTAAGGACAAGTTTATACAATATTATTCAGCTCTCGTTTTCAGTGTAACTTGCCATTTCTCTATTCTCTATCTAATGTCTTTAACAGAAAAAATAATACTTGAAATCAGAAGCCTGAAGTTGACAAACATTCTGTATAGCTATGGGGTCAGAATTTAGAAAAGCCACATAAAACCGGTGGCAAAGAAAAGCAAGACTTGCTCTAGTGTAGGTGGTATAGTGGTATCAATCTCGCTTGTGCTACAGGATTGTTTGGCATACAAGGAAATTGCTAGTCTTGGTCACATGGTTACTATAACTCTATATTTTGGGGCAAAAGTAATTTGTGTTATAAAGGGATTGGTTTTTAACGTATGTTGCCCAGGCTGGCTAAGTAGTGTATCAATTTATATTTCTGTAGAAAAGGGAAGATAAAAAGTTGTTTATTTATTTTGCACAGCACTTGGACTACAGAAGACTTTTAAGATGGAAGACTACATTGCCATTCCATCGACTCCAATATTTCTTTAAGCCCAAGGCTGTCCCCCGCTGCATAAGATGTTTCATAACTTTCACATATTTGATTTCTGATACCCTACAAAAAAAGCACCTAACAATAATATTGGTGTTCTCAAGCAACACCAACATCTGTAAGTACAATGTACGAAAGTCCACTCTAACAAACCAATTTGTTTTAAAGAAGAAAAGCAACAAGTAATACCACCTGTACATATTTTATATGCACACATATTTGCCAATGTGCTAGCTAGGTCTCCTTGTTGCTATGGGATGGATGAGAGAATAAAGGAAGTGTGAGGGAGAAGTAGTTTCAGAGAAGAAATACATAAAAGGGATTTTAAAAATGGGGGAACGGGACAAAGTAGATATAGCAGGTAGAGCTGCCAAATGTTTTGCCCAAGGCACACATAGAGGGTTTGCCAAATTTCAAAGAAGTCTTTGCATGCTTTATTAAATCTTGAACAATCGAGCTCTTCTTCTCCACTTGCCAATACATGATTTTTCACCCAATTAATTCTGTGTTTAAAAAGAAGAAAGGATGGCCGGAAGCATTAGGACTATATGGAAAACAATGGTGGAACAATACAACCAATATTAAATAAATTCTATTACATTTCACCATCAGCATATACTAAATGGATAGCAACTTTTCACATTCTCTGACTTCGAACCAAGCATGTTTAATGTATCTGAATTTCATTTTGTCAGAAACCAAATAGCCATAAAAACTTAGCTATTGGCAAATCAATATGGGTAGATGGGTGGGGTATTATTTTGTTATATATTCACCATGCATAATTTGGGATATTTAGGAGCTAAATTCTCAGTATAAACAACTGATCCTTTTAATCAGATGACAGTAGATAAGGAATCAATATTTTAACATGGAAGCACCACTGACATGGGCAAGAACCTTTGCTGTAAACATTTTTGTTTAGGCAAGCCTACCCAGATATGTATTTTAATACATAAATTTACTTTCTAATTTATACTGTACGACTGCTGATTTTATATATAAATAGGTTAACTTCTTTTTAACAATGGACTGTATTCAACTTTATTCACTGTAGACTCACTGATGTTAATGAACACAACTAAGTTGGAAGCATGAATTTCAATAGGTCAACTCTGAATAAAATCTAGTTGAATACCAACCTCTAACTTCTACTTGGTAATTTTAACATGCATTTTTCTTTTTGTAAACCACTTAAGAGGTATTAGGTGGCATACAAATTCTGCTAAATAAAAGAAATGTTATGTGAGTCTTTTCAATCTGTAATGTTAATGGGGCACTGATTCTAAGGGCTGATAGTGGAATTATGCAGCAGTTATGCATAAACATTCCAGACATGGTTTATCATGTTCAAATGCACCTATCATGTGCTCTGCCCATTTGCATGTAACATCACCATGCCAGTAGCAAATCCACCTGAACCACTTTTGCTGCCATGCTAATGTTACAAAAGGTCCAGGGGCATCAGTGTAAAGTGGTACCTCTGTTTACAAACTTAATTCGTTCCGGATGTCCATTCCTAACCTGAAACCGTTCTAAACCTGAGGCGAGCTTTCGCTAATGAGGCCTCCCACTGCTGGCACACAACTTCCGCCTGCATCCTGGGGCAAAGTTCGCTACCCGGAACACCTACTTCCAGGTTAACGGAGCTTGTAACCCAAAGTGTTTGTAAGGAGGATGGTACTTAACCCGAGGTTCCACTGGATTTGAAAGTGGAGACATGTGACAGCAGATTTACACAGACATTGATTTTATCCATAGACTGTGTCACATCAGCTTCAACCCTTGGTATCAATACCAAGTCCATGTTGCAAACTGAAACTGATATTACATTGACTATATATTTTACTTACTATATGTCCTAGTTCACAAGAAATATATACATTCAGTTCATATCTTGCTTGCACTATTCCCCATCCCATTCTAAACCTGCCATGAATTCTGAACGTATGAGCATTCCAAGTGCGTAGCTGCCATATAAACACATAACTAAATTCGGCAGATGCAGACTTAGCGTGTGCTATCTGGAAGAGTCCCAAAACTGGTATCACAGATGTAATGTAAATCAGTACCAAAGTGATTCAGGACTCCTGTTATGTGGTACTTTGCGCAGCTTCTTCCCAGACTTTGTCAGCTTCCAACCAATACTAATCCTTCATTTTTATGGAGAAGCACATTTCACATGTGCACACATATACACAAATTACAAAATAATTTACATTTCAGCTGAAAACTCATGTGCCAAGAGAGAGCCCAAGGCAAATTTAAAAGATGAGTTATGCACCCTTCAGAAATGTTGTTTATAATGGAAATACTGACAGACCTTAAACAATATAGTCAGTGCAGTAAATCATCACGACAGCCATCACTTTTTTCCTTTCGTTTTTGAACTGAATGGCCAGGGTAGCTGTGCAGTTAATTATAGGAAGTAGTTTCAAAATATAAAATAATTACAAGAGATTAGATCTTGTTATCAATGCCTTTGTAAGGCACTTTATACTGTTTCATACTACTTTATGTTGTAAGATCATAAATATTTGGTCTACAGAAGAATGATATATAGAAAGCCATTTCGGTTTTAATTTTACACCAAAGACTTGGATTTATAATGCTGTGTCATGCCATCCAACTGCTGTCCTTTCTTAATTTCTGTGCAGAATTTCATATACAGAACAGACATCCTGACCTGACACAGGTTTCTCAGAAGTGCCATCTCATTCAATAAGATTTACTCCTGAATTAGTATGTATATAATTGGACGACACCCAAGTCAAATCTGCCATTTTTTTATTACCACCAATCTAAGCCCAAGTAATTTCTCCCTTAATTTAACATCTACATAGCTATCTTCCAAAAATATTTATGCCACAATCCATAAAGCAGTGAAGGCTGATGCTAAATCCTCTGAACTAAATAACTAATTCACAGGAGGTGTTTACCATCTCAAAAATCTTACATGAATATTGTCAGAATTAATCACTTTTCTCACATTTTCACTATGTGCAGCACCTTGTGTACCACGCATTCTAGCAATCAGACAACAGTGAAAGTAGTTGTTTTCCACAATTTTCAAGTTTGGCCAAAAGAAAAAGGGGGAAAGGAAGCTTTCGCCAGCACAGTGGTAAAAAGGGGTTGGGTGGGTAACCCTGTTCAGCAACATCAAGTTTCTAACCAAGCTTTTTGGGGTGATGTGCGGCTTATTCTTTCCTGGTCTAGGCAACTGGGAGTTTGTAAAATGTTTAGGCATTTTGGAGACTTGAAATGACTAGCTGATATAGACTCTGAAACCCTTGTCATTACAGGTCGCAAACACACTTAAATGAGGAAAAGGACTACAAAATACATTCTCACCAACAGCCAACCTTGCTACCTCGTTTCCAAGCTTCCTCCTGGGAAAGCTTTTTTATATATAGTATTTTCTTGTGGTAAAGCCAGAGGTATATTTATAGGGCACATCCTCTTAGATCAGGGGTCAGCAAACTTTTTCAGCAGCGGGCCAGTCCACTGTCCCTCAGACCTTGTGGGAGGCTGGACTATATGGGGGGGGGGGGCAGAACGAATTCCCATGCCCCACAAATAACCCAGAGATGCATTTTAAATAAAAGCACACATTCTACTCATGTAAAAACATGGTGATTCCCGGACCGTCCGCGGGCCAGATTTAGAAGGTGATTGGGCCGGCTCTGGCTTCTGGGCCTTCGTTTGCCTACCCATGTCTTAGATTGACATCAATCTGTTTTTGGAAGAAAGACTCCTTTTAGCTGCATAAAGGTGTTATCTGATTAAAACAACAACCAGGAGGGAGGTTTCTTTCAGATCTGCCATGTTCAAGGTCCCATTCCTGCCCTCCGCCCCCCACTTTTGGGGTCGATGCCCCTTGCCCTAAATCCAAGCATGTATTGAGAAAGTAACTTTGATCTTCTGCATCTCATGGGTACCCAGAAGGGAGGGTTGCCACTGCACACTGTACTTATTGGGAGGGAAAGCAGGGGTGATGAGGACCCACACAACACCAATTTCCTCCCGTCGGCTTCCTCCCTTCTTGGTAAGCACAGTGACATGCCTGACAGGAGGCAAGGTGTGCAACAGAATCCCTTCCCACTGATCTCCCCCTGATCAAAGTTCTGTATCTATTTGGACTGTTACCAAAGGTTTCAGGAAAAAACTGAACAGTTCAGTCTCTTCCATATCATTCACACACACTTATATTTGCATATATTATTAGTTCCAACATTTTATTAGCCAGAGGATGAGGACAGTGCTATCTCCCGAGACCCAAACAATTAACCTGCGATTGTTTTGCGAGAAGCTTAAGTGTCTCACTCTCTTTGCTATAATTCTAATAAATTAATTCTTCAAATCGCTGACCACTCTGAAGGCCAATGTCAAAGCAAGTATGATAGATACCAACATTTGGGAGCTCAATGCATCAGGCAGACTTTGATGAAAAGATTTGTGCCAAGAGACTGTCAATACAAGTGTTTGTAATAAATGTAGTTGTGTCTGCTGGTCCAAGTTCAAACAGATCTCATCAGAAGCCTCAAAAACTAAGGACTCAAGCTGAGAACAGCTGTGCACTCCTTTGCCATAACAACCAGGACAACAGGCACACCACAGAATTGACCAAGTATCCCCCCCCCCCCCGTGAAATATCCAGCTCCAATTGTAGTTAATTTCTGGACTCTTGCTCTTCACCATATGAGCAAAATACTTCTTTAAAATCTGCCAAGACAGAGCATATGATAATCATATCTATTCTGCCTTTTCAACCAATCCAGAAACAGAAATCTCAAACCTGATCCAGTGTATCCCATTCATGGCATTATGGACAACAGCTAATAAATGTAATCCTAAAATGGAAGCAGAAGCTAATTAATATTCTACAGCTTTTTAAATGTGTTTGTGGCAGGGGAGGTTATTGCTTTGCTGTTTTTGTTTTAACTATTTATTTGTGCTTTTACCTTATATTTTTATTTTGTGAACCACCCTGAGATCTTGTGATGAAGGGCAGTATATAAATCTAATAAACAATAATAGTAAGTGTGGAGAGAATTCTTAGCAAAAGAACATCAAATTCAACACAACAGTTTGCACTGATCCTACATTCGTTATTTGTTTTATTTTATTAGATTTATATACCGCTTGATTGTAAAAAATAAAATAAATAAAATCTTCCATCAAAACTGTTTGCAAAACTCTTTGATTGGTAAAGATCTCACAGAGGAAGCTATTAGTCAATAATACAAACTCAGTCTAAGAAGTCAATTCACACAAACACTCCCAGATAACTATGGGAGAGATTCAATTAAAATTAACTATGAAGTTTTACCCTGTTTCAGGCTGAAACCCATGGGAATATACTGGTCAAGCACAGGAAGAATTCAGCATTGTCTGTGTATCCTTGTGGGTTTGGGAAGGAAACTCACTATGTTAGGAAACCCAGCAACAGGTCTGTTCTAATACAAGGAGGCAACAGGAGTCAAGATAACTTCAATACTTAGCAGCAAGAATACTTATCGTGAAGTATTGGAAGACACAAGATTTACCCACCAGGGAAGAATGGCAGATGAAGTTGTTGGACTATATGGAACTGGTGGAAATGACTGGCAGAATCCGAGACCAGGGAGAAGAGTCGGTGGAAGAAGACTGGAAAAAGTTTAAAGACTATTTACAGAAACATTGTAAAATTAATGAATGCTAGAAGAATGTTGGAGTGAAGTGATATGGCTTTAGTAGAAATGTTATAAGGAACTAAGTATAAATAGATTAATAGAGTATTAAAGGGAAAAATAAGGTTAGAATGTGTCAAGATAATTATAGGATAGAAAACAGAGGAAGATGGAAAGGAATTGCTGAAACAACTAACAGAAGTGGAATACAAAAAGGGAGGTGTGAGGAGGTCGTTGAAATAAGTGAATGAAAGATAAGATATTGAAATTGTTTGATGTGTTTTAAACGGTTTTTGTTTTGTTTTGTTTAATGTGTTAGTGTTATGTAGTGTTTTTGTATTGTATTGTATTGTATTGTTCTTTTTTTTCTTCTTTGTAGTGTTTAAATTGTTGGAAAAGTAATAAATATTTTTTTTTAAAAAAAGATAACTTCAATACTTGTATAAATTCATGAACAACAGATTAATAACTCAGTACAGCAGCTAGTGCTTGCTACACAAGCAAGATCAAAATACCTACTGGTTCCCTCTCAGCTATGGAAGGGACCATGCCCAGAAAGTGGGAAAGAGTTTCAGTCAGGCACTTCTCTTAAAGAGGCAGACCACACACACTACAGCAGGGGTGAGGAAACAGGGTAAAACTTCATAGTTAATTTTAATTGAATCTTTCCCTTAGTTATCTTGGGAGTGTTGGTGTGGACTGACTTCTTCTTTGACTAAATTTGTATTATTGATGAGATCCAGATCTGCTTGGCTTCGGCAAGGGTACCAAACCATATGCCTTAAGACTATAATCTGGAATCTGCCAAGTCTTCTCTTGCATATTGGCAAAATAGTATGCTCACTGAAACACGTTTAGAATGCACAAGAAACAGTTATGTTCTGCCGGATTAGCAAATCTCTCCCTACATTGACTAAATATAATGACTTCTAGAGATAAATGTATCAAAAATGACTAACTAAAACACGAGAACAATATTTGTAAACATTTGAGATTACTTTTCCAATAATGGTTCCCTACGAAATTTACAACCATTTTGCATTATCTCCAGATGCGAAGCAGTAAATTGTTTTTGCAATTTTATTTACCAAAATGGTGCATATGCTCTATGCATATTTAGAAGAGTTTAAACACCTGCTGAGACATTCAGCATAGTTTAGACTGCCCTAATAAGCCATTTAAAAATAAACTACATTAAGGATGCTTTTTATTACTCAACATCTGTGAAACATGTTTGCTCATCCTGATGAAAAAGTAGTTTTCTTCGCCCATTAAAAATAATTCAAAGCTATCTTGCATGAACATGCTTTAGCTCTAGGTAAAAATAAATTAATTTTCACTACCACACACTTGCCTTGAAGTCACAGATGTTTTAAAACAAAACAGCTTTTAATAAAACATGAAGTATCATCAATGGCTCTTTTATTAAAGAGAACTGCTTAGAGTCACAGCAGAAAAACACAAGAATGTGTGCCACAAGTCTGAGCCCAGCAAAGGTCGGCAGCTACTGAAAATAAGAAATTCAACGCAAATTGCAGAAGGCGAATTAATGATGTGGTACAAAAATGCATAGGATATTTTATGGGTGGCTGTAATGTAGAAATAGCAAGGCAATGGTTTAATACGATGTCAAAAAATCAGATTCAGTTTTGTACGAGAACTCAAAGATGACATAATCTAGCATTAATTTTGGAGCTTTGGAGTGTGTGGTCAGCAACAGACTGATGATACACATGTTCTACTTCTATGCTCTGCAGGTGTGCAGTCAATGTGCTGGACTGAAGTCTTGCTCTGTAGCGTACTGGACAAAAGCCAATAGCCTGAAGCTAAATCCAGGCGAGACTTAGGCACCGTTAGTGGGTGCTTTCCTAGACCAGATGAGTGGGATGTGCCCTACTCTGGAAGGGGTTACACTCCCTCTGAAGGAAGAGGTTGTGGCTGGGGGGTAGTTGTGGATCTATTCTGGCCTCAGTAGCATGGACTGCCTTCCATCAGCTGAGGCTGACGGCCCAGCTGCTCCCATACCTGGACATGGTCAGCCTGACTACTGTTGCCTATGCTCTGGTTACTTCTAGGTTAAAGTAGTGATTTTCTTGTTTAACAGAAACTTTAACTGAGAGAAGTTTGATTTCATATTTGGAGCCCAATTGAGGAAAGGACCAAAAGAACTTTGTTCCTTTACATCTCCGTTTTTTCCTTTGCATATTTCATTCCCACATTTTTCCTTCTATGTTTTACACTCCAGTAAATATATCAAAAATAAATAAAAATACAGTGGACGATGGAAATTCTTAGCTACAAGAAAGGCTATTAAAATTAAGTGCAGTCAAGTTATATCAAGCATCTATGTTACCAGTCTATCAACAACATTTTACAATTCAGTCCATCACACCGTCCTCAATTTATTTTCATTATCCACTTTTCAATGTATGTTATAATATGTTGCATACTGAATAAATATTTCATATTTGAGCCTTAATAAAAACCCACCCACTAGAATCATAGAATCACAGAATTGTAGAGTTTGAAGGGACCCCAAGGGTCATTTAGTCCAACCCCCTGCAATCCAGGAATCCAGCCCATAGCTCGGACCACCAACTTTATTGTTAGCAGCCAGATGCACTGACCCATTGTGCCACAGGAGATGGTTAGTTTTGTTTTTGTTTTTAAAAAAAGATAGTTTAGAGACAGTATTTTTTAAAAATGGGCTTGGACACTTTGATGTATAACAAGGTGTCATGGGAAGGGGAAAACATTTCCCACGGAATCTATAACATATGGAATTGATTTTAAAGAAAAGTGACCAAAGAAGAGTCTTGCAGTACCTTGAAGGCCAACAAATTAATTCTGGAATAACACAATACATTTGTTAATCTTACAGGTGCTATAACACTCTTCATTGTATCTGCTGCCATGAACCAACACAGCTACTACTAGAAGCAGGGACCAAGTAAGATTTACTAAATTACCAAGATTTAGCAAACATTCAGTCAACTTTTGCTCAGAGTAGACCCACTGAAATAAATGGCCATGACTAGCTTGGGTCCATTAATATATTGATATCAGTCTACTCCGAGTACAGGTTAGTGGAATACAAGCCATGATAAACTTCAGAAGAGAGGCTTAACTCTTCCACTGTGAAAGCAGGCGCAAGTACCCCTAGATAATGAATGCCACTACCCTGTCAATGAATCAGAGGCTGGGAGAGTTGTCTCACAATATTATAGCTAGGAGGTGCAGAAACACTGTAAGTTCAATGTGCTTTTTCATTATTACTACTACTATTATTAAAATCCATTTCTGAGTCACCTTTCTGCTCAAAAGCTGAACAGTTGGTTTCCACACAGTTCCCTGCATAACTGAATGGCATTATAGTTATGCAGCTCCCTCTGCACACACATAAAATAACAACCTTCTGTCAGGAAGCAGTGTATCTAAAAACTAACATTGTGTTTTCTGGAAGAATTTCAGTTCTTGAGGACAGAAAGGTTTACGATTGAAGTCCACAGCATAACTTTAGAACAGGGTTCACCAACCTGGTGCCCTTCTGAAGGTTTGGACTGCAACTCCTATCGTCCCTGTCCATTGGTTATGCAGCCTGGGGCTATTCTAAAATTTGGTACAGCGTGAAACCAAATATGTGATAAGATAGCTTGTGGAATACATCTTGTCAATGCACCATGACCTGTGAGGCTGCTGTAAATGCAGATGTATATCTTCACTTGGCTCCTCCACAACAGGGAAGCTTATGAAACCAAGCCTTTTCTAAAACTATTTTTAAACTCTTCTATTTGAACGAGTCTATACTGCATAAACAAACCTGGCATGAGGGCAGCAGGGAGTTCACTGATTGGCACCTCAATTCTAAACATTTGCACTGGTGTATTTGTTTTGTGATGTTATTTTCTGGCATGCATCTTTGAATCAGCTAATTAATACAGCTGGAACAAACAGGCTAAATTATTTTAATTCCAACTAGTCGTCTATAAAGCTTATGCTTTGATAGGAGCCCTTATATGGGTTTCCAATTTATTTAGTGTGGGGTTTGTTTGTTTTTAAAAAGAAAGATATGAGAACATGTTTTCAAGATTATAGCCAAGGCTATCCTTTAGAAAGAGAGAACATTCTACCATTTCCATTTAATAACTTACATCTAATAATAAACACCTTTTTTATAGCAGCAGCACAGAATCAAGTAGAAAAAAGACTTGAGTAAATAATCCATTGAGACAAATTCCTTCCATAAGAAAAACCACACACAACTGACTAACCTCTTTTTGAGAAATATCCAAGAGCAGAGAAAGTTTTCCAATCTTCCATGGCTCATATTTAAAAGATTTTTCCCAACCTAAGATCTAATGTCACTTTAAACCTCTATTTCTTGTTTACTTTTAGTTGATCAAAGATAACACATGTTCCTCTTCCTATTACTGGTATTAGCTTTTTGAAAGTCACCAGTATTTTCTCAGGTTAAACACAGCTTTCTTTCAGCCTTTCCACTCGAAACACAAATTCCCCAGCCACCTGCATGCACAATCCCATGTATGTTAACTTGGAAGCAAGTTCAACTATATTCAGGGAAACCAACTGTCTGGTACACTTTTTTAGGATTGCATCCTTAGAGGTGGTTTGTTACACAATCATGACTCTTACATAAATATCATGTGTGGCTAGTTTAAAATCATCTGAATCTGAGGTTGTGGTTTGTTTCCTTCCAACAAACCACAAGCTTCAAACCAGGAGCAAACCTCGCTTATCTGGAAACCCTGAGGTCATGTTTCAACGACAATGGCTTACTCACAGCAGTGCAGTAGGAGAACTAGAGGAGGTGCAACATGATCACAATCTCTCTCCAGGAGGCCACAAGCTTGTGCATTCACACTCAGCCATGGTTTGGCTAACTGCCATGGGTGAACTGGCTCAGTATACATAAATCTACCTTTTTAGCAAGGGAGTTCAAAGCAGGAAGTCTGCATTCAAAATTCAGACCTACAATCAGATTTACTAATAGGCATATCTATTTTTAGGCAAGGATTCTCCTTCAAGATAGATAATGTTAAAATGCACACAACGACATTATTCTAAAAAGACTGTGCTGACTTTTAAGATTCATTTCTTCCCAGCTTCATAAAATTATCAATTATTAATAATATTTAACACAATGGTTTGACTTTGCTTTTCTATGATGAAGTTACCTGTCATTTATAATCCAGTTCAGACAGAGATTGAGGGAGGTAAGGTTTTTGCATCTCTTTACTATTTCCATCACTGTTTCATTATCCAGTTCTGTGATATGACGTAGATCCAAGCTGGAAAGGTTTCTTAGCTATTAAGATAAATACAATGGTAAGTTTTATAATTCATATATAAATATAAACTATTTATAGAATTAATTGTAGTTTTGATCTGCTTGAACCTGCTTTTGTCCTTTAATTAATGTTATTTTTTTCTACCTATGCAATAGAAAAGCTGCAAAAACAAACTATTGATTTCAATCAAAGAGAGGACTTGCTGTATATTTTTATTTAAAAGGAGTATCTCTGGCTCTGTTCTTCACCAATGAATGAACTAATGGAATTAATGCAATATTTTTAATGTAATTTATTTATTTAAAAAATATGCTATTAAACTTTTGAAATGAAGTTACAAATGAAAGCCTATTGACAAAACTTTTTTTTTTTTTAAAAAAAAGCCACAAAGCTACACAGGGTAGTATTCAATGGTATCCATCAGCAGAATCAAGAGAATCAAGGAGGGAGGCAATTTCCATCTATTTCCCCTCCTCTCTGTAACTTGTGCCTCACTTATTTGCTCCAGCAGGTTGGGTGATTCTCTGGAGAAGCAGCAAGAGCATGGGAGGCTGCAGAAACAAGGGGAATCACCAAAAACTGCCTCTGCCTTGTTCCGCTGAAAGGTTCCCTCCATCAGGACATAGATCCTCTAGGGTACCAACCACGGTAATTAAAGAAAAACCCTGCTAACACTTATCATACCCAATGTGAAAAGAGTAACTATGATATATTCTTGCAAAGTAATACTGGAAAATAAATAGTAATGTGCTAAAATTTAATATATCAAGTACAAAAGTCCCATTTGGGATCCTTACCAAGCTAAATAGCATCATCATCAACATACAATCTGAAGTTTCCTACTCATATGATTTGATACTGATGAAAAGCATTCACTTTAACTCTATAATTGTTAGTATGAATTATAATGAACATATTAGCATTTGCATTAATTCCTGTATTTCCAAGTATAGATGTCAGTTAACAACATAGTCCCTGCTTTCAGGCCTATTATTTAAATATTACTCCTGTACTGATATACAGTGGTACCTCGGGTTACAAACGCTTCGCGTTACAAACACTTCAAGTTACAGACTCCACTAACCCGGAAGTAGTACCTTGGGTTAAGAACTTTACCTCAGGATGAGAACAGAAATTGCGCAACAGTGAATGTAGGCCACATTAGCTAAAGTGGTACCTCAGGTTAAGAACAGTTTCAGGTTAAGAACGGACCTCCGGAACGAATTAAGTTTGTAACCCAAAGTACCACCATATAGCACTCTATAGATGTTAAGACAGGTGTTTAGAGCGACAATGTTACAGATATGACCAAAGAAAATCCAGGAGCTCTAGAGTTGCAATCATAACTAGCTAACAGGTAAAAACTATATTCAATAATCACTTGTAAATAAGGCAGGTCCTTCTTACATAGACACAGTATCCAACAATAAGTAATGCAATATGTCCCTGTCGAAATGTGGCAAGGATGTCTCTAGAACCTCCATTAAGACTAATAACAAGCTAACACAGATAGAAGTTGACAGCTCATTCAAAGGAAACAGTAAATACATACGTAAACTATACTGGGCAAGATAGGCATTTGATAGCGAAATTCACCAAGAAAGGGCTTTCTATTGGAACTATTTAAATTAAGAAGTAGAGAGAAAATATTTTCCAAGAATGGGAAGAGTCATCTCAGCAACACATGAGAGGTTTTGCAAAAAGAATGCAAAATCACGACATTTTCCTAGAAGTGAGCTAGAGTTGGGTTAGAGAGGACATATATTTCACAAATTAAAAGGGGTAGCAACTGAGGAAATAGAAGCTTAGTGAGAAGTGTTCGTTATTCAACTCCCAGAGGAACCAGCCTCAGTGGCCCCTCACATTCACCCAAACTTGAGAGGAAAAAACCCAAAGTGCAGCTTGTGAAGCGACATGATTAAGCAGCACAGAATGAAAATAATGTTTACCTCAGCTGGGAAGAGTATAAAAGTTAGCTACATACAGCAAGCAATAACTTTGGGCCCTGTATTTTTGTTGCACATTGCTTCAGTACATTTTTTTTAACATGGAGAAAAATTCATAAATATAGTAAGCCAATCAAATATCGAGGTTACTAGAGAAGCTCAACACAGCAATAGCAAATGACCCCTCTGCTCAAGCTAGAGGACAGTTGAAACTGGGCAATTTGGCAATGAGCGGTACAAGCAGCCTTGCCCACTCACTGTCAGATTAAATCACAGCCTTTTCTTCTGGTTTTAGAGGGGACAGTTGGTGTTGGTTCTTTGACCACCCACCACCAAAAATGAATCCCGACCCAAATTTCCTTCCCAAACCTCCATATCATACCTATACAAGCACTTGCTCACTGTTTTTCCCCCTCCCTCCCTCTGAATATAAATCTTAACAATGTATACTCAAAGTTAAAGCCCACTGATTTCAATGGTTTTTAAGTGGAATTAGGAATACACATGGTTTATTTGTTAACTCAATATGGCTGTTCCAGGAGGCTTTGAATTGAGTTGAACTTGTTGTTTTAATTACATTCATCTCCATTTAAAACTTGATGTTTGATTTTCTTGTCATTTTATATTGTATTTCTTATTTATTGTGTGATGCATTTTATAGAAGCTGCCTTGAATTCACATTATGAAAAGGGTGGGATATAAGTATTTAAAATAATAAATAAAAGATTAAGATTGTAAGCACAACAGTAAATTAAAACCCAAATTGCATATAAACCCAAGCAAGGTGCCAATTAATTTAGGGCATTGAAATATAAGTTCAATTTTTGAAGAAAACCCACATCACGACCCCCATCTGCAACTTCTCCTGAATGAACTGCATTTTGTTTATATTGATGGTTGGTTGGCTTCTAAAGTGCCCCGTACACATTAAAAGGCAATTCTGCTCATGCAAGGTAACCTTCCCAAACTCTGCCCATTTCTCCTTTACAGCGCCAGACCCCATCCCACCCCATTTCAGATGGTGTGCAGGCCCTTTTGATATTTCTAGTGTGTGCAGGAAGCTACCGTGGGGAGGAGAGGGAGGAAACCCCACTTATAAGGGGGGAAACACCACTCACACTTCTCTAGGTCTATTGCAATGTGTCCTCTTCTTTGTCACCTTCTTCCTGCTCTTCCTTTACTTGATACAACACCTATATCCTTCACATTAATGTGACATCCACTATTTCCAGTCAATTGATGAGCAATTTAGGAGACGATCCAGAAAAGGAATAAATAGATGTGAAAGAATAATAAGCAAAGCCATGTTTTTTTCTTTCACTTTTCCCTACGACCAATTGCCAATGATAAACAGAAAAGGCCCCCTGTGCACTTGATTTATCAAGTTTTTCTGGTTGTGGACCTGGATATTTTTTATTTGGTTCTTAGCTATCACCTATAGACATTCTTTTCGATAAAAGACCTTCCTCCCATCACAAAATTGATCCTATTTCTTAATATACACTTCTAATTGGTGCAATCTGGCCGGCGTGCACCAAAGCTGCCACTTGTATCAGTTTTGTGTCTCAGCTAGATGTGCAAAGTTAAAGCTAATGTTAATAATAAATGAATGCATCTACAAAACTGTTATCCGTGTTACAAAATGCATCCCTAATATTGCTTCTAGTATGTAAGATTACTATAACTGTATAATTTTGACTCTATGAAATACACCTCTCAGTTATGTCTATTGTGCAATATTATCCTAACTGGAACTGACAACAGGAAACCTTGTTGCTGTACTTACATTGGTAAGGTGTATGACTCCTTTAGATGTAACAGAACAGCCCATAAACCCAACATACTGCAACTCGGGACAATGTTCAGCAAATGCTTTAACCGACTGATCTGTCACCTGCATAAAGAAAGAAAAAAGCTAGTTGAAGGTGACACTGAATATTCAAGTACAATGAAGTTTGGGGGCATCATTGCAGAAGTGACAACCTGTGGGTTCAATAGTTTCTTTGCCTTAATGGCATGAAGGATAGAGTAAAGTGTGTCTAAAAGGACTCTGGGGAAGAAAGAACATGATGAAAAGGGTTCCTCTCCTCCAGCAAATGACAAAGGAAGTACCAGATGATAGAACAAAAATTTAAAATATAAGCATTGAATATATCTGCAGGGGTAACTCCCTGCAAGTATTCTTTGCTTTTATAGAAGCTTGAAACTATAACCAGGAGCCAACAGCTCTCCTCTGTCCCCTAAACGGTTAGGCAGTACATGAAGTAGATTATATTTCAGCTAGTGGTTTAAAAAAAAAATCAAGACAATGTATTTACAAAACCTATTACCCTACAGCCTTTTCCCATTATTCAGAGATGCTGCTAACCAAACCAGTCTAACATATTGATATGATGGGGCAAAAGTAATAAAGGTAATACTTAAAAAAAATTCATTAAACAAATTATCTTTCTATGGTCTGAAAACAGTAAAAAGGTGGATTTCAGTACCTAATAGACATTTAGGAATGTGAAGGATTCTGCCACCAACATACCACAACCAAATCCCATTCCAAACTTATCACCATTTGAAACGATGGAAAACACATGGAATAACAGCATGGGTGTAAAATCCTTTTGGCACTGCCAAGAGATAATTCACAAGACCCCATTGTGATACCATATTGCAATACCACTGAAATGCCATTTTGCCACTTTGGGTTTCTTTTGGGAGGAACTGCGGAATATAATCATAATAAAATTAACAAATTATTTTAAAAAGCAAATGCAGTACATTTCAGAGCGAAGAACAGAGCAAAGGGAAACTTGCTGTCTCTGACATCCCTTTTACCTCCAAAGGCAGAAACCATTTCTGAACTTCACTTACTCAGTTTTCCCTCTGTTCTTTATGCTACCTTAAATGTTGAACAAAATAGGCAAAATATAGTTGCCTCTACTCTTTTCAGCAAACATTAAGAATACGTAAACCTTTCCATAGTTGTATTTAGTTATGTAAAAATGAAGTAAGCTTGTGTGTGTGTACACACACATATATATAGGATATACACACACCAGATATTATGTGTGTGTGTGTGTATACACATTTGATTTCTCACTCATGTCGCAATCTATGTTATGCTTAATTAATTTCTTTGCCACCCTTCAGCTTAAAAATAATACATTAAAACCACCACATCCTAGTAATTGCAGAGTGTGTTGAACTGGAATAATTGCACTGGAACAAATAATTACTGTTTGATTCTTTTCATGGGTTCATCCTTGAGAGTCTTTGCATACTCTACTTTTCTGTAAGTCTGCTTGCATTTACATAGGAGACTAAGATGACCTCTTAAGTCAGTGCTTTTTTTCTATTAAAAATGTTTAGGGGTACTCTCATTTTCCTACTCATATTGAAATGCTTCCCCTCAATGAGGCCAAACTTAGATTCACAAAATGTTTGCGGGTATGCGTACTCCTGCGTCCCCCCAGAAAAAAAGGACTGGTTACAGCAGTTTATTCTTTGAAATGTACAAACAGCAGCAACTCCAAAAGTGACTATGTAAAAAAATTGAGACCTTGGGCTCAGTTATACAATCTTTTGCAGCCAGCCCACAGCAAAGCTACAAACTGCAAGATTAGTTGGATCTGTAAAGAAAAATAGTGAAAAGTCTCAGTCAGCGCCTGCAGTATCCTTGTCAGCATTTCTTACCACACTAATATAAAAAATTAATGTATTTTCACAGCTCCAATACAGCACATAGCAATGGATGTTTTAACTCAGTAGTGTCTAGTAAAGTGCCAGGGGATTTCACTAGATATTCCAATCTATCATCATTCTATTCCCTGGCTGTAGTTTGAGAGAGCTTCCAACTAAATTGATTTATTTTTAAAACTCCAAATGGTGTTAATGAAGACAAAGACTGTTATGAAGGAAAGTTAGGTACTCTGTTATATGGATGTTATATTACAGGTTTCGGATGCAGGAGAACCTGGGTCATATTGGAGTAGTTCCTTTGAAATCTCACCATAACATTTCACTTTAGTATCATCATTCAAGACTTTGGTATCTGAAAAGATGTATTTATCGTCTTGTGATGGACAGCTGGGGACTTCATAGAAATCTGGTTTCAACCCTGTTTAAAGACAATGCATTTAAGGTAGCAATGTCTGATTTGCCTTTCTGTTCAAAGCAAGACTTCCTTCTGTCAGCCAACAACTAGATTTCATAACTCCCACAAGTCTTTAGAGGAGGAAAATTTAAAGGTACTGTAAGAAACAAAGCTACACTCCAAGAAACAAAGCTACACTCAAATGCACAAATTAGGTTTTTTGATGAACTTTCAAGTGGAAATGCACAATGTGCGTGTATTCTTTGCATAAATTCCACACACACCCACACCCATTACTCAATTATCCAATTCATATGCACACATTAAACACACCTTACACACAGAGATCACTAACTCTCCCTCCCCCTTAGTCATACACATTTAATTTATTTATTTCATATAGGTTAGATATTGCTTTGCCCTATTTATTTAAAAAGGTGGAACTATAAACTGAAAATGTGAGACAGCTTAGCAGGACAATGCACTTACAGGATACACACTTAGGACCACAAATTAGGGTTTGGCAGGCAAGACAGTTACCCCCTCACTTCCACCCACTTAAGAAACCCGTTAACTTCTACATATTCTTTCCTTGACGAACTGGTACTGCTTAGAAGCATCACCACAGTAGGGTGTCATGTTTCAGAGATAATTATTATTATTCATGGGCAACTTAATAGATAAGTTATTATTGTAACTGAAACTTTTAACATGGAAACCAGTCACCACACTCTGCCATGCACAACTTAGTCAAATCAATCCAAATTGAGCAAAGAATATACTATAATTTTTACTAAAAACGAACCCTTGTGAATGAGGGCACAGATATTCACAACTAATCACATTATAAAGGTCCATTAGTGTTCACTGAGGAATCAGTAATAATTTGATTGCCTGTTCGACCTTCAGTGACTTTCTTTTATTCTGCCTTATATTATGTTAGCCTTGCTTTGAAAAAGTCATATAAGATGATGAAAAGAGATTTATAAGCTATGCACAAAAGCACTGAGAGTGGGAAAGACATCAGCCTGGAACTAATGGCGCAGATATTAGACACCCAATAAAAAAAACCTATCATGAGTTTGGCCATTTTTCTTGAGCATATTTGACTAGTTTGATGCTGCAAATTTAGTTTACGTTATTAAAGCTCAGTATTCTGGGAATGGTAAACTTTTTTCTTGGTGCTCAAGTTGCCCCAAAGAACTGTGATTAAGTAAATATAATGACATAATTCAAGCAATCTACTGACATAATCTCTAATCGATATAAAGTGAGCTGCAGAATTTTTCCAAGACACTTTTACGGTATTGTTCTACTACCAAGATAACCTCCCACCACAGCAAAATATCATGTCACAAGGTATAGAAACTATTAAACATTTCAGAATGGATGCCTATCCCCAATAGGTTAAATCCTGAAAAACCAAACCATTCCAGCCTTGATTCCAAATTACACATTAGAATCCCTCCTGCTCTTGCACATATATGTCATCACAAAGTCATACCTATACGGTTCCCTAAACCTATCATAGAGATTACGTAATCAAACATTTCATTGCAGTTTACCATCACCGAAACTCCACAGAGTTTATGTAGCCTCTTAATACTGATGGTGTTAACAATCCCTTATCCTAGGGATTTGCAGGTGCCCTCAGGGTCTTTGCTGAAATTAGGTTTGAAAAAAGCATCCTATTGCAGGCAACAGAACAGGTTGTGTGGTACCCAAGACTGTTTCTTCAGTTTGTAAATGTGCCCATTGGCCCTAAAAGGATGGCAAACTCTCCTTTATCCCATTACTTCCATCAAATATGACATTAACATAGCAGGAAAACCACAAGCCAGCAAAGGTTTGAGTTTCCTTACAAAGCACAGCTGAACTAAAGGTCCAAGAGCAGCAGTACTTAAAATTAAGATGCAAATATATTCTTATTGGATTCTGATTTCATAGAATCATAGACTCATAGAGTTGGAAGAGACCACAAGGGCCATCGAGTCCAACCCCCTGCCAAGCAGGAAACACCATCAGAGCACTCCTGACATATGGTTGTCAAGCCTCTGCTTAAAGACCTCCAAAGTAGGAGACTCCACCACACTCCTTGGCAGCAAATTCCACTGTCGAACAGCTCTTACTGTCAGGAAGTTCTTCCTAATGTTTAGGTGGAATCTTCTTTCTTGTAGTTTGGATCCATTGCTCCGTGTCCGCTTCTCTGGAGCAGCAGAAAACTTAAATTATTATGCTTAGGAATTCAACCATTTGTCTTCTTTTCAACTACTAACATATCAGCTTCTTTTCAAACAGCACCACAAATACCGTCAAACTTCATTTAAACCAATATTACTGGTCATTCTGACTCTGATGATTTTAAAGAAACCAAAAGGGTTACAGCTTTTAAGGATAGTGCACTGAGATTATTAGAATCAAATAAGCAAATCAGCTCACGACCTCATTTTGGTGCATTTATATGGGCTCTACCACAATAAAATTAAAGGAATTTATTTTTTCATGTATACAATTTTAGCATGCCAGTTAGAAAAACACATTATATAGGAAGTCTGTCTAAATACTGCAGCCCATCAATTCAATAGTTTTCTAATTTTTCACATACATCGTTATTTACCTTAAATATCTTGTTTTAGATTAAATCCTTAACTAGAGATATTATGAAAAGATTAATTACAACTAACCACACTTTAGTATGATTAACATAGTCTGAGGGGAAAACAATGCATGACCAACCAGTAATTTTAAGAGGTCTCAAATAACCATTTTAATCAAAAGAATCATAAAATAATAACTAATCAATAAACCTATCATGTATTATCATGTATTTGAGTATTTTATACAGAAGACATAAAAGTTCTAAAACTAGTTTACATTATTTAAATATCATTTTTGTGCAAAATTATTCATTGTCAAAATATTATTTATTATGGATTGGGTTAAAAAAAAATCTGCTTCCAAAGCACAATATTTAAAGTTCCCTTAGAGAACAATTATAAAGAAAGCTGCTAACTTTTGGAACTGTAGAAAAACTGTTTTAAAATTAAATTGCAGGTGGTTGGCAGCAGTGTGTTCAAAATGATCTGCAGAGATTTGCAGGCTAGGTATATGATTTATTCACTATGGACTTGGGGAATCTAATGTCTGCAAACTGAATGCCTTAGTTAACAAAAGTACTCTGTGCAGATATATTAAAATAGTACACACTTGCTTTGAGTTCTGGAAGTCACTGTTTTGCTTACGTAAACGAAACATACAAGAATGTCAAAAGATGAAATATTCTCTAATGGTTATTTTCCCAATTTAATTCATCTCTTGCTGGCAAGTGAATACCATGGTGCTATGCACTATGGGAACCCAATTGCTTTATGCAAGTAATTAAAACATGCCCTGGAACCACAGGAGTCATATACTCCTTTTCTCCGCCACTCCCAAATATCAATTCCTTACAGCAATGAAGAGAATTCTGCAAACAGCCGCTTTACCTAAACTTTACCTTCCACAATGAAATCATTGTAGCAGAATACAAATACAAAAGTATCATGCCTATATCCACAGGAACAGACAAAAAGTGGCTAGCATCTGTAGGCCAATTGTCCAAAACATAACAATAACAAATGGGGAGAGGTAAGGTATTATAGAAGCAGGGAACAGAAATACAGTACTGAGGTGTATGTGGCTTATTAACTGAGAGACAAGAGAGATTTACGGCTAATATAAGGGTTCAGAGGAGGACAGAGACATACAAGGGAGAAGCTGGTTATTGGTTCCTAGCTGCTTATCCCTTATTCCCACGATAAAATAGCTCAAAACCGCTGAATTAGCAGCCTCAATACACAGCTGAAGTTCACTGACTCCTTGGCATGCATCTGTCTTGGGAGACAATGGAAGAGTGCTCCTTCGGGGGTAAAGTCAAACCATTGGAGAATTATAGCACCTGCTGCGGCTGTAGAAACCAATATGGGAGGAACATGTTTTATTGCATATGAGGCAGGTGAAGGTGTCCGGTTGTGCTGCTACAGGTGCACCATGGCATTTCTTCTCTCTGTGCTGCTCCCAGTGGTCATTCCTCCTCTGGTCACAGCTGTGGATACACAGCCTGTCTCCTTGAAATCGTCTGCAAGGGATTTCCATACAGTGGGGTTAATGTTGCCAGCCTTCATGTTACATTTTTGTAATGAAAAGTTGGTCTGCCAACAGGCCAAGTGCCTGAAGCCAGCTCCCTGTAGGCCACGTCCTTGGGGATCCTGCCATCTTCCATTCTGTGGACATGATCAAGCTAGTGTAGATGCCATGTTGGGCTTGGTAATGCACCAAAATCTTCCTGATGCAGTGCACACATCTCTCCTGACGGGTGTGATTTGCTCATTGCTCATTTCCATAAAGTAGTGCGCTCAACACACAAGACTGGTAGACCATCATCTTGGTATTGGTTGTTAGCATCATATTCTTCCATACCCTTTTGGACAGGCGAGATATTGCTGTAACTGCCTTGCCGATGAGCATGTCCAGCTCAGTGTCGATGGAAAGGTTGCTGGTTATGATGGAGCCCAGGTAGACAAAATCATCTACCACTTGTTTTGTGTGGTCACCAGTGCTGATGCATGGAGTGCTGGCAACAACCTGAACTTTATTTTGGCACAATACCACACTGCCCCATGCCAATAAGAACCAACATTCATATAAACAAGTAAGAAATTGTCCGCATGTACTTCACAATAAATTTAGGACAACCAACATTAAAGAACATTGTGCAACAATAACCTTTTTCATCTGATAAAACTGTTGCCGATCTCAAAACTAGTTGCTCTGTAATGGATATACAGGATATGGAGTCACTGACATTTATTTTGGACTGCAGGGGCATAATTACTTCTGTTCCTCATTTCAAGCTTATGAGGAAACAAACAACTGGAAATTAGTAACCACCTTCAGCTCAGAAGAACATGTAGAAAGTGTGTGCTGCATAAGGCTCATATGTGTACATGATATTAAGAAATTCTATTTGTTAAGCAGATCTATGTTTGCAAAGTCTGCTGTTTGATATGCAGACAATTAGTATTATCTTCAATAATACACTTCAAACAAAAATGAGCCACAGCTTCAGCCCAAAATTAACTCTTTTGAAGTTTTAAAGTGCCTGGATACACTTCTTTAGTATAGTAATATTGTGGCCCAAGGCAATTTCTTTTCAGTATTTCAAAGAGAACTTTCCTTACCTTTAAATCAGCATTACTGAAGCAGACATGCATAACTATAAGAACTACCTAATCAATTCTATGTTCTGTACAATGGCTTGGATATCTTGGGTGCTAAGTATCTGCTGAATAATAGTTTTAATAAGATCACTCTTTCAAATACTTTTCTTTTAATCTCACTAGCTCCGAACCCAGTTGTGGTTTCTGCCAACAAAGGGGGGGGGCAATTTTCACTGACAGCCCTTCCCCCTGCAGCCCCCACAGCTACCTTCCACACTATTCTAAAGGGTTTGCCCAACTTCCTGAGGTTTGCGGTGGGGTGGTGTATATGGAGCTGCAAGATAATTGGTGATAATTGATTCACTTCCCCTCCCTTCTCTTGCAGTAGCCTTCACTGGATTGGAGCCAACGTCTTACTGGTGTGTGTGTGTGTGCGCGCGCGCGTGCGCGTGTGTGAACATACAGCTTCTTAATACAAGCTTGTATTTTAAAATTGAATTTTCCAGGCAACTGATCTTACTCTATATCAGGGTGGTCCAGCACATGCAGCGTTTGAAACCAACCAGGTGCTGGGCGCACTTTGCAATAGAGGTGGTCCAATTGCAAGCAATTTTAGAAGTTTCGTTGCTATGTATGGTTTCTGAGGCTCTAGATTAGAATTGCCACTGCTGGCACTGCTGCCCAATTGGTCTGCCACTGCAGGCATTCAGAGACAGAAACAGGGAGGAAGCACAAGAGGTGGATAAGCTGCTCAGTGTTTGCCAGCGAGGCGGCGCTTTGAAAAGGAGTCAGAGCCAGTGAGTAAGGGAAGGATCGCAATGAATGGGTTAGCTGCTGACTCTTTGGCGGCTTGCAGAGAAGGAGGAGGAGCAAAGCAGAATGGAACAAGAAAGCCAACCTTGGACCTTGAACTAAACTTGAACCTGAAGACATTCCTGACCAGTGTATTTAAAAAAATAAAATAAGGAAAACATATAAAGGCAAAAGTAGTACAAGAATACTGAACACAATCATAAGGATTTGAAAAACAAACAAACAAGTTAAACAAAACAGCCAACATACAATGACAAGACAGTTTCATCCAGTAGGGTGGGAAAAGAAAAAGCAGACAGTCTTCATCTGCCTCCATCCCCAGTTTGCTTTTTATGGAAAAGGTTCACCATTGTCCTTCTCCCTTCTTGCCCAATACTCAGCATCACTCCTTTCTTCCTTAACACTGGGAGCCCCCTAAGCAGCTCCTTTCATTCTGCCTATTTTTGTTATTCTGGCATCAGTGCCACAATATTTTGTGGGGGCCTTACTTCCAAGCAAATGCACCCTGTACTGGCCCATGGTACAATATTCACAATATGCTAATTTAATTCAGTGTGTGGTCCCTGGGTTGTGTGTCAAAGTACTCTTGTGGCTCACTTGATCTGAGAGGTTGAAAGTACAGGGCTTTTCAGCAATCTTTCTTCAAAACACTAGTGATGGTGCTGTTAGGCTCCAAATTTTCATGTTTTCCAGTGTATCCCAAGCTTGAGGACTTAACACTGGAAACTAGGATGCCCTTGCTACTACTCATTCTCTTTCTGGGTTTGTTACAACAAACCCAAATGCCTCCTCTGCTCCAACAGCCACTAAACTATTACAGGATCTGACAACATCAGCCATACCCAGTGCTTTTCTTCTAGGAAAAAAAGGCCTGATACTGAATACCCTTGATTATCCCCAGAGAAAAAGCACTAGCCATACCATTAGGGGTTTATTCATCTGCTCATCTTCAAGCATGTGTGTGTGTGTGTGTGGTTTGTTTTTGTTTTTTTACATACCAACTATGCCCTCGTGTAGTCTATAAATGACAAACAAGTTTACTTTAAAACAAAAGAACAAACTGACCAAAAAACCCCCAGTGAAATTCAAAACTGAAATATTCAGAATCCAGCAGGAGAACATCTGTTGGGACTAGCCGCTGCTGACCTGAAAATCACACTTATTCAACAAAACAACTGTAAAAGGAGACTGTGTAAATTACTGAACTAACATTTACCTGTTACTACCATTCTCTTAATTTGGAGCTCAGTCATGACCAAGGTAAAGACAAGTGTTAATGTAAAGGCAAGTCATAAAGACAAGTGTTGGTGTAATGTAGCAAAGGTAAGCATTTTTGTTTTCACCAATTACTGCAGTGGTGAAAGTGAATGATCACTTCACTTATTCATATAGGGTTTTCATAAAAAATGTCACAGGCCATACCTCTTGCATTTCATGACCTTTTAGTCCCTTTGTTTCTATTTTCTATACATACATTCTTTAGTAAGCACACTGTCATGTGTGAAGGAGAGTGAGTGTGCATAATCTTGACAACTATACACCTGATAAATACACTACTACTGCACAATACAATATCCTTATGACTCAGTGGGATTTAGTGCAAAAATAGTTCATGCCACAAAGAACCCCAAACACTTTAAAAAAAATTGCTGTAACATTCCCAGCTACATCAGTGACATTTACACTACTCTTTCTAGCTTCTAGGATTTTGCAAAATACTTTTGTCTTGAAATTAGTAATTGTTTTAAAACAATAGCTGAATATAAGCCAAATTGCTGCTTCACTAGTCCAAAAATGAATTAGGGCTATTATTTATTTTCTCCATCCCCCATTTAATTGAAGACACTCTTGCTTAAAATAGACAAGTATTTCACTTGGGAGATACAACCTAAAAGAAAACTTTAGGTGGGGAAACTAACCTCTCAGAGACCCAGAGCAACTGATTTATTTACTATACATTACTAATGGATAAAGTTTAAGACTTTGATACACCCCTAGTACTCACTTTGATGTCAGCAGTGAAAAATAATGGCTCCTTTTGTGCTCACTTTTAAAGCACGGCATATATTTTTAATGCCTTTTTGACAGCATCAGTTCTGAGTTTTCATGATAAGACAATGCTAAGTAATACAATGCATGTAAAATTTTATTTCCTGACATTGTTTCAAGATTTTGAGGGGGAAAACATTGGGCGAAAGCACATACACCAAATTAATTCAAAGCTAGGCTACAAAGAAGGCAGAGCCAAACAATGTGAGGCGAAGTGTTTTAAAAAAAGATGTAAATTAAAGATTGAGGGAACAAACTATACTACAAGCAGATATATGGGAATGTTTTCTTAAAAGTTCCTGCTCATCTGTACACTTGTTTTAGGCACGTCCAAATGATGCGTGATCACCAACGCGCAGGTCCTTTTGGACCCAGAAGAGGGCAGAATGAGAGAGGAGCAGAATGGAATGGGGTGGGGCGTAATAGGGCACCCCCACACAAAATGGTCATGGTCTGTAGAAGCAACAGAGGTGCAGAGTTTTGTAATAGTATTTCTGGGCACTGTTATGCTACATTACACCTGAGGGAAACAAATTTCTGGGCATTTGCCTTTATAAAAGGGGGGTGGGGTGGAGGAGAGGTTGCTCCCTCCAGGATTGAGAAATAGAATTGTGATGGTTAGTTATAGATTGTAGGTCTATTATCCAAGAACATCAGGTATGTCAAACTCCAAAAACTTCTGGTTTTGAATGCAACTTCTGAACTTTTAATTTAAAATATCACTCATACCACTAATAGCTTTCACCAAACAAGCTTCCATCATCTTCATGTGTAGATAGAGGTTGCTTCCCTTAAGGAGAATCTGGTCATTTCTTCCCCCCACCCCAAACCATGAGAACTTAGAAGGGGCAAGAGGCAGATACTTTAAAAAGGCAACCAAGGGAAAGTAATGCCTTGGCATTTGTGTTTCTAATAGTTGACTTGTTGGTAGCAACATGTATGGGTTCAGCGCAAGAAGTGCTGTGGATTAGTAATTTCCTTTCCTTCTGACTTCACTGTTTACAATCCCTGTCCTCACCATATGTATATATTTCAGTATCTCAAGACTATACTTCATTAATCTGATGAAGTGGACTGTCCATGGAAACCTATGATAAACAGACTTCTGCTTGCACAACTGGATTTCTCCTGCTCCCAGGGGTCCCCCAATCCTGCAGAGTGTGGGAGATTAGCAGCCAAATCTAACAATGCATATTATTGATAGCTAGCATGAGAAGCGTTTAAGACCACACAGCTGTACTGCTGATAGGCAGACCATAGAAATGTTGTTAGTCGGTTCTGTGTGACGTCATTTCCGCTTCTCCCCTGAGGGGGGAAGAGCATATCGTATTTTCCTGTCCCCCCCCCCTCTTTTTCAACCAGCGATGGCAGCAAACATATATCTAACTGCTTCAGTCGCAGGAACACGCTTGAGGCTGTTTCTACTGTAAATATAAGTATTTTACCTGCATAGTTTTTACTGCTGCAGTTGCTGAGAGCCAATGCATGTCTATGAGAAAGTAAATCATATTTTAAACTCAATTTTCAGTCTGTTGTCTGATTCTTTGTTAAGTGAGGTAAGAAAAGGGGAAGTCAGCTTGCTTTGGAGCTGAACTTATTTAAAAGAAGGCTTCAAAGCCTATGCCTATATGCTTTCCATTTTTCTGCTATGGATAAGACTTTAAACTCTGCTCAGTGTATGCTCAACCCACACATGTGGGGACCTGGAAGAATAAATTGCAATTAATGTATCCTCTGCTACTCATTAAAACTCATCCCACAAAGAACAGATATTTGGGGGGGCTGCAGGGAGGCTGGTATGTCTGCTCATGTGATGTTTACTGTCATAGAGCTCTCTTGCTTTCCCAGAGTAACTAAATTCTTAAGAGCATCCATTCGCAAGATGTTTTTTACATGCTTTCAATCTGAACCTATGAAGATCTCTTGTCATGTTAATAAGACTCCTACAGTATTCCCATAAACTCTCTATTCTTGAACCAAGATATGGATCAAACATGCCTGAGAGATCAAATACCACAATCTCCCTCTTTTAAAAGATACCAAGCTTTTTGTCAACTTCTAGTTATGTCCAAGAAGACTGCTACGGCCAAAGAAAAATACAACTTCGTTTCCCCAAAAAGTCCACATGCCACATGGCAAAGCACTTTTGAAACTTAAAAAGCAGTTTGTGGTATGGCAGGGTAACATCCCACTCAAAGGAGGGGAGAGTAAAATACAACCTCCACGGCAAAACCAAACAGCACTTTAGATCCCAGCCAATGCCTTGGGTACCATGTTTCCCCAAGTTAAAAATATGCCAGTTAGTTTAGTAACCTTTCTTTGCAAAGAAATGTTGTGTTATGTTTGCAGCAACAAGAACAATATGCGCTATCTCCTTGGCTGGAGACTAAACTGGTTTGCTGTGACATAGAACATAAAGAACACCAGCAATGATCTCTTCTTCCCAAAGGAGCAGCCATAGCAGCTCAAACTAGAGAGGCTGGGTTTCATGCAGTCCTCTTATTGTTATATTCTGATACCTCAAAGAGGATTAATTGATCAATATTTACACAGTTCTTTCAAAATATAAAGTGCTAACAGCCCAGATTACATCACAGAGGTCACATAGGGTCACAGAAACGGTGACCTTTCTTAACCATGAAATTGTCAATCCTTTCATTTTTCAGATCTGGGCATGCTCAAGACTAAAAAAAAAAGTATTTAAAGTATTTGGTCAGACCATTAGGAGCAGCTGTAATATAAGACGGTCGAGAAAAGAAATCTACCCTAATTCTCGATTCTTTACTACTATTACATTGTGCGATCTACACCCACTAAATGGACAGAGGAAAATACGCTTTTAATGAATGCCACGGGATGGAAGAAGTACTTGGAAGACCATATGAGAAGGAAGATGTGGGAAAGTTCTTTATTCTACTACTGATTTTAAAAGACCATTTTTACAGAATGCCACAAAACTGGTTTTCAACACCATTTTGCACCACAGTCACCAAAACATAGTATGAAAAAATATTGACCTATCAATCAAATAATCAAAGGTGTTCCTTCTTAGAAACTGAGCTTCCCCTCCACCTGTCACCACAGTGCTTTTGCAGAACCATCTTTCCCTGAGGGAAGTTAAAAGAAGCAGTAAAGCTGCTTATAAACAAACAAGTTGTCTTTTCCATTTTATTGCAACTTTTTTAAAAAAATCAATACTTATTACTGGGAAAAGTCTTATGTAATCCACTTGCGAGATCCACCTGAAAAGCAATTATGCAAATATCCTAAAATAATAAAGTTGGGCAATTTCTTGACCTGTCATACTGAAGCTCTTTTTTCGGAGTTACAGAAACTTTGTTGCATTGTTTTATATTGGTTGAGCAGTTAAGCCTAAAATTGTGCATGTTGGCTTACAAGTATGAAATTTGGCACACAGATGCGTTGTTCCACACTAAATGTTTTTCTATGGATCCGCTAAGCAATGCCCTCTGGAGGATTACAGCAGTAACAGGAGTGGTTAAGACTAAAATTGCACAGTTCAGGTTAGAACAATGAAACTTGGCACACTTATTCATCAGCCTGTGCTGAAACTTATTTATACAGATCCCAATAACAACGTGCACTTTCTGTGATCACTGTATGGTTCAAGAAATTCTGTTATCACTGTATGGTTCAAGAAATCTCCAATGATCATACCAGCCGGCAGGAATATAGCTGCTATCAGCTCATTGCAGCCCCCAGCCTCATAAGGACCACTCCTCCCTTTTCTATCATTATTTGTTCTCCTCGGGATCACTTCCTGCCCTCCTCAGCAGTCCTTGTGCTATAGCAGAATACTAGTAGGGGCTGTGGTCAGTGCAGCTTTGAAACAGTTTAGTGTTATAGGATTAGGATTTCCTATTACATTGTGAACATGCACAGCCTACGTTTCATGTTTATTGTCTATGTACATCCATTTTACATTTGTCATCTAATTTTACTAAGAATTTACCACCACCACCACTAGGAACATTCTCTTGATACAGAGAACATTCGTTCACAAGTGAACTGTGTAAAGATTGAAACTTATTTATTTGAAAATGAGAATAGGGTGGGTCATTATCAGGGAATGTTTAGGCATTATCACTGCAAGTCCATGGCAAGGTTTGATGTTTCTAATTGAAAAAGCACAATTTGGTCAAATATGTTGGCTTAACTGCTCCACTACAGATTTTGTGAGGCAGACGGCTACGCTACTGCTCACATTTCAATTGCTGTTTCAACTTTTACTCATAGTAGACTAATTGAAATTAATAGACCAAGTCATGGCCATTAATTTCAGTGGGTCTATTCTTATTCTTTTAAAAAAAATAAGCATATAAACAATTGCTACAACAGTAAATAGCAAACAGCTTATACCAATAAAATCACAGACATCTGTCACGCTTTAGTAGGTTATTCTAAAAGGTCATGCCACATTTCCCTGGGGTGTTAGGCGTTACTTGAGTGCAACCCTTAAGGTTTGCTTGAAAATGTTTATCAACATTTATGATTGAGCATTAATGTCTATATTGAGTTTTTTGTTTTCTCTTTTTATTTCATGAACATATGTGTTCGTCTCAGTAAACCTTCAAAGCTGCTTATACCGAAAACCACAAAAATTAAGTAACAATAGCCTAAAACAGGTTTGATATTTAAATAAAAATTGGAAATCGGTACCAAAAACTAGAGGTGGCCTTTAAAAAGTACAAGAGGAAACTAATTTGCATATTCTGAATATTTTAAGCCATTGTGTATATTAAAAACAGTGGGAGGTAACCAAAAGCTGTGCAAGTGCAAGATTGCTCATAGAATAATTCCTTGCCTCTGCTCACGATTCAGCCAACTGTGCCCTTGAAAGGCCTCTCCTGAGGCCTTGGAGACCATAAATAAAGGCCTTATGCAGAATAGAGAGCTGTACTAAGAAGGAAGGGTAGGAATATTCCTCTTCATTTAGCATCCTTAAGCTGTCAAAGATACAGCTTTTCTCTATCCCTGTGCTCTATCTTACGAGCACAACAACTCAACCAATATCCTGGACTTTTTTTAAGGTTCACACACACACACAAAATACATGCAAAGTTGCTATATTATATACAGGCACAGCTACATAAGAACGCCATGTTTGAACAGCAATAGATTTGATGTGCTGAACTGGGGTAAATTGGTAAAAAAACAACCACCAACCTGCCTTTGAAAGCTATTTATTAGAACATTTTAAATGAGAAATAATACTTTATGGTTCCTGTCACCTCACCTCCCAAAGTATATTGTAGAGCTGGGAAAGGTTCTGAAAAGGGCACCCAAAATGGTAAATAGGATGGAGCAACTCTCCATTAAGGAAAAGTTGAAGCATTTGGGACATCTTTAGATAAAAGGCATGTAAGAGGGGACATGACAGAAGGTGACATGACTGAAATAAGTATGAAATGGAGAAAATGGATAGGGAAAGGTCTTTTTCCATTTCACATAACACTAGAATATACATGCAATGAAGCTGAATGTTGGAAGATTCAAGACAGGTGAATGGAAGAGCTTCCTTACCTAGCACATTGTTAAACTATGGAACTCACTTCTGCAGGAGGCAGTGATGGCCAGCAACTTGGATGGCTTTCAAAGAGGATTAGACAAATTCGTGGAGGCCAAGGCTATCAACAGCAACTAGCCATGGTGGCTATATTCTACCTAGACTGTGAAAGGTAGCCTGCCTCTGAACACCAGTTAGTGGGCATTAAAGATGGGCAGGGTGCTCTCGCAATCAGGTCCTGCTTACAGGCTTCCCAGATGCATCTGGCTGGCCACTGTGAGAACTGAATGCCATTGGCCTGATCTCCTTATGTCCCTATACCAGACCATGCTCTAGAGTTCAAAGAGAGCAAAGAGGAGCTGCCTAGGTAAGCTTTAAGGCACCCTGTGGGTCTGGTAGGCAATGCAAAGGAACATGTGCTGTCAATCTACTTGGCATCTTTATATATCTGGGGCACAGCCCTCCAGGAAAGTGTGTGGAAGACCTGGTAAGCCAAGTTACATGCCCCTACAGCATGTCTCTGGGCTGAATCCATGCACAGTGCAAGCAACAGAAGCCTGTCACAATCTGCTATAAAAAAATTCCTTCCAGTAGCACCTTAAAGACCAACTAAGTTAGTTCTTGGTATGAGCTCATACCAAGAACTAATAGCAAGAACTAACTTAGTTGGTCTTTAAGGTGCTACTGGAAGGAATTTTTTTATTTTGACTATGGCAGACCAACACGGCTACCTATCTGTAACAACAATCTGCTATGAAGATGTTTGACACAGTCATGATGCAGTTGTGTCTTGGGTCAACTTTGCATTCAGCCAACAGCAAATCAACATATCAGCCGTAAGATATCTGTACACCTTGTTGACCTCAGCTGTGAAAAACAAATATTATTGAAATGGTAATCCAATGACAATGCAGCGTTCACCCAGGTGATCTTAATGGACATAAAAGTACTTGCTGAGTATAAGGTAATAATGATGCAACATGAGATTAAAGCGTTTCCCTGAACTGTGCAATGCAAGCACCAATCTGGAAGCATACATGGAAGGGAAGTTGTTGGTTTTTTTTTAATTCTTCCAAATGTCACAGTATCAAAAACTCACAACCAAGATTGCTTTTTTAGTAAGAATGCCCATCTTTGTATACTCTGAAAAACTTTTCTTTCTTTCTTTCTTTCTTTCTTTCTTTCTTTCTTTCTTTCTTTTTCTTTCTCCAAACCGTTATTAGGCATTACAGATATAGACCATCTTAAAGCATCCATATACGGCAGGCTTCCTCAACCTCGGCCCTCCAGATGTTTTGAAACTACAATTCCCATCAGCCCTGACCACTGGTCCTGCTAGCTAGGGATCATGGGAGTTGTAGGCCAAAAACATCTGGAGGGTCAAGGAAGCCTGATATATAGTGGTACCTCAGTCTACGAACAGCCCTGTTTACGAACTATTCAGTTTATGAACTCTGCAAAACCGGCAGTAGTGTCCTGGTTTGCAAACTTTACCTCGATCTAAGAACGGAATCCAAACAGTGGAAGGGCACCAGCAGCCCTCATTAGGGAAAGCATGCCTCAGTTTAAGAACGGTTTCGGTTTAAGAATGGACTTCCGGAACAGATTTAAGTTCATAAACCGAGGGACCACTGTACAAAATTTTTAAAATATATACAAAGAAGCAGCTATATAAGATATATAGTAACAGAAATTTTCATTGGAGTGTCTTCCTGCTAAATCGTGCTATTCACCACTCTAAGAGATACTATTGTCAGAAACTCAGTCACCCTTGCAGTTACCTCTGGGTTAATATCAGACAGGTAGAATCTGGTATTTGCATTATGCCATTATGTTAAACTACCCAAAAAGGGGGATAACATGCGTTTACGTAGATGGTTGTACAGTGGACAGTAGAAACGGGGCAAGAATACACCCTTGTTTTACACCTTTCATGTTAGGAATATCAGAGGAGAGGTGACTTTTGATTTTGAGTTTGATTTGGGAGATGTTAAAAGAATATATATTCTGTATTCAGATCAACAAATGTTGATCAATTCCTAACTCTGCAAGCTTCATCCACAATATCACACGATCGACTGAATCAAAGGCAGCATGGAAATCTACGAAAAACCACATTTTGTAGAAGCAGCTCAATTCAAAGACATGAACTTTTAAAAGATGCTTGTATAGATTTTGAATTTTGAATAAAACTGTCAAGAACGAACCATACATCATTATGTACAACATGACAAGTTTTCCCAACGATCAATTCAAAATGATAGCAATATTAATCACTTGCTTATGTCTTTTCTTTTTTTAAAAAAGGTCATTAAAATTATGTGCAAGAATAAAATAGGAAAAGGTTGACGTAAACTCTAAAGTACAGCATTCTTATTGACTTAAGACAAACTCTTCATTAGCAGAGAAGATTCTGTGCTTACTTATTTTTAAATAAGCTATATGCTTGTTAGGCTATGCTATTATTTAGATGCTATCAAAAATTGATTGTTAGAACTACACAGAGGGTGCTATTCTTTCTTTAAGTCCCTTATTCATAAAATCCATTTTAAAAATCCACAGAAAGATAAATGCCAACAAAAATGAGAATCACAACAAAGTCTACCAGAGTTACTTACTGAATGGACTGGGTAACGAACATATGCACAGGAACATGAAATAAATTTTTAAAAGTGAAACAAACTTGAACGAAAATATTTATCAGTACTGTACCTAAATCTTCAAAACTTGGAAAGGGCAATTTAAATGGGTGGGCAGAAAAATGGACCACAGGGCTACTACTCAGGAAAAAAAGACAAAATAATTTCAGCTCAGAACTTAGTTTAAAAATGTATTCCTTACAAAACACAATGATGAGAATTTCCACCACAGCAAATAAAATTAAGCACTGAAATTTATAACACAGTTGATGATCAGAATGGTGGCTGCCTAGGAGGTAGCTGGCTGAGTTTTTCCATTCATATAACTGAAATATCACAGCCATACTATATGTGAAGTTTCTTGCATCACTTTGAGTGTAATGGATTCTAAGTATTTATTTTTTTGTCAAATTGTACAGACAAGGCTTCCCCCCCCCTTTCCTTCCTAAATAAACTGGAAGGTTACTATTATATTTTGTTTATTTTTATATTTCATGGAGGTGCAAACATTTTATGTAATTTACATTGTGTGATTTGCTTGAAACGGTAATAATTCAAGACTTGCTGACAATAAAGATGTGGACTCTGATACCTCACTATAGTAACAGAAGAATGCATAAAGATTACCATCATGGTAACAAAAAAAATCTGGCACTAACTAAAATGTAAACAAACATTTGATGGTTTAAATAGGGTACATTCTGCAATATTTCATTATAAAAATGGTCATCTCTCAGTTTAGAAACATTTACTCATTTGTACTGAATATATTTATAAAATATAACATAATTCCAGTGTCAAACAATAATTGGATGATGTCATTCATCTGAGCAAATTAGAATAAGTTTTTAAAAGAAGGCATGGCTTTCAGGCATAATGTGTTTATTTAAGTCTACTTCTCATTAACAAGAAAAGAGCTTATTAATAACATTAAAAGGCAATTTTATCGACTTCTACATGTAATTTATTTCAGCAGAATCCAATACTTGAATTTCAGTAGCAGATGCTCCAAATCTTTGATGTTCAAATGAAAATTTCAATTTATAGTAATCACATAATTAGAAATATGACTAGTAGAATTATAAACACCTAACCCCCAGTTTAATTAGAAATAGTCCAATTAGAAATAGTAACAGTTTAGAAGACCTTCATTTCCTTGTGCTAAGAATTGATGCTTCACATTTACTATTCTTTAAATTTCTCTGTACAAAAGGCGCAAAATTGAAACTATTTTAAGGATAGTTATATGTTGAAATATAATATAGCTATAACAGAGCCTGTGCTTATTTTCATTTGAGGAATCAGGCTATTATGCATTTATTCATTTGATAACACAAATCTGTACAGTCAATTATTAAAATCTATGCCCTGAAACCATATGCCATTATGAAAAGATATTCAGGTGTATACAATATGAATGTCTTTACTATTAATTTCTATTGAAGAATATTCAAACAAAATATCTTAGAAAATATTTAGTATTATATTAATTAGGTATATTCACTGACCAGCCACAATTATCCACTTTTTCATATTTCAAATTTTCATCAGGTTTAGTTTGAGATGGTTGAGCAATAATTAACAAAGCAATTAATCATACATAGTAATTCTTTACACCTTTAAAATGTCTATATTACACTCCAAGCCTTACACAAAATAAATTGTGTATTTAGAATTTTTTCAATTAACTAATACAAAACAAGTAGATTCAAAAATACTGCGGAAAGACCACAGCACAACAACCAACAAAGGTAGCAAAGAAAATGACATTTTATGTCATGCAGACCTAAAAAATTATTGTCCCAAACACTGTTGGACCCTGTCATTAAAAAAAACCAAAAAATGCATCATTGAGATAACTTTTTAAAAATGTCAGAATGGTCATATCTGTTTATCTTGACACGTAGAACTTAGAAATGCCACTATGGAACCACATTTAAGTTCTGACAATACAACAGTAAAATAAAACGACATATTCTCAATCATTATCTTTTTGGAAACTGTACCCATCAGCACAATCCTAAATGGTTTTTAAAGACTATTCAACTACCAAGCTGGAACTGAAAGACAAAGACATAATTCTTGTATAATCTATGGGCACATGCAATGTTCCGGGAGTTTTAGAGGACAGGGCCTTTAGTTGTTTTTCGTCTGAAAGAGATTGCTTCATATTATTGCTTTGCTTATTTGTTTTGCTAACAGAAAACCATCAGAGCTGTAGAATTTGCATGGACAGACAAAGTGCAAACCAAAAAGATACCCTACTTTATCCTTATTGCTCTCAAATTATTCTGCAGAGCATTCAAAGTTAGAGATTATGTAAAACTCTGCTGACCCATTTACATCAACAAAATTCACAATCTATCTGTTATCCATATTTTAAAACAACTGAAATAAAGATCAGAGTATTAGTTTGGGGTGGGTGGAAAATCTAATATGTATATATATATGAAACAACAGCATCTCTGACATTATGGAATAAAGATGGATATTCAGAACTAAGTGTAAGAGATTGGACTACGCTTCTAAAAGCAAGGAAAAAGCCATAACATGAGGTAGGTGCGGAAACTTTAAAAAATAATAATGCAGCAATTGTTCTTAAACCCAATTGCACTATGTCCATCCTCCACTACCCTGGGAAAGTAACATTACTATTTGGAGAATGAAGGAACAGAATACTGTACATTGATTTCAGACTTCAAGAACTCAACTGCAACCTAATTGCTGCTTTACACATATAAGTTACTATCTATTCTTTCCATCTACTGACAGCTCTAATTTTAGAGAATCTGTCCTGCTCTTCACCATTCAATAGCTCTGAATTAACTTCAAATTGATTTCCTCCTCTTTCTGATGTATGCTCTGACACCATGTCTCCATGTTGCAAGGAGTGTTCCGATTCTATGGGGTAATAAATTTAAATCCAGGGAAAGAGTTTACTTCTGGGCTGCAAAAATATGATTTTGGCAGCAAAGTGGTGACGAGACATGGAGTTTAACATAATCAATCAATTATTTAGATTTTGTACCTTGGTGATGATCAGATTCAACAAAAAATAAAGTATAAAACTCATGCCGAAAGTTTGTTAAAGCTAGGTTGCTTCCTACATGCTTACAGAGAGACAGAAATGAAATGACTGACTGATCGTATTCTGCGTTTAAGTGCATGTTTTGCATGCAACATTAAAAAAAATCCAAATTTATGCCTCAAAACTACCATTTAAGGAAGAGCAACAGAACTGGGGAAATAGACACATAAGCTTCCTTCAGATGGTTAAGCAGCACATATGATCAACAGAAAGCTGCAGACATTCAAACCAAAGATTTCTGAGCAAATAATCCCTTGACAGATTTTTTATTAAACAATCAAAACTACTATTTACGGTTTAAGCATACAGGAAAAGAATGTTTTCCTTCTCTAGCACTTCCTTGCAGCACATCATAGTGCCAAACTGCTGCTGCGAAGTTCTTGTGCCATTTTTATCTACATTTCAAATTTTAAATGTTCATACATCAAACTTGTGAAATTTATGAAATTTTAAACTCACAAGTGAGATATGATTGTGGGGTAAAAATAAATATAACAACTATTTCAGATTTCTGGGATGCAAACATTCTGTATTTTATATATGCAACCAGCTGAATTATATAAATCTTGTACAATACAGAAAACATTTGAAAACAGGAAGAGACATAAACTTCCTAATTCACATCAACATGGCCAAATACGAGATAAAAGTACTGTATATATTATATATGACAAAATATACAAACCAACGAAAATAAAAAGAATTGTAATAAACAACATATAAAGTCAACATCTGAGCTTTCATATTAAACGCAGCTAATTAACAGTGAACTAATTATTTTGACATATTACCATTTTCTATTACAAAGCACATTCTATTCTATAACACTACTAGAAGGCTACTTGATATTATACTTATTTATCATATAGTTTCAAGAAACATTCAGTATTTAGCGTAAAAATAATGTTTGGTTTTCAAAATCAAGTATTCTTCAGAGTTGTTCTAAAATATGTACCAGTATATTTTCCCACTGCTTGGCACAATCTCTACCCATATGTTTACTGCGCAGACAATATACATTTGTACACAACATACACAATACTATGAAATTATATATGACCATTAAAAACATAAACATACCAGAGACCGTTGTTTACTCTCAATTTTCCTGTATGTTTTACCTTTCCCCTAAATGATGTAATTTGCTGCTTTCTCTCAGTTAAGAGTAAGCAAGTTCTACATTATGTGAAGGGCTTCTAACTCTGGTCAAATAATAGGTTCAGTGTGTAGGGGGTGCTACAACTCAATAGGGAAATGCTCCAGCTTATTACAACATTTCATAAACATACAGTCTTGAAATCTATCCCAAGCCACTTCTTTCCCACTTGTCCTCTGCAGTCTAGAGGAAGAGATAAGGAATTTAAACAGGATCAACAAATTGAGCTCATCTCAAGGGCTTCTGGAATGCAACCAGTTATAAATAGAGCCTTCAAGTAAGCTGAGCACACACAGGAGCTTTCTTGAACCTAATAAGGCTTTCAAGAATTGTTTTTCTTCCCTGATTTATTCATTTCTGAATAAGATCCATTTCTTCCATAACAGGCTGTTGTATATATTCTAGCAGATTTGCTTTCTGCTTCTCTCTTATTGTCCTATAAAATTGTTTGCCAATGCATAATTGCTGCCAGGGTGGCTTTAACTTTTTAAGTCCAGTATTTATTACCTACAGTTTAAAATGAAAATGAAAATGAAAAGCTTACAGACAAAGTTAATATAAACTCCTGTATGCTGGAAATACTGGAAATTAAAAGGGAGGCGATTAGAACTCATATTAGGTGTATATATCCAGTGAAGATATAGAGACAACCAAAAGGCAGAAGTTGGACATTTATACCCAACTTGCAATTGCTTGAATCACTAAGAGTATACTATTGGAATCTTATATTTGATATTGCCACAATAGTTACTCATTAACTTGAGTATAACAGAAAAATTTCCATTGTTAAAAAAGTAATAGTGCCATCTAACAGTGCAACAAGCTGACAGATCCCTTCCACACTGCAATTATTCCTTCTACATAAAGGATATGTCTCATATAATTCCAAACACACAAATATTATGTGTAAATAATTCCTTTGGTTACATTCTTTTGAGTTTGCTCCTGTGCCAAAGACTATTCCAGTGTTTGTAGTTCATCCAGATGCTTAGCTTTCTTTTCTGCTTATCTTTATATTACCTAATGATTATCTCCAGCTCCCCAAACACTTCCATCCTCATCAAGTTTCCTTATTTTTTAGGCATTTCCAATAGTTGCCCCTCCCTTTCCAAGGGATAGTCAAGTGCCCCTAACTTTAACATTATTCTAGTGGTGCTGGATAGTCAACAACGGCGTTTCTTCCCAGATCACTAAGTAATGCTGCCATGTGGGAACACTTTTAAGCAGTGAAAACTCAGTAAGTGATTGTTTGTTTTCATCTCCCTTTGTCTGAGAAAGGAATGAAAAGGCACATGCATCTCCTGCAAAATGTTAAGGACAATAAAATTTTGTACCTCAGTGCTGTCCTTGGAAAGACCTGGGAGGAAGTATTGTAGACAAGGTAGACAAAGAATGGTGGCATTAACCATTGTTTCTTAAGAATCCCCTGACAGGACCATGAATATCCATTCCACCACCACCACCCCAAGATTTTTGTTCCTACTTTTATAATCTCCAGGTTTGGACTGAATTTTTATTTACACCTTGCCTTTTAACACAGATTGCTTTACAATATAATGCATACACATTCTGGTCACTAGCAGTTGATGTCATAGTTCACAGTCCAGGATCTTTCCTGAACTCGAGGGTCAGCTAATGGTAAGAACGTTAGCCCACACTGATTTCAAGTTGTCTAAAGACAGAAGCTCTAAAGTCTACTCTGGATAAAGAACGTGGAAAGTGCGCTGGCATGAGAAAATCCTTAAAATAAACTTCTAATGAAAAGAATTCTTCACTGTAACTCAGGTTGTACAGTGGTACCTTGGGTTACAGATGCTTCAGGTTACAGACACTTTAGGTTACAGACTCTGCTAACCCAGAAATAGTACCTCGGGTTAATAACTTTGCTTCAGGATGAGAACAGAATTCGCATGGCAGCGGGAGGTCCCATTAGCTAAAGTAGTACCTCAGGTTAAAAACAGTTTCAGGTTAAGAACAGACCTACAGAACAAATTAAGTTCTTAACCCAAGGTACCACTGTAAGTGATAACCATAAAAGCATCCTAAAACAGCTAAACAAACCAATGTCAGTCATACTTCAAGCAATTTTGCATATCAGCATCTTGCAAAGAACAACCAAACAAGAGTAAGAATTCAGAAAACTCTCACAAATGGGTAATAAACACTTCATGGAAACTGTAAGAAGACCATAAGTTCTCCAAAGCTACATGATGGCTGTGTTCACATGCCACAATAACCCACTGTGAAGGAACAGAACTTTCAGCAATTTTGTGTCTCAGTTTTTGTTATAAAATTTTGGTTGTAAAATGACTACTTGTGCTTTAGACACCAGTTTGCACAGGAGGGTTGAAGTTCATATAATGTTTGAAAGTACAAGGGACTGTTTTCTTCATGAAGTTTTGCACAGGTCAGAGGTTCATCCCAGGAACAAGGCAATCAATTGGGGAATAAAATCTAAACCAGGAGTCTACTTTGCTTCTTAATGGCTAAGAGGTTAGGAGACAGTGCTATGGGATGGAGGGAAGGTCTGAAACACTTTAAGAGAGCTGAAACATTGGGAAGTGTTAAGAGCACTGTAGCTGCAAGGAGCCAGGAGAAGACCTCAAAGCGACTCAGAAACTTGAAGGATGTGAGTTAATAAAGATTGGCATGGTTAGGGAAACAATGTAGAATAGGCATCTCTCGTTAGGTCACATGGTCACACACACACACACACACAGCTTTATGGAAACGCCTTAAACTGTAAAAATAGTGTAGGGGAATTTATTTATTTATTTATGAATGAATGAATGAACAAACGAACAAACTCTCTGGGAACTTTTTAACCAAAAGTGTTTTTTCATTTTTGAAAAAAATTAGGTCCAAGGCCTTGTTATTCACCTCATGCCTAAGTATAATACCAGTTTACCCAGTAAAAGGAGAATTTTTTGCCAGTAAAGTAGAGAAGGTTAAAGGGATGTTTAGAGAAATAAGCCAGATAAAAGATAAAGATATCCATTTGGTGGCAACTCTAGCAATAATCTGCAACACAGTCTCCCTTCAAACAATGCAATGATGATTCAGTGACACTGTTTATTTATATGAAAAAAGGGGGGAAAGGAAAGTGTTAGTTGCTAATTAAGAAAAATCAAATGTCAGTGTGTGCGTGCATGCGCAAAACAGCACACATAGGAAAACAATGTATTATACTGAACTAGCTTTTAGTTTACAGCATATTTAAATACTGAACATAAGCGAATACTGATGTCTAACAACTTACATAGGCACACATCTTAATATGGAACTGATTAGGTGCTCTGTTGCTTTCCACACACCGGTACATATATTATAGACTTCTATTTCAAATACAGGGTGTTTGCTTGAGTGACTATTTTCTCCTTAGTTATTTTAATCCAGGTTTGAGTATGTTTTACAGCACAATCCTAAACGCACTTACTCTTAGGAGTAAGTCAAATGCACTCACATGGATCTGTGTTTGCAAGAAAATGACACAAGAGCATTGCCTTTCCCTCCTAATATAGCTAAACATTATTTCTCACAAGAAGAAACAAGAACACTACCTCCAAGGAAACATCATTAATGTGTTCAGTAAGAATAACTATTAATAATAATGCACAACTGCTACTTTATTTAACAGTTCTCCTTCGCTTTGCATATGCTTCCCAAGTCTGAACATTTCACACTTTGAGGGGACACTGACAAATCTTACAACAGGAGCAGAGCCAATATTAGTGTCATGTAACAAAAGCACATTTAATTGCGCCAAGAGAAAAAGGAAATCAAAATCTTCCTCTCTCCAGTTCAGCCTCCATCTTTTCCCATTCACTGTACATCAAAGTGAATTAGCTCCACCTGACACACAAGGCACATTTCCCCCACTGATCAGGCAGGTGTCAAGGCCAAAAAGCAAGCCTATTTTCCACAGCCCCTTTACCTTGTTTGATCACTGGTTACTTTTGATCTGACATTGCCCTCACTCGAGTAATGACTTCCACCTCATAGAACCTACCTCACATCTGTCAGAAAGAATAAAGGACCTCAAACTGAGTCCTGACAAGGCCTATGGGCCATGAGTTGCGCTGCCAATGGAACATTCCCCAGCTCCCACAATTTCCAATTCAGTTTCTTTTGTTCTGGTGGGTACAGGGGTTAGGGTACCATTGAGAGCATGAAGGATTATACACACACTGTGAAGCCAAGTCTTCATGAATTACTATCTTTTCATGTCAGCTTCTTCGTCCCCTTAAATGCTGTGAACGTCATGGTAGTTACTATGAAACAGACTCTACAAATACTGTTATGGGAAGTTTGTTTAAATCTTCTTTGAGATACTGAATGTCCTGTCGCTGATCTATAGGGCTTTCCTCCCCCAAAGTTTTCAAACAGGTGTAATATTAGGTCGCTTGAAACCAGCTGGCCACTACTATTGTATGGGCCATTTTTAAGAACGCCATTAAATAAAAACTGAGCTTTAAAGCATTTCAGCGTATAAAATGAGTAAGTTTCATGATAAAGCAGACAGACTAAGCCTATTATTTTGACTTCATACCCTCTGCATTTCAAGTATTTCAGTTCCATGAAAGATCATAAAAAGGTAAGTAATAAAACAAGATTTTTAATTAAAATAAATTAACTCTCTCATGGTTAATTCCTTATCCTTCAACTATTTAAAACCATAAAAGTGAGAATATTTTGTCTGTACTGTGGACACTGCATCAGAAATCTAATTGAAATTATAATGCACTGGATGAAACACCAAGGCCTCTTTAATCCCATGCTTCAAAATACTCTCATTTTTTAAAAGTCAAACATTTTTGTATGCTATGTTTTACATGGCATAACAGCGTGTCTGTTGGACTGTGGGAAGGAACTTTATAAATAAAACTACAAGCAACCATGTCACTGCAAAAGCATCTTTTCTAAGCATGCATTTCCCTGCTGAGGGCTGTGTTATAATCATATTGCTGGTTCATTAAGGCCTATGTTAGAAGCTGATGTCTAAACACTCTCCTTAAGGTTACCATCTTAAGCACTATTGCTAAGGAATCCGTCACAAGCAACACACACAAGATTATGCTGTAATACAGTTGGCCAGCATAAGGCACAAGTTTTATCTAGTGCAGATTCTTGGATCTTTTAATATTTTCTTTATACATTTAAATAAATCTTTATTCAAAACACTATTTCAGTCAAGACTTTTTACAAGTTTAATTCAAGAGATAAACCCATTAAATATTGCTAGCATAAAATATTATTTTAAGATTCCAAATCTAAAGAACATAGAATCTGCCTGTGAGCCATATTAAGATAGGTAATGAAATGTTAGAAGACTTTATCATCATAAAACATGCTGTTACCACTGCTGCTTTTATTTATCTTATGACTGTTTAATTCAAAAGATGCTAAATAAATAGTAGCCAAGATAATAACATTTCTAAAAAGCAAATTATAAAGAATTAATCATCAAAATATTAGCTAAAAAAACCCAAAACCCAATCAGTGATTCAGTCATTGATATCCACCAGTAGTTACCTAGGACTCACTGATTTTAATGGGGTCAACTCTTGAGTTGGATATCACCCAGTATAGTTAGCATAAGGTTAGAAGAAAATTTTTTTTTTCTTTTTCTTTTAAGAATATTTTTTATTGGGTTTTACAAGAACAAATTTAAAATAATGAAAATAAAAAACTTATAACATATCCATATCTGAGATTCTCTGAATCTCATAACTTTCCCCCATCCCCTGCAAGGGTCCTTAAAATAATTTTTCTAAGACTACATATTATGTTCTCCAGTTTCCATCTCTCTAAATTATCTTTTGTTTCTTTTTTAAAGTCCAGCTAATGTTTTTATTTTTTTACAATGGTCTCCTAAGTAAGTTATGAATTTTCCCCATTCTTTTTAAAAAGTCATTATCTTCTTGATTCTTGAGTGTCCCAGTCAGTTTTGCCATTTCAGCATAATCCAGAAGTTTGGTTTGCCATTCTTCCCTAATTGGGACTCTTGGTTCCTTCCATCTTTGGGCTAGTATATATTTTTTTCCTTTAGCCTCAAAATCAACATGCAAAGCTATGTAAATATAAGGCAGAACTATGAACACTGGTGAAGATAAAAATACGCCTGTATTGCAGGGGTTTGGACTAGATGATCCTCAGGGTCCCTTCCAAGTCTACAATTCTACTATTCTACAATAAATACACATGTACGCCAAAAGTAATCATACATCAGATGCACATGATATGAACACAACTCATGGAGATGTGAACACGTACACAACACGTGAAATTCTAATACTCAATACTCTTTTCCAGTAGAAAAAAAATACACAAACAAGTAACAAGTTTTTGTCCCCAAAGCCTCTCTTACACTGTTACAGCAACAGAGAGAAACTGTCTCTAGATACGGAGTTAGCCCCCAGCCCTGTCTTTCTGCTACCATGCTCATTACCAAGTTACAGATGGAAAGTCACAGAGTTTGCAACAGAATTATACGGAGTAATTGCATATGAGGATGTTTAATGTACATAATTTACTCCAACTACAGATTTTCCCTGGTTTTGCTTGTTTCGATGAATACTAGAGGTATCCATGTGAAAGGTTCACCAATAGTAGTGCACAACGTTCAGTGTCTCTTTTTCAAAGAGTATTCAATCATTAATATTATGCAGATGTATGCTAAACCATGACTGAAGGCCAGCAATGGAAAGGAATTCACACTACAAGGAAGGAGGGAATGTATGTCCCCAAGGCTGGCTCCTGATGCATTATGACTTCAGTAGGTTAGTTTGAAAAGCATAAATAAATGCTGTTCATGTTCCAAGCCCAAACATAGGATTCATTCATTACAAATAGCATCTCCAAGGCAGATATACCTGTGTCAGGTGGCACCCTGCCCAAAGTAATGTCTTTCCTTTTGGTCCATCCACTCTTACCAGTTTAACAGAGTGCAGGTATGTAACTGCAGTCACACAGCAAAAAGCAGAAAATAATGTGCTACTTAATTATGCATCATATAAAATTATTCTTTCTGTGCATGCATTTCAGAGTTGAAATATCTGGATAAAAGCTCTTATTAAAAATGCATTTTACAATAATTAGAACACACCTAAAACATAAGCAAAGGCTAAGGCATTAAACTTGATTTTTATACAGCAATGATACTTTTGAATGACACTGACTATAAAAATGTACCTAACATCAAAACAGGTATGAAAATCGGCTACAAAAAGTATCTTTGATCAAGGATTTGTTTAATTTAAGGAATTTCCCATGCTTATCCATCAGCAGTGATTACAAAGAGAGATTACATGGAGCTTTAAGGAGGCATTTAATCAAAGAGTTTACCCAGTAAATAAGCTTGGATCAAAATTTAACTGAAGACCCACTTCCTTTATCTTCCAGAGGAGCAGACAAACTGACAACACAAACAATTCAAACATCCTGTTAGCATATCTTATTATTCAGTTACTGCTTACATGTGAAGTGCATGTGTCAGCATTACACTTTGTTCTGGAATATTCGCATAATCAGAAAAACCAAGGGTTTTTTTTCTACATTATGAGGGAAATTTAATTAAAATGCTTAACTGTTTTGAGAGGATGCTGGAAATTCAGTATTCTAACCAGCGCCATCTCAAAGCTCCAGACAAACATAACTTACTACAAAAACAGAAAGATTCGGCAAGAGATCTCACTACACCAGTGATTTACAAACTTTATGCTTCCAGGGTGTTCTTTTTAGGCACTATCAATGAACCCCTAAATATCTGCCATGGAGTCCCAGCATCTTTCAGGAAGAGTCTGAGCCACGATGCATGCTCAGTTCATGCGGAGTATTGGCAAAGTCACTTTGACGCCCCCATTTGAACCAAGGGTGTGACCTAAAACAAAGACCCACCTCTCTAATTGTTGTAATAAGCAAGCTGTCTTTCAGAGACACTTGTTTTCCCTTATTGATTTTTACACTGAGGACTTTAGGAGGACTGAGGAGCAAATGTTGAAACCCACAATGTTTTATAGAATACGTATTTTATAGATTGTGCATTTTAAAAGCTTATTACATATGTAGGCATTCTTTTTATGCTGTTTTTCACAGAATTGTAGAGTTGGAAGGGACCCCCCGAGGATCATCTAGTCCAACCCCCTGGAAGGCAGGAACATGCAGCTGTTCTATATGGAGATCGAACCTGGAGCCCTGGCATTCTCAGCACCATGCTCTAAGTAACTGAGTTATCCACTTGAATCATGTTTTAATTGCCATTTGTTTTCAATTTTCATTTTGTACTTTTTTTTGGGGGGGGGGGAATTACTGTTTATTCATTCAGTTCAATAAATAGGTCCATCTACATAGCGACTGTTGCTCACTGAGTCTATGAATGGTGTAGCATTTTAAATAGGTTTAAATCATTTCTAATTAGGTGTATTTTGTTTTAATGTATTGTTTTTAATTTTATTCTGTATATTATCCTGGCATCCTACAGGATAGAGCATTCAGAAATGTACTGTGTATCTTGTAAGGAACCACATCTTCAGAAGAAACAGCTTCGGAATATAATTTGAAACATTTTTTCATAAATTACAAGTTTCACTAATAAACCTAACTATTCTAACCTAACTTTTTAAGCTTGCGTTTAACCCAAAAAATAATAACAGAGCAACGGTATCAAAGTGTTAAATGGAGGATTCCAGCAGTCCAAACTATAAAGAAGTTGGAGGTGGCCAATGACAGACTGGAAAGAAGTAAAAATCTGATGTAAGGCTTGGATGCGCTGAAGAAGTATGGCCTTGACAGAACACGGGAAGGAGTAAAATTAGGCATAAAGAAAGAAAGTGAGTGAATGCATACACAGGTGTGAAAAGCCTAGTTTTAAGCTCTGGAATGTATGGCACATCAGGAGAAACACTACCTATAGCACATCAGGAGAAACAGGCCTTTTCATCAAGCATGCATTTTGCAAATCAGTGGCCTAAAGGTCACTTCAATTTTTTAAAAAATAAAAATTTCTCCCAGCATCATTAGCATCTCTCAGTTCTAGGCTACTTCCCCTAAACAGGTCACAGCTGTAGTACCATTTTCATTCTTAGGACAAACCCTTTATTCTAATTTCCTGTTGACAGCCACCAGATGCCAGCCACTGCTCTATCATGAAGGCACTGAAACGTGTCACACCCACATTTGAAATAAAAAGCCAGAAAGATCTTACACAAATAAATTCAATACTGATGTACATTAGTATTTGTTTCACTGTATATTGCACTCTGAAGTCAAACCAGACTTCAGGTCCTTAATACATTAAGCTTAAGAAGTATATCTAGGAATCAAGTTCTTTTTTTGAAGGCGACATTTAGAAAGTTACATATATGCATGTATATTCCATTATATTTAATGAAGGAAATATTATCTTCGTACCCCCTTTACATTAGGTACAGCCATTTTAAACTTTCAGGACCTAAAATAAAACAGTATTTATATGCTGTCATAGGATACAATGCATTAATCAGTTTGAGTGCTGTTAAGTGTTGGATTTGAGACTCAGGATAACTGAAAGTTCACAACCTTCAACCTGTATTTTAGCAGTTCAAGCCTGGCCTAACTCCACAGAGAAGGAAGCTTTGACAAGTGTTCAGAATAAGATGAGCTGGTGATTATGGCCCACTCTGTGAGGTTTGGGAAGGACACATCTATCCACTATCGAAAGGTTCCACTCCAGGACAAGGGTTGCAGCATTGTAAATGGGGTAGGAATAGCAAAGTATAGAGTAGCTTGCAGTGCAGATGCTCATGCTGTACCTGATTAGTGAACAAAAGGGGACTTTAGTTTCCACTGCACTCCATCTGGAATATTTTGCAAGGAATATCGAACTTTGTACCAGACAAACCATATTCAATTTGCTTTTCAGGATGGGGCCAACCAGCAAATTAAGAGCTGCAAAAAAAGGCAACAGCATTTCTCATGTGCAGAAAGTGAACTCAGAAACAATCTGCCAGGCTGTATTTCATACTGATTTATGGCACTATATATGGCCACTGGTCCCACCACATCCTGGCAAATAGAAGAGGAAGAAATGGTGGCAATGACAGATTTTACCTTCTTGGGCTCCATGATCACTGCAGATGGTGACAGCAGTCACAAAATTAAAAGACGCCTGCTTCTTGGGAGAAAAGCAATGACAAACCTAGACAGCATCTTAAAAAGCAGAGACATCACCTTGCCAACAAAGGTCTTGTATAGTTAAAGCTTTGGTTTTCCCAGTAGTGATGTAGTAAGAGCTGGACCATAAAGGCAGCTAATTGCCAAAGAATTGATGCTTTTGAATTATGGTGCTGGAGGAGACTCTTGAGAGTCCCATGAACTGCAAGAAGATCAAACCTATCCATTCTGAAGGAAATCAGCCCTGAGTGCTCACTGGAACAACAGATCCTGTAGCTGAGGCTCCAATATTTTGCCCACATCATGAGAAGAGAAGACTCCCTGGAAAAGACCCTTATGTTGGGAAAAATTGAGGGCACAAGGAGAAGGGGACGACAGAGGACGAGATGGTTGGATAGTGTTCTCGAAACTACCAACATGAATTTGACGAAATTGCAGGAGGCAGTAGAAAACAAGGGTGCTTGGCGTGCTCTGATCCATGGGGTCACGAAGAGTCAGACACGACTAAACGACTAAACAACAACAACAACATAATATTTAGAAATACTGATATCCAACTCATTTGGAAACTGTTGTTAAAAAGGTATTAATCAATAATTGCACTTACGCATGATTCGATAGGTCATTACACTGAAAAAATATTATTCAAGTGCAGCAAAGCATATGGCTTTATGCTTTAGAGCATTAAAATCAGTAGTACAAGTGCAGAGAACAAGAAAATACACACACTGGCCATTGTAAATAAGAAAATTATGGCTGCATAGTATCATTTTTTCCTGTATTTGTAATCTACTGTTTCCAGGCATTTTATTGTTGTACCAAGGACACAAAGATGTTTTAGTAGCATCTCTAACGTCAACACTGCCACCTAAAGGTCATAAGAAACAAATACATTTTTCCAGCAACATCTGCAAATCACAACACTTAGCATTTAAAAAACTAGTATGTTATATTGTACCTGTTAGGGACTGTTGCCCACACAGATGGGAAGAGTCACATTTTGTGAGAATAAAAAGAAATTACAGACCAGATTGTTATCAATTGTACTGGTTCAATTATTAGTTTAAGTAAGCTATGTTGGTTTAGGAGCATTTCAAGCATATCTTAAGAGTATTTGCTTAACTGTTCTTGTAACATTTTAAAGGCTGGTTAACTTGTTGTTTTAATTAAACTAGGCTTCTGGGAAGACTGCTTCCATTTCAATTTGGAGCAGTAGGATAATTGCTAATACAGCTAGCAAGTCTCCACTGATTTTGAGCAGAACAACTGGTAACCCAAACACCCAAAGTTTTCATTAAACTTATTTTCATAATATTTAAAAAGGGAACACGTTCTCATGTTTCTGACTCTTGTTTTGCAGAAGCAGACTGCTGAAGCCCAGGAATTTCAAGAGTTTGGGAGGGATGTGTGGGACAGTGGGGGACGGGGACCCAGCCAGTGCAGATATTTTCTTATGGAAGCTAAATACAATGTACTGGATAATATATTAAATAGTGTCTATAGTAACCCATAATGTTCCACCAAAAAAAAGAGGAAGAAGTTCACTCTGAACAATAGCGGAACTACTCAGGCTGATCATGCCTCAGGATAGCTAAAATGGTTATCAGCTTGTTTTTTATGTTGTAAGCTGCCTTGAGCATGGTTTTAACTATGTATGGAAAGGGGGGATACAAATAAAATGATGTGTGCAGGTATATACTTTTTACCTTGTGTTTACCTGGTGTACTGCCCAATAGCATAACTGCTTAAGTAATGTAAAACCACTTAACTTTAAGTGAAGAAGAATGAGTAACAAAATGGCTAAAATTTTCGGCTGTTAACACTGTCACAGCTGCAGGTTTGACAAGCTTCAGCTGAAGTGTCAGACCTGAATAGGAGAGAGTGGTGTCAAGGGCAGAAGAGACTCATTCAAATCCTCGCTTGGGCATAAAACTCACTAGGTGGCCTTGGGCCAGTTACAACTTCCCAGCCTAACTTACAACACCGGGTTACTGTGGGGATAAAAAATAAGAGGTAAAACTATAAACATCACACACACAGAGCTTTATTGCGGTCCATAGACCCAAAGTACATAATACAATAGTAAAAAAGCAACAGTTACCGCTCTCAGAAAGAAGGCCAGGATATAGAGCAAATACAACATTGCATGAGCAGACTTCCACTCACAATAGACTTTACTTTCTTCTCCTCCTTGGGAGTCCCACCCCAAGATCTTCTCATGATGGTCCCCAACCCTCCAGAGTAGATTTTCAGAATGTGAAGTAGAAAGAGAAAGTGAAACTGTGTTGTACAAGCAAAAGTCCATTCTACTCACACATGGACAGTATTTGATACCAACCATAAAGGTAAAGGTAAAGGGACCCCTGACAATTAAGTCCAGTCATGAACGACTCTGGAGTTGCGTCGCTCATCTCGCTTTACAGGCCGAGGGAGCCGGCGTTTGTCTGCTTCCGCAGACAGCTTTTCCAGGTCATGTGGCCAGCATGACTACGCTGCTTCTGGTGAAACCAGAGCAGCACACGGAAACACCGTTTACCTTCCCGCCAACCTATTTATCTACTTGCACTGTGTGCTTTCAAACTGCTAGGTTGCCAGGAGCTGGGACTGGACAATGGGAGCTCACCCCGTCGCAGGGATTCGAACCGCCATCCAAATGACACAGTGGTTTAACTCACAGTGATACCAACCATAAAATAGAATAAATAAAAGAAGCAAGGAACGAAATACAAGAGTAAGCAAAATTTTAAGATTTCAAATCCCACATTTCTTCTTACATGCTAAGATTCTAGGCACATGTGTTTTATGGTGCATTTCTGAATGTTTTTCCCCCTTAACAGAGGTATAAAGATATAGAACTGCATTCTAGATATTCATTGCACTCTTTATTAATCAAAACTGCCTAGCTACTCTGCTAACATGCCTCTAACAGCCTCTGATGCACGTTGACTTGGCTGTAGGATGCTGCTGAAGTAGAGTGCCCTTAGGCCTGAAACGAACTGATAAATCATTGTGTGTAAAGAGTATTCTGAGGAACTGGGTACAAAGAATTGTTTTGTGGCAATGAGACTATGGCATGCTCCAGGCTGAAAAACCTGAGAGCCTTCATGACATGTCAGCATGAAGCTATTGCATTTTTATTACATACGCACACATTTCTATACTGCAAGCACAGTTCAGGAAAAAAATATTCCATCACTGAACACAGCGGTGCCAGGGAGAAGCAGAAAGCCAGTACAGTGAATGACCAAAGGCAAAAAAGGGTCACTATGTGCACAGTAGAATACAAGAATGGCAATGAGTTCTCTCTAATCTTTACATCAATCATCAAAGCTAGGCTGATATATTTCCATACTGCATAAGGGAAGAGGTGGTGAACCTACGAGAGAAGCTTACTTTCTAAAGCAAGGATAAGAACCTGTGGCCCTCCAGATGCTCTTGCCCATCATCCTTGGTCACTGGAGCTGATGGGATTTGGACAACAACAGCCAAAGGACCACAGATTCCCAATCCCCATTCTACAGGCTGGTGAAATTACGGGTGAAGCAAGATCTGAACCAGGCATGTACTTGGTCCCTACGCTCACTCTCAAAACAAGGATATATATTTGCATAGAAGCAGCAATTTAACTAAATTTACTCAGTGGTGGTCTTCACATGCAGTAAATTATGATTTGCTGTTATGTCTTGGGTGCTTTCTCATGCACATACACACCAGAAGAGATTGAAAGCTTCCCTTTTAAATAAACTGCAGTTTCTTCATTATGCTCCAAACTGGGGGGAAATTTCAGTGATATCCAATGATATCCAGTCCAGGCTCTGGAACAGATTTTTGGGGCATGCATGGGGGCTGCAATGGGAAGGAGGGAGAAACCACACTGAGGAAGCAGGCTGACAGTGTTGGATGTCAACCTCTGGTTTATCCTGTGGATTAGCAAAACCAGAACATCAAATCATGTTTTGTTAACTAAACTACAATTTCCTACTGGCAATATATTCAAAAGTGAAAGCTCACTGTAACAAAGGAAGCTTACAGAGCTCAGTCTCATAACTAACCATGGTTTGTTGTTATGCATATAGAATTTGACTGCAGAATTATTATTTTGGGGGGGAGGTGCCACAAAACGTGCAGAGTCTTTACCACACTACACCAAGCACAAACAAAACATGGTATGTGTCCAATAAGTCTTTGTTGCTGACCTACTAGCAGAAAAATGCTAAACGTCTGCTTTGAGTCACCAGGTGTGGTGCCTTTATAGGTTCTTATGCTGCTCATAGAGAAGCAACATATTTTCTGTTGGCTTCCAAGTCCAGCTTTGCAATTACAACTGAGTTCTTGTCACATAAATATAAATTAAATAGAAAACAAAATGTAACTATTCAATCAGAAGCCCATTAACTGGTACTATATTTCTATTTTTATCTGAAAATTATCACAGTCGTATATTTTTGTGCCCCAAGACACCACTTTTTGGCCCGCCTTTATTTGGAGAAAGTTGGATACACTGCTCAATATTTCAAAATCACAGATACAAACAGGACTGCTCTGAATGCCACACAGCTCTAAAAACTTTAGCTACCACTTCTTTAGGTTATGTATACTCTCAACTGGGACCCTCCAAGTTCTTGAGCATGAAGAGGCATTTTTTGTACTTGAATTTTTATTATCTGTATCCTTTAGAATGACCAAGTCTCCTTTACTCTTCCCCTCATTGTGTGGGGAAACAAACCAGTAAGTCACAGTAAATCATAGCTTCTCGTTATGTGCAAAATAAGAACTACGGTTTGTGACTTCCAACAAGCCATCTAGCTTAGTGTTGTTACATTAATTGACAGTGGCTGTTCAGAGTTTACAAAAGGGATATTTCCCAGAACCACCTGGAGATGCCAGGAACTGATGAAGTCACTCTTTAAAGCTCTGCTTTTGAGTTGGTATCTGAACATACTGAATTTTTCTTAGAAAGTTTAGTTCTTTCTTTGAAAAAGAAATGAGTCACAATGTTTCCTATTCTTGATACACCAGTGAAAGAAACTTTAATGTACTTATCTAGTGCCTTGACAACTATACAGTGATCTTTATGAGACTTTTCAAAAGGTCAGAAAAAACGAATCACTTAGCAGAACATGGAATCAGCAGCCTATCCAGCACAGAAAACATGAAACTGATTGACCATTCAAATTCCTATGACTTCCGTAATAGACATTTGATTGACTTGCAATGAAGATCTAATACACAGGAGATCTAATACAATTATTTTGAGTTTTGGAAACTGTTCTAGTATTTCAGCAATGGTTTGTTTTTTCCAAAAACACCTTCAGAAGTTTTAGTTTCACTCACAGTAAATTATTTGAACACAAAATGTGTTTTTGCTTGCCAGCTTCCAATTCTTTCTTTACAGTACACTGTAAAGAGTGCATGATCCAAAAGCTTCCACTGAAATGCTGTTGAGGGACTTCCTTGGAAAACTACATCAGAATGAAATCTAAGTGTTTTCTAGTGCAGCCTATTTTTCCACTTTTTTAATGTGAATGCTGGGATGTAATAGTCATATCCTAGGCTTGGCTGCCATGAAAGGAGTTGCAGCAAAATTAATATCTTAGGAACAATGAAACATCAGATTTAAGTAAAAGAAGCTTAGGATGGCCATAAGGAAGTGTTGGTTCTCCAGTTTCAACTGTTGTATAAGAAGCATCTAATTGAAGAGTGCCAAGTTTCACACCTAAGACTGATTAATGTCAATATTTTCAAAATTATCACAATAAAATTACTCCGAGTAGGCCCACTGAAATTAATGGGCCCAAGTTAATCATGTCCACTAACTTGAATGGGTCTACTCTTAAGTAGGATTAAAATTGCTCTGAGTCAGGGAAGTACAGCACTATGGATTGTATCCACCTAGTCCATCGCAGTTTTGAACTGAAATCTTAGGTGCACTACTGTGCCCAGAGTTCAGAAACTGCTTGCGCCAATGAAATTCCCTGTCGCAAAATGCGCCTAGAACAATGGGAGTTTTGAACACGGCTACTGTTAGAAGTTAGAAGGATACACACACACACACACACACACACACACATATATATACACACTTATATAAGTTAGAAGGAAGTTCATTAACAGGGTACAGTTGTGACAGCCATCTGTTTGTACCCAGCATGTTGTATCCGCAGAAATATTGCCATTCTACGCAGAAGTTCCATTTTGCTGTTAATGTAGATTCCACCATGAATCAGACTATTTATTTTAACTCATCAAATCTGGTAGCCAACATGACACCTTGTAGTCATATAAAGCAGGTTCTTCACATGCAAACATACATGTTTATAAGCTAAGCCCGTGTAAAGTTTAAACATGGCACTGCAAAGGTATACAAAGATATTCAGAGAATATTTTGTATCCAACAGAATAGAAATGCTTAGCTAGCATTATTACTTCTCTATCAACTACTGAATCACACAAGGCAAAGCCAATTCCACAATTAAGTGTAGCATGTTTGCCCAAAGAAAAGTATTAACCAATATGAACTGTATTCTAAGAATTAGCTTTTTAATCACTATGTGTATTGTAGGTTAACACTCTCAGAATATGGACATAGGTTTCTAACCCTTCAAAAATCAGTTAAGATACACATATAAAATGTTGGATGTGGGCAAGTATAAAAGAGGGTGTAGGCATTTTTAATTTAAATACACAAGACAAAATACTTACTAATTTGTTTTCCTGCATGTATATTCTCTGTAACTTCAGGCATCCTTTAGCTATGATTATCATTCCTTCATCTGAGATCTTGTAACACTGCCCAAAATGAATATCTTTCAGTTCTCTGCACTCTGATCCGAGCTGCAAATGAAATTAACACACACATAAATATTTAACACTAACATTGCCTTCAATCTATGGTGTATATACAAGCATTACATTGCTAAACAATTAGTTCAGATTTTAACTAATGCATTAGCCAAGAGGCCACATTGCTCTCAAAATAGGAAATTGAATGACAGTATAGATTTCAGCAGTCCAAGTAAGAGAACAGGTCTATTATATTTAGCCATATCCAACATGCATCAATAACCAGAAATAAATTGTATTGTGCACACCAGAAGCTCAGAATTCCAGTTATCACCACCCAAATCAATAAAACAGTCTTGCCTGTAGAAGCTGAAAAGTTGTAAAGATGTCTCTAACTTAAAAAGTTACTGTAGTCATCAAGAAAAAAAGAAGGCTTACGGTTAGATTTCAAGGATACTATTACTAGCAAATGCAACTTTGTTTTTAACAGTAGTGACAGTTTGACAAAGAAGGCTAAATACAGTCAAACCTTGGTTCCCGAACTCCTCCGTTTTGGAACGTTTCGGCTCCTGAATGCTGAAAACCCAGAAGTAACTGCTTTAGTTTTCGAATGATATTCGGAAACCGAACGGCTTCTGAGTCGCATTTGTCATTTTTTCCCATTGACTTTGCAGCCACCCCATTGATCCTCCATTTCCAAACTTTTCAAAAGCTGAACAGTCTTGCAGAACGGATTAAGTTCGAAAACCAAGGTTCCACCATAGTATAGTTCTTTCTAATATACCGTATTTTTCGCCCTATAAGACGCACTTTTTCCCCTCCAAAAATGAAGGGGAAATGTGGGTGCGTCCTATGGGGCGAATGCAGGCTTTCGCTGAAGCCTGGAGAGCGAGAGCGGTAGGTGCGCACCGACCCCTCTCGCTCTCCAGGCTTCGCGGACCTCTCGGCAAGCAGCGGGAACGCTCCCGCTGCTTGGGGAGAGTTGCCTGCATCCCGAAGCCTGCGCGCGCTGATCTCAGCGCGTCCAGGCTTCGCGGATCTCTCCTCAAGCACCGGGTGCGCGAGGCTTGGGGCGGCAGCCTGTCGCCCGAAGCACGGGGAGCCCTCCAGAGGGCTCCCCCTGCTTCGGGCGAGTGTCTGCAAGCCTGGCGCGCCCGGCAGGAGGTCCCGCCGGGTGCGCGAGGCTTGGGGCGGCAGCCTGTCGCCCGAAGCATGGGGAGCCCTTCAGAGGGCTCCCCTTGCTTCGGGCGAGTGTCTGCACGCCTCGCATGCCCGGCAGGAGGTCCCGCCGGGTGCACGAGGCTTGGGGCGGCAGCCTGTCGCCCGAAGCACGGGGAGCCCTTCGGAGGGCTCCCCTTGCTTTGGGCGAGTGTCTGCAAGCCTCGCGCGCCCGGCAGGAGGTCCTGCCGGGTGCGCGAGGCTTGGGGCGGCAGCCTGTTGCCCGAAGCACGGGGAGCCCTTCGGAGAGCTCCCCTTGCTTTGGGCGAGTGTCTGCAAGCCTCGCGCGCCCGGCAGGAGGTCCCGCCGGGTGCGCGAGGCTTGGGGCGGCAGCCTGTCACCCCGAAGCACGGGGAGCCCTCCGGAGGGCTTCCCCTGCTTCGGGCAGGTGAGCGCAAGGCTTGGGGCGGCAGCCAGGGCTGGGGGGGGGGAAATAATTTTTTAAAATTTATTTCCCCCCCAAAAAATGAGGTGCGTCTTGTGGGCCGGTGCGCCTTATAGGACGAAAAATACGGTACTCTGGTTCACCAGAACAGAATCTGTGACTATTTGCAAAGTACATGGAAAATATTCAGCCATCACTTAAGAATGTATCTTCTTCTTCTAATTGGTAGGTTTAAAAAAATAGTAGGTAGGTGGGCAGGATAAAACTTTTCACTTGGATCCAAACTTCACCCTCCATGCATGGAATAGATCCTTCTGTCCATGGAACACTTTTGATCTACCTGAGTGATTTAACCAGCACCACCTCCTACACTCTTCTGGATGCTCCCTCAACTTTCTAAAGCAGTTGTTCAGATGGCACAAGGGGGCTGCAGGAGGGAGGGGAAACTGGCTAAAGTAATCTGTTCCTCAAGAACGCTGCTCAGGAAATGTTCTTGCCCATTGGGAACAAAATATCCTAAAGTACCCACTAAGATGCTATGTTATGCCAAGTTCAGACATGTTAAGCACAGTAATTCTGATGAGATGGGGAAATTTGTTTAGAACAGGTAAAAGCTTCACAGGGGGTACAAGGAAGTAATGACTAAAAGGCAGGGTATAATATTGTAGGACACCCCACCCCCCCAAAAAAGACCATAATCCACTGAAAATAGCTCAAAACAGTGTGGTAGGGCTAAGAATTTCACATTTAGAATCAAAATGGCCTGCAAAATTCGCAGATCTCTAATAAACATATAATGTCACTAGCAGTCTGTAAATTCAATAGTGGCTGCAGCAGCAGAAGTTTGGATGGCTCAGAAAACACCCAAAATGGAGCTTGCATGCACTATTCTAGACAAAAAGCCCCCAAAACCTGTTTTCTGGGTTCTAAAACTGGGGTTTGCACATAGCACAATTAGAGCTAGTTATGGCTCATTGGTTGTATTCAGTAAGAGCTATGGATACACAGCTAAAGAACTGTGGGTACAGACAATTTTTAAAAATGTTCTTCCATGTGCTGAGATTCCTGCATTGTAGGGGGTTGGATTAGATGACCCTCATGGTACCTTCCATGATTCCCAGAACAGAAAATTCAACTTCTTTTAGCCCTTGATTTGTCCTTTTATTTTACTATCATATACCATCTAATGTATACCTTTGAGGTCAATGTAAACTGGAAATATAAACATTTTGTTCTGACAACAACAGCATACTCTTAGACATGTTCCCGAATTTGGGTAGGGGCTACTCCCAAGTGGACATAAAATTGCAGCTTAAAATATTCAAAAACAATGTAATTTTATATATATATAAAATACTTTCACCAATATTTAAAGTTCACCTGCTTGAGTCCTTCATCAGTGAGTCGATCCTGGTTTCCCACATGTACTTTCTGCAGTTGAGGACACTGTGAAGCCACTGCAATTATAGACGTATCAGACAGCTGTTTACATCTATATGCGGTATATCTTAGAAGTCCAGGACATTTAGATGCTAATATACATACTCCTGTATCCGATACGTTACGGCAATCTGAAATATTGATTTCCGTTATATTCTGGCTTCTTGATGCAATTCTTTCCAGTAACTCATCGGTGACCTGTCAAAAACAATTTGAATAGGTAACATTCATATTCTCAGTTTTATCTGTATTTTTAAAGAAAAAAACAAGCCTATACATTCACAACAGCATTTGTACCAAACCAAGTTAGTACTTTCACGACAAGTTTGGCCTCCATGCATTCCTGCTCAACTTAAATTTTAGGAGCCTTTTGCTGCAAATAATGATTTTTTTTCAGCACTATGTCTGACCAATGGATACCACCTCAATAGCCCCTCCTGATTTCCCCCCCCCCCAAAAAAAAACACCTGCTCATCAGATTTGCCCAAGGCTGCCACAACAGCTACAACAAAGGTACTGTTGTTCCCTTGCACTGGGAACAGATACGTAATCCTTTTTCAGATAATCAGGCTCTAAGCTTCTTTAGGTTATGAAAAATGTAATTCAGGTCATGTCATTATATAATTCACCATCATACTAAATATGCATCTATTCAGTCAATGAAAGCAACTTAATATATTCATGTGTGTGGTTCAACACTGGCTTTTAAGACAGCCAATCACTGTGAATGAAGGAATTCACAAAACTCGTTATGTTTTCTATAAGAAATATGGGCTGAAAAGTGAAACAGGTATCACTTTTATCAGAGGAAGACAAAGGAATTGCTTTAATTTGATTAAAAGAATTCAGATTTCAACGTAGCTTCCTTCATACCTGCTGACGACTACTGAGATCCAATTGCTTCCAAAACTGGAAATCTAAACAGAGGTCACGCCAATATTTACAAACCAACGATGCTGAAAGACATCGCTCGTTCAAAGATAAGTTGGAAAATATCTATGAAAGGAAAAAAGGAAGAGTTAAGAGAAAGTGAAACGCCTTTCTTTCCAAAGTTCTTTCCAAAGACATGCCCTTTCTATCATTTCTATCACTTTCTTTCCAAAGTTCTTTCCAAAGACATGCCCTTTCTATCATTCTTCCAAGGCTTTCATTCTTCTAATAAGCTTTGGACAAATATATTTGTTTAAAACAAAGAAAATGGATTTCCCTCCAGCTATGCATTCCTCATTATTCCACCAATTTTCTACTTTCCATTAAGTAATAGAGGTGATGACAATTTTACAATTGACGCATAACCAACCTGCGGGTCCTTTTGGACCCAGAAGAGAGCAGAATGTGAGTTGGGTGGCAAAGAACGGAGCGGGCTTATGCATGCTCCGTCAACATGCACAGAAACCAGGAATGCAACACCTGTGCAAATGGGGGGGGGGTTGCCTGTGTCTACAGTGATAAGCATTCAACTTGATACTATGAACAATCTATATATTAGGTAATTTGACAGTCCCATGCAGTGACATCTTGAGTGAAAACCTTAAGGCCCTGGTCAGCAACTAACTGTCCTAGAAAGCTGATGGGGAAGCAACTCCACCCACACCTCATAAAATGGCTTGCCAACAAATACTGTGACCACAGACAACATTTTTCTCATTTCATGCTTTGTAACTGAAAAGTTGGGCAGCATTTTTTTTTGGCGGGGGATTCCATCTACCTAATTCATTTCTGGAGTGTGTGTGCGAGTGATGGTTGCAGTTTCTCTCTCTCTCTCTCTCTCTCTCTCTCTCTCTGTGTGTGTGTGTGAGAGAGAGAGAGAGAGAGAGAAAAAGTCATTCTCCCCAATGTTATGGGTGTCCATTAGTGAACTTCATCCTGAGGCATAGGGAAGGCTTGGACACGGCCCTTGAAACACTCACAGGCTCCTCAGCATTTATACATACATCACCTTGTCAGGCAACAGTCTTCCACAACATCCCCAACCCCTTTACACAATATATTCTGTGCTGTTGTCAGCCAGTGCAGGGAAAGCAGAGAGGAGCAGATTGAAAGCAGCTCCAAGACATAACTGACAGGGCCTTTCCACCTTTAGCTCCCATTTACCATTCTTGGGGATATATCTCGTAAAAAGCTACCACAAACCAGGATTTTAACTTCGGTAAGCCATATACAGTGATTACTCTGCTCTAAAGCTCCAAGCTATCTATTCTCATGAAGCCTTTCCATAGGCTTTTTCAAGAGCTTAATGCACTGGTGTGAGATTCAGCTATCCTGAGAATGTGCCCTGGAAGCACTCTTTGCTTCTTTACTTTTTTAACCCTGCAGGTCAGAAATCACCCTTTCTCAACTTTTCAGACTTCCTCATTCCACCAGCTCCAGTCCAGTGTAGCAGGCTCATCTAGAACTCACACCAGTTGTTGAACCTTAACTACTCAGGTGTTCCCATAATACTGTTTTGTTTCATAAAGGCAGGATTACTACAAATTGTGCCTCTTTGTGCTATTAAGCTATCAACAATGCTATTAAGCACTGTTTCCATGTGAACCAATTCTAATTATATCATTATGTGCAAATAACTTGGGGAAGTGACTATTCTGAATTAAATGATGTGACCAAGACCAAGCTCTGTCAAGAAAAGGACTCTGTTTCAATCAAGAACCATTACTATTTCACCTTCAGCTGGATTAGCGTCTAGTGTTTTATGTAAAAACTTATGAACTTAGCAGAAACGCTTGTGCATGCAACCAATTTCCAGGATCCCCATCTATTGCCAGCCAAAACTGAAAACGAGAAAACGAAAATTATAATTGGGTAAGGTCTTCTCGTATCGCCACCCCTATAATGTTGTCCTGGGCACCTTTGCAAGGGAAAACGCCAGGAGACCAGGACCTAAGAAATGGGCACTCTTGAGCTCTACATGGAAAAACACACAACCAAGAAACTCAGGAGGAGGGGGCGGCAAGGGATGCAGCGACAGGTGTCCAGGCAGCCCCCAGCCTACGTTGGCAACCTTCTACATCCCGGACACCTGCCAGCTCACCAAACCCACCTTGAGGAGGATGGAGGGCGGCAGCTGGTTGATGTCGGGCGAGAGGGGCTGCGGCTCCCGGCAGCAGTCCCCGGGGTTCTCGGGGGGCTCCTCGCAGTCCGGCTCGCGGGCCTCGCCCTTCTCCCTCCCGTCCAGCTCGGGCAGCTGAGACGGGGAGCCCGCAGCCGCCGCCGCCGCCAGCCCTTCCCCATCGTCCCCGTTCTCGCCGACGGCGGGGTCTTTCGGCGGCGAGCCTCCCCCGGCGCGGTCCGAGGGGCAGGGCAGCGGGCAGAGGTGCTGCTCGGGCAGCGAAGGAGAAGCAGCGGCGGCAGAAACCTCGGGCGGCGGCGGCGTGGAAGCGGGGCTCCCGGCCCCTGTGGCTGGGATGGCGGCGGCGGCGGCGGCGGCGGCGGCGGCGCAGCGGGGCTGCTTTCGGGGCGGGCAGGGGAGCAGCCGGACGCCCTTGCGCTTGCACACCATCTCCGGGGGGGCCTCGCTGCTCTCCAGCGCAGGCCCCGCTCTCCGCGCGGAAGGCGGAGGAGAGGAGAAGAGGAGGCCGGAGAGCAGCAGGCGGCGGCAGGAGAAGCGCAGCAGGCGGCGGGCGGCGCGGTCCTCGGGCGCCTTCAGAGCTGCGTAGAGAAGCGGAGGAGCAGCAGGCGGCGGCGGTTCCTCGGTGGCGGCGGCGGCGGGCGGGCTGGCGCTGTGCACCAGGAAGCAGAGCATGCAGGGACCGCGCAGGAAGCAGCTCCGGTCCCGAGGCGGCGGCGGCGGCACTGGCACTTTCCCCCTCAGGGGTCGGCGGCGGCAGCGGCGGCGGCGGCTCCTATCCGCGGTCTGGCTGGTTCCCTTCCGCGAGAGAAAGTGGCCCATATAGGAGGCGCCGCCGCCGCCGCCGCCCCCAGCAAGACCTTCCTCCCTCGGCGGCTTCAGCTGCGCTGCCTGGGCTTCATCGCTCGCCTCCGCCCGCCCGAGCGCGGCAACGGCGGCGGCGGCGTCTGAGGAGGAGACCGGCAAAACTCTGAGGCCGGCAGTCACAACAAGGCAGGTTCCGGGACGTTGGAGGAAGAGGAACCGCCGGAACTTCCGGTTCCCTGACCCCGCGCGCGCGCGCACTCGCCCCAAGAGCTGCTGCTCGGCCGCGCAACCCTCACTTCCGAGTTCCCCATAGACACTTCCATGTGCGGGACGAGGGTGGTGTGGAGGATTGCGAGGGTATTATTATTATTATTATTATTATTATTATTATTATTATTATTATTATTATTATTATTATTATTATTATTATTATTATTAATTTATACTCCGTCCATCTGGCTGGGTTTCCCCAGCCACTCTGGGCGGCTTCCAACAAAACACTAAAATACAATAACCAATTAACCATTAAAAGCTTCCCTAAACAGGGAAAGCAGCTGTTTCGTCATGGCCGTGTTCTGACAGGATTTGGCTCTTTTTGTGGCCCCCCGCTCCGACCAAGGAAGAGGATTGAGACATACAAGGTGGTATAGGGGCTGTGCTGGCAGGCGTTTAAATGTAAATGAGAGATAATTGTTACTTGTCTCTCGCTTTTTTTGTGGGTGGAAGGCATGATCATTTCAAAATGGGGGTGGGATTTGGGGGGGTACTGTAGTTGCAGTTGCAGGGGGTTGGACTAGATGACCCTTGGGATCCTTCCCAACTCTACAAATCTATGATTTCATGGAAACATTGCAACAAATGGCTTGCCTGCTGTATCTGTGGATTTTGCACCAAAGGCTATGTATTCCCACCACTCTTGCCCCACATGCGGAAGATTCTGCTTACTACAAAATGGGAACCAGATGTACTTTTGGAGAACCGTTAAGACTGCATCTCTTGGACTCTCACAAACAGCTGTCAGAGCAAAGAGCAAAGCTGTCAGCTTTCAGCAAGAGGACTGAGCCTATCTTCAGCAGCTCTGCCCCACTGTGGCATGGCGGAAGGACTGTGCCTATTCGGCTTTATCCTTCACCAACGCAAAGAGAAATTGGCCAGAAGGACCCTGCACCTCACAGAAAGGCTCAGTCATTGTGCAAATTTTTTTAAAAAATGAATATCTGCCACAGTCATAGGTAGTTTGGCCCTGGAATTCTGTAATGCTTTTTGACTTTTTCTGCTGCAGTCCAACACGAAAGCGCTTTCTGATTGTCAATCTTCTAAACTTAGCCAATTTAAAATACCTCTTCAGCAGAGTCAGAACCGTCTTGGAAAGCAATTCTTTAAAAACCTAGGAGACGTAAAAGTGTTTTGAATACTGTGTAGACTGAGTGTATTTGATGCCTTTAGTTTACAGAAGAGATTATTTGTCACCTGAGCCTTACCCATACATGCTAAGAAGTACCGTATTTTTCGCTCTATAAGACGCACCAGACCACAAGACGCACCTAGTTTTTGGAGGAGGAAAACAAGGAAAAAAAATTTCTGAATCTCAGAATCCAGAACAGCAAGAGGGATCACTGTGCAGTGAAAGCAGCAGTCCCTTTTGCTGTTCTGGCTTCTGGGATAGCTGCGCAGCCTTGCATTCGCTCCATAAGACGCACACACATTTCCCCTTACTTTTTAGGAGGGAAAAAGTGAGTCTTATAGAGCAAAAAATACGGTAAGTGCCATTGATTTCATGGACACTTACTTTCAAATATGAGCATGCTTAGGCTTGCTGCCTATGTGGAAAGGTTGTAGCTTAGTGGCACAGCATCATCTTTGCATGTAAAGGTCTCGGGTTCAACCCTGGCACCCCCAGCAGGTTCTCTTCCCAGCATTCCAGGAATGGGAATGTTCTCTGTCTGAAACCCTGGAGAGCCTATGCTAATCAGGGTAAATGCCCCCTTTAAAACAACCACCACCAGCGTATGCTATAATAGCCTGCCTCTGAGAAGGGAGATTCAGTTTTGGCCTAGAGAGGGTCCATGACAGGAAGCCATGGATAGCCATCTCCTTTCATTGTAAATCTCTGCCATTCTTCCCTTATCGTTTGTAAATTTAAAGTCAGTGAAAGAACATCAATTTTCTTCTAGAAGTGTTACCTCAAGATTTGTTGTTGTTGTTTAGTCGTTTAGTCGTGTCCGACTCTTTGTGACCCCATGGACCAGAGCACGCCAGGCACTCCTGTCTTCCACTGCCTCCCGCAGTTTGGTCAAACTCATGCTAGTAGCTTCGAGAACACTATCCAACCATCTCGTCCTCTGTTGTCCTCAAGATATGTACCTCAAAGTAAGATCACCTAAATATCACTCTTTCCTTCCCTGCTCTTCTGCAATCACTAACAATTTCAGTGACCTGAAGTTCCTTCCAGAGGAGCCCAAAGGAAACCTTAAACTCCTTCCCCCATCTCACTTACATAGTAGAAGAAGATGCATTTTAGACAAACTGGCCAACCCCATTTGAAACCCTTTAAACCCACTCATCACCAGGAAGACAAGTTTTGCAGTATTTGTTTTTATGCTGATTTTGGGGGGTTGGACTCGATGGCCCTTGTGGTCTCTTCCAACTCTATGATTCTATGATTCTATGATTCTATGAAGCCCATCTTGAGCATACGAAGCAATGCTTTTCACCTTGCCAAATAGGAATCTTTGGATACCTATGAGACCTCATCTCCCTCTGCCCAGGAACTTTCCCGAGAACGCCAGCACCCTCCTCCTTGCTTTTCTCTGTATCCATTTGCTGTTCAACTCCAACAGGTGCCCTCAACTCCAACACATCAGTCAGCCTCCTTGCACAGATGAGGAACATGTATTAAATGTTTCTTCTCTTTGTTCCTTGGCAAGCCCATCAGCTGGCAAAAACCTTACTCTCTCCCCCTTCTTCTGTTTTCAGCCCAATCACCTCCCAATTTCTTAGGGAAACTTGTCCTTTTCTTCCCCCGCCCCTCTTTTTATTATTATTCTAGTTGGTTCTAATAAAGGTATTACCCAACTGCTATTTTTGAACCTATCTATCTATATTTTCTAAAAGGCAAAAATGAGTACAGTGGTACCTCGGTTTAAGAACAGCCCTGTTTACAAACTATTTGGTATACGAACTCCGCAAAATCGGAATTAGTGTCCCAGTTAGCAAACTTTACCTTAGTCTACGAAGGAAAGCCGAACGGTGGAAGGGCAACGGCAGCAGGAGGCCTCATTAGGGAAAGTGCACCTCGGTTTAAGAACAGTTTTGGTTTAAGAACGTACTTCCGGAATGCAGAACGGATTAAGTTCTTAAACCAAGGTACCACCGTACTTTACAAAAAATAACGGGAAAATTAAAGACTATGGCTTGTAACTTATCTACTTTGTCACTAGATGGCAGCATAGTTTAAGGTGAAATAAAGGCTTGCAGGTGGGGCAGGAGTGTATGGCCTCCCTAGTGAGGAGTTCTTGTTATTTTAATGTCAGCAGCAAATTATTACTAACTATCCATTTCTATATAATTACTGAACATGTAGGATGGAACTGAAGACCATTCTCTAAATTCAAATGCTGAATAACTATCTGAGTCAGCAACATAAATTTTCATGATGGCATTTAAAACAATTTGGTCTGCTCTGCCTATATTCAAGAAGGAAATTATCTACTGATTATGGTGTAATGCAAAATGTTCTGAAGCCCTTCACATTTATGTCAAAGGATTGCCTGGATTTTGGCAATGAATTTTGCATGTGTTCACGCATATGTCTGTTCCATCCATTTGCACATTAATCTGAACCCTTAAAATCTATACCCAAAAATCATATTTAAATAGGTTTTATCACAAAATACATATTTAAACACATATTTTATCTTGTGTATGCATTTCTAAGTATTTCTTTGTCCTGAAATATGCATTTTGTATTCATTTTGGTACTATATTTTTTTTAAAGTTGATAGCTGTGTTGTAAAATTTGGAGAGTAATCTGCAGAATAATTATATTGCAATTCAGGCAGCAGTCTGAGAGGTGCATATGAGCTCAGTTCACTTTAAAATGGGGACAGAGGAAATGTATCTATCCCTGCACCTGCTGGGGTGAATTCCTCACTTGGTAGGAAATGTAAGTGTAAGGGAATGAGACTATGGCAGATTCTTTTTTTAAGTATGATTCTGGAGCCATTGCTGGCATGGCTGTGAGACTGCTAGTTAAAAACCTTTACACTAAACTGGGGAAATGTAGCAAAAAATAAAATCGAAACAATAGTGTGGGGAAATATTGGAGAAACAGCACATTAACTGGTGCATGGAATTTGCTTCTCAGCTTTCAAATCTCAGTGGCATGCCTGGCACCTGTTAGCTATGGGTTGCGCTCATAAACTAAAAATGAAAGCTTTATGAAGCAGCAAACCATTGTTGCAGGAGAGATAGTGCCTGTCTGCTTAGCCAAGAGTTTGAACAGTTGGTGTACTAACATAACCTAACAGCACTTGCTCCAGCAAAAGAGAAAATCCCTTCCCGCCATTCAATTTATTTTCATCCTTTAAAGGTGGCCTCAATAGGGCAGCAATATATATCTAAGGGGAAAAACAGTTAACATAATCACAGCTGAACACAGGCACCAGCAAACACCATGTAACATGTAAATAGGACTATATGCAGTCTTGGTAGCAACAGCCCCTATAAACCCACATGCGCACTCTTTTGTTCCTGTTCCCAGCTTCTTCCAGTACGTACTTCATCTCTACACAGAAAGTCTTCTGTCCTCTTTTCCCTTTCTATGCATGGTTACAAATGTAGAAACCTCTTTAGGACTGGTGTCCAGAATTGATAATTAGAGTACTCTTTTAACTGGGTTTCAAAATGCTAACTTTTAAAAAAGAACCATTTAAGCCACATACACTGTTATTGGGATTAATAAAATGTTCTCAGGGCTTTGTTGTGCCAAGTATGTTTTCATCTTTGAAGATGGAAAGAAGCACTTAGCAAATGATAGAGCTTTACTTTGAGTCCTTAGGCAATTGTCTTTTATGTCCTGCCATATGATTTATGAATCATCACCTAGAAAAGTTCCTGAACTATGAGGAAGTAGAGTTCTAATTAAGATACAGAAGGGAAAGACTAAAATCCATAATTTCTTATCTCTTCTGTATTGGATTTGGCATTATTTCAGTGATCATTGCAAAGGAGATCATTCTTCCAAGCTTTGAAGGATGTCTAACCTTAAGAAACCTTCACCACTGCTTCAATTGGTGCACAAATGATAGAAGAAATATTTCCCGTGAATTGCATGGACCTGTCTCCACCCTATCCAAGGTGCTTTTCGCGCTCTCAATTCATGCTCTTTTATCGAAAAGAGAAAGTGTCCCAGGGTTCTTAGCACAGAAGTGTCTAAAACTGACGCAGCTAATTTTTATAAACAACAAATTTCCACCTTCTAAACATTGCCAGCAAAAGATTACACTGAGCAGATGTGCAGTTCAACGTATAGATATAAACTATAGCTCTGTTATGCATGCTTTAAGTCCAGGGAATATATACATTTTGGGGGTAGGCTGTCTAGTCGCAGAGAAGGCTAACAAACTGAAGGCTGCAATCCTTACAGACACTTCTCTTTAGTAAGTCCCATTGAAGTCAATGGGACTTAGATCTGAGAATTGCACTACCAACTAGAAGGAAATGAAATCACTCTCCTGGGATGTGGTTGTTGTTTAATCATTTAGCTGTGTCTGACTCTTCGTGACCCCATGGACCAGAGCACGCCAGGCACTCCTGTCTTCTACTGCCTCCAACAGTTTGGTCAAATTCATGTTGGTAGCTTCGAGAACACTGTCCAACCATCTCGTCCTCTATCGTCCCCTTCTCCTTGTGCCCTCAATCTTTCCCAACATCAGGGTCTTTTCCAGGGAGTCTTCTCATGAGGTGGCCAAGGTATTGGAGCCTCAGCTTCAGGATCTGTCCTTCCAGTGAGCACTCAGGGCTGATTTCCTTCAGAATGGATAGGTTTGATCTTCTTGCAGTTCATGGGACTCTCAAGAGTCTCCTCCAGCACCACAATTCAAAAGCATCAATTCTTTGGCAATCAGCCTTCTTTATGTTCCAGCTCTCACTTCCATACATCACTACTAGGAAAACCATAGCTTTAACTATACGGACCTTTGTTGGCAAAGTGATGTCTCTGCTTTTTAAGATGCTGTCTAGGTTTGTCATTGCTTTTCTCCCAAGAAGCAGCCGCCTTTCAATTTAATGACTGCTGTCACCATTTGCAGTGATCATGGAGCCCAAGAAGGTAAAATCTGTAACTGCCTCCATTTCTTCCCCTTCTATTTGCCAGGATGTGATGGGATCAGTGGCCATGATCTTAGTTTTTTTTATGTTGAGCTTCAGACCATATTTTGCACTCTCCTCTTTCACCCTCAATAAAAAGTTCTCTAATTCCTCCTCACTTTTTGCTATCAAAGTTGTGTCATCTGTATATCTGAGGTTGTTGATATTTCTTCCGGAAATCTTAATTCCGTCTTGGGATTCATCCAGCCCAGCCTTTCGCATGATGTATTCTGCATATAAATTAAATAAGCAGGGAGACAATATACAGCCTTGTCATACTCCATTCCCAATTTTGAACCAATCTGTTGTTCCATATCCAGTTCTAACTGTTGCTTCTTGTCCCACATAGAGATTTCTCAGGAGTCAGATAAGGTGGTCAGGCACTCCCATTTCTTTAAGAACCCCCCATAGTTTGCTATGATCCACACAGTCAAAGGCTGTTGCGTAGTCAATGAAGCAGAAGTAGATGTTATTCTGGAACTCTCTGGATGTTGGTGTTGGTATTTAAGCCTAAACACACAAAGAGAGCCTTGGTATGGCTGGAATCAGGGGATCAGAAAGGGGGAGCACAGACAGAGGAAGTGGGCTACAGTCATCCCACGCTTTTCGTTGATCCCAAACCTGCCGCCACCACCATTATCGCTGAGAAACAGTAGTGTAACATCAAGATAAATTCATGAGGCTAGTGGAGTAGAGTGATCCTATCCTATTTAGGAATGACCGAGTGCATGTAACTCAATGATCACACAGTTAGATAAGCTATATACTAGATTCTGTCAGAATACACATTTAGTAGTGTCCATTCAGAATTTTCATTCATTCATTTTAAGAACTTCATCCTTCCAAAGCCAGCTGGCCAGCAGACTCTCAGATCAGCAAGAATAAAGCGTCAGGCCTGTACACACACTTACCTTAGAGTAAGTCCCATTGAACTCAGTGGGCCTCACTTCGAAGTAGGCATGTATAGGATTGCGGTGTAAGAATGTGAATATTGCAAAACTATAATCCATCATAAACAACATTATTTTCTTGTGACACATGTTACTTGGCTGATAAAGTTGTGAATTAAAGTAAAAGTCTGTGAAGATAGTTATATCTCAAATGAAATGATAATTCCATAACTTGTAGAGATGTTTGGAATTAAATATTTGACAGTGGCACAAGTGAAAATTGCATACCATTGTTAATACTCTTTAGTTCTTGATGATGAAAGCATGAGTTTTAGTCATTGAAGCATAAACTGTGATACTCCAAAAGATTTAAAATTGGGATGCTATAGAAACCTAGCCAGGGTAGATTAGAGTTTGTTATATATTTGTCTTTTTAAAGGGCAATGTTTTTATTTGGACCTTTAAAAATATTATACTTTGGAAACGAGTGTTTTCCCTTTCATTTAGATTCAGATTTTATTGATGCTATGATTTGGTTTTTCTAAAGATTAAAAGGACTAATGAGGTTGTCTTGTCCCATTAAGTAAGCATCGTGAACTTGGAAAGGAGATGGTTGTGTGCTGACCTCTATTCCCTCGTGTCAACATTACTAATGGATTTTGTCTCCAAGTGAAAAAGCTGCTGGGCTACAGCAAATTATGTGGCACCTTTGGCTGAATGGCTAGTTGTTACCTTGTCAATTTCAGTGTTCCTAGCCATTAGGCAGAAAGACCAAGTAATGTACTGTTTACAGCCTGCACTCGCCTCTCCCCCCCCCCCAAGCATTTTTACTTAAAGAAAAGGGAGGGAGAGTTCAGTCTCATTGATGTAATCTTATACTTGGAATTTATTCCCCGACTGTTTTGGGGAAGAAACAAAATAAATAACGTTGTTAGGCTTGGAACCTTACCAAATGGCTTTAAAACATTTTAATTTACCTAAGTACTGATATTTATTGGGATGCGGGTGGCGCTGTGGATTAAACCACAGAGCCTAGGGCTTGCCAATCAGAAGGTCAGCGGTTCGAATCCCCGCGACGGGGTGAGCTCCTGTTGTTCGGTCCCTGCTCCTGCCAACCTAGCAGTTCGAAAGCACGTCAAAGGTCAAGTAGATAAATAGGTACCACTCCGGTGGGAAGGTAAACGGTGTTTCCGTACACTGCTCTGGTTCGCCAGAAGCGGCTTAGTCATGCTGGCCACATGACTTGGAAGCTGTACGCCGGCTCCCTCGGCCAATAAAGCAAGATGAGCGCCGCAGCCCCAGAGTCAGCCACAACTGGACCTAATGGTCAGGGGTCCCTTTACCTTTACCTTTACTGACATTTATAAAGCCCAGCATTCCAGCATGAGCAAACCAGATGCTGTTGAGAGAAGCTAACAAGCAGAATATAATGGTAGTGGCCATCCTGTCTTCCTTTTCCCAGCTTCTGATATTGAGAGAGAGACTGATTTAAAAGCTTGCAGATCATGGAGTTTGGACGGCACAAAGCTCAATGGTACAGCATGCAATAGGTCCCATATCCAATCTCTGGCATCTCCAGGTAGAGATAGGAAGACTGCCACCTGAAACACTGTCTACTTTGGTGTAGGGCAGCTTCCAATGAGATTATATATATTTTCTGCAGTCATTGGTATTTGCCATTGAATATTCATCCTCCATGATTTTGTTGGTCTCTTCACCAAATCCTGTGGCAATAAGTTAATTATGTGTTGAATTAAATTATAACATTAACTTCTTTTTTTAAAAAATAAAAAAATTCCTTCCAGTAGCACCTTAAAGACCAACTAAGTTAGTTCTTGGTATGAGCTTTCGTGTGCATGCACACTTCTTCAGAACCTAGTGCAAATTAATTCACACTGAATCACATCACCTGTTCTCTTATCATGCAGTTTAACTATATCCTCTTGTTTCTATGTGTGCAGTTTTAAATGATGGCATTTACAACAATTGGCTACCTCGCTGCCCAGCCCTGACTCCAGATAATTCATAGGCACAATTAGTAAGTAGCATTAATCCTGTACAGATATTTGGGATGACGAGGGTGGAGTATGCTCAGTTCCATGAGAATGCCTATTCTCTTATTTCATGACTGCTAGGTTTCCTTATCTAGAGGGTCTTAAATGCCCAGTTTCCCATTCCAGCTAAAGGCTATTCACACTTGGAAGCAGGCTTCTTCTTGTGTGTCTCTAGATGTCCACATTCTTCTGCTTGCACAAAACTTCTGCAGTCTTGTGTGAAAACTGCAATTCATTGTCGAATTGGGATTCTAATGGCCTGATTAATTTGTAGCAGTTTTCTGAGAAGGTCCTCCAAGAACACTGGCAGATTGCCTTGAGTTCGAATTTTGCCAATGCCTACTCTGTGAAGGTTGCGTCTGCACGCCTATTTCCCCAGGACTGTTATTCTGTTGTTCAAGATATTGCAATTAGGTTCTGCCAAAGCTTCCTGGAGAGCTAAACGTTTTTCACAATTCACTTGTGTGTTTATTTCTGTTACATCTCGTTTAATCTGAGCCATTTCGACTTTCAGGCTGGATATTTCCTCCTTACGATCAGTAATTTTTGCATCTAAGGCTGAAACCTTGACATCCACCTGAGTTAATTTATCTTGCATTGGTTTCAGGCGTTTAGTCTGTGACACAATTTCCTTAAGCGTGTCAGCAATGAAACTCTCCAACACCATCTCTCTCTCATTCCCAGCCTCTTCCATTTTCTGTTTTGCTATTTTGCTGCATGTAGTGGGAGCAGAGTGGGGGGATGGGCTGGTCGGGGCTTGACTCTTACAGTCTTTTTTACTTGTCTTGGCTGACATTTACCACCTTGCTGGTGACAAGTAGGAGATAAGGAACTTGTAGGAGTTTGTTAATTGCCTTTGAAGTCGAAACAGGCTGATGATAAGATTTATTACGAACTCTGAACTTAAGAGTGCACAGGGAGCGTGTTACTCATCTTCAAAGCCGGAAGTGCAAAGGCTATCCACACTTGGAAGCAGGCTTCTTCTTGTGTGCCTCTAGATGTCCACATTCTTCTGCTTGCACCAAACTTTTGCAGTCTTGTGTGAAAACATGAGAACTACACAAACATACCCAGCTCAACTCTCCTCTCTCCCTCTCCTCCCCATCACTACTTCCTTGTTTTTCCACTATTGTAAGGTATGGTCAGAGTAAGTACTGAGGGCTCTGGGATGTAGATAAAACTGCAAGTTGGGTTGTTTGTTTCCCATGTGCTAGGCTTGTGATTCTGGAGTGCATTTAAAATGCATCCCAACGATAAATGCTTTACTTCTATCTAATTTTCAAGAGATATTTGGAAAACCCAGACATTAAGGGATTAAAAACTCAACATTTCTGTGCATAATTTAACAGAAACAACACTTATAACAGGAATATAATGGCAGTTGGTTTTTTTTTAAAAAAATCTGAATTTAGAAGTGCATTTATGTGTTGAGACAATTGTGCAATTCAGAGAATTGTCCAGTCCTAGCAGTGTTAGCAGATTGTGAAGCTGAGGCTCCAATACTTTGGCCACCTCATGAGAAGAGAAGACTCCCTGGAAAGGACCCTGATGTTGGGAAAGATGGAGGGCACAAGGAGAAAAGGGGATGACAGAGGACGAGATGGTTGGACAGTGTTCTCGAAGCTACCAGCATGAGTCTGACCAAACTGCGGGAGGCAGTGGAAGTCAGAAGTGCCTGGCGTGCTCTGGTCCATGGGGTCACGAAGAGTCAGACATGACTAAACGACTAAACAACAACAACAAAAGTAATGTTAGATTCACAAGGGAGTTGGGTTGGGCTAATTTACCAGGTCATCTGAGGATACCAGCAGGAGTGGTGTACTCAGAAAATTATGGCTAAACTTCAGGATACATTGGTCACATTTTTAATATCCTTTGGGGGGAAGGAGCACTGACTGGGAGGATTTTAAGCAGGAAAGCAATGCAGGCCCCCGATCCAGAATAGCAGCACATTACCAGATTGGAGCCCCATAGCTGCTTTCCCTGCAAAACAAAGTTTGCAGTATTACAGCATTTAAGAAGTGTATTTAATGTAATGTGTAGTTTGGCCTTCAGTCAGGAGCCAAAGAAGGCCCATAGACCAGAAACTCGGAACAGTCAGAGAAAGACCCTGCAGCACCCTGGACAGCTCCAAGAGAGCAGACCCCTTGCTCCGATATGGTACTTAGTCAATTTGTGAGCTCTTACATTTTGTTTTATTTATTACAAAATATCTATGCTGCCTTTCCACTTCAGAATGGTGTGTTCAATGCACATAACACTCAGAAACTCAATAAATGCCATTTATTTAGTAACCCATTCAAAGTAACCCATTCAAAGCACATCAAAAATCAAATGACAAATGGAATCCAGGAAATATTCCAGAGGGAGAACAGCCAAATCAAACAGAAGACAGGCCAAATGACAGCTGTTTGGGGGAGACATCCAACAGGTGACTCCCCTAGCCCCAAAATGAAGAGAGGACTAGATGAATCTGCCGGGGCAGCGAATTCCCAGTAGCTGCCGTCCTGCCACTGCAGGGGTCACTGCAGCTCACCTGGATGGGAGAAGGTTGGCAAGGTGGTGGTGCATAGATGCGCAAGTAAAGCTCAGCCTGTTTATCAATGAAGCCCTGAGAGCGTTTAGATCAATGTGTGGCTGCCCCGTGTGGCAAACCACCAAATTGCAGGTTGCAACAGTGAGGTACCATCAGGTATTGAATTGATTCTGCCCACCCAGACTAACCATTGTCTCCTCCTGGAAAGGAAAGAATATAAGATAGCTTCCTCTTCTAGCTAGGCCTTTAAAGGAAAAACGAAGTCTTACACATCCTGTCCTGCCTCCTGATTTGCCTTTTTGTTCTGGCTTTGTCCTCTGGCTCCGAGTCTCTCCTGTCTCTTTGCTTGACTCATCACACAAAAGGAAGCAGGTATGGGAGAAGGTTCTCTGGCCAGGTATCCAGGGCCCAGACTGCAAGGGGCTTTGACGTGAATCACCAACACGTGAATTTAATCTGGCAACCTGTGGCACTCATACAGCTGTAATGTGTCTGGACATGGGCACGGGAGAATTTAGAAGCTGCAATTTAAGTGGCTTGCCACCCGTGTTTCCAGATTGTTGCACCACAAATGGAAAGTTATGAGGTGGCAGTTGGAAAAAGATCAAGGCAATTCTTAGGTTTGGCATGAATATACTATAAAGAATGTTTCACTCAACCATTTGTGCTTTTTAAACATTTTTTAAAAAATAATGTTATTGCCATATATCATTCTGGAACTGTTGGGGTAGCTTCTAATTTATTCAATCAAAGTAAGCTGTAGTGAATAATTACACACCCTGGAGTGCCTTCAGTCCCAGGAAGGATGAATCAAGCTCCGTCAGAGATTTGCTGAAGGGAAATTCTCGAGAAATATGACATTAGTAAACTTTTATGATTCCTTGCATTGCATTTCATCTTGATGGCGCAGACTGCGGGTGAATTCAGTCTGGAAAACAAGAAGCTGTTTTTTCTTGTGACTCCGGTGACAGAGTGAAAAGGGCCCAGCAGTAATGCCCTCTCTTTTTCTTCTCAAACCATTTCCAGTCTGTTCCCAAGACCTGAGAAGGCTAGCGAAAATCTTGAATTAAATTCCCTGAGGACGACAGGCTGCATATCACAAGTTAATGATTCCTCCATGTTAAATCAGAGAGTTGTCTGTGGAAATGATCCCCACAACTCACTTCTTTAATCAACAGCTTATTTATTTATTTATTTATTGGGGGGAGGGCGGAATCCCTGTGGATGAAGCCTTTGCGCACACGTAAAATATTAATGCAGCTGACAGAAACTGCCTGCTCCTGTCACTTAAATAAACAAGTGGGAAACTAAAACTGTAGGATGCACAGAATACAGTCAGTGTTGATTTTATTATATTTATTTATTCCTTTTTTATAAAAATAAGGCTGGCTGCATAATACTGAAATTCATATGCACCACCACCACATTGTGATTAGAGGCACCCCATTGGAGATACAGTGTGAGGAGAGAGATGGGGCATTAAGAGGCCTAGACTGAGGAGTTCTGGGTTCAAGTCCTGACTCAGCCAAGGAACCCACAGGGTGATATTGGACCAGTTCCTCCTACTCAGTTTAACCCAACTCAGCTTTGTTGTGTGCAGTGCAATTCATGATTACTAGAAGTCATTCCATATGAATTTACTGAGGTTTAGTCCCCAGTAAGTGTACATTACAACCCAACACTCGGCATGTTTACTTGAAAATATGACCCTCTGTGTTCAGTGGGGCTTACTCCCTGATAAAAAAAATGCACAGGACTACAATTTTAGAGAGACCAAACCAGGATATCTGGCTGGGTTGTTTAAAATGTATTTATTTCAGTTTCTGGGAAGATATGGGAGAAGTCAGCATGAATTAGGGCCATGACCCTAAGTGAAGGATTTTTTTAAGAACCCTTTTGCTTGTACTGTTATTCCATTTAAAATTCACCCTGAAATTGTCCCACTGGGGAAACCATATGGGGTGCTATTCAGTGCAAGTCACAACCAACAGAAAGGCATGCACTCAAATCTCTTAAGTTCATTGACGTCCACAGGGCTACTCTGAGTATGACTTAGATATATCCCACATATATGGGTAACTATATATTTTAGCCCATAAAGCAAACACCAACTCCAGAGAGCCTCCACAATTTTTGCCCTATTCTTGGATTACCCACATCATGGCCAGTTTGGCCATAAGTTTCATGCATCTTGACCTTGATTCATTTTCCAAAGTTTTCCTGTATATGCACTCCTATGTCATGAATGGATGACGGAGAGGAGGAAGAGGATCCCGGCGAGGGGTGTAGCCAGGACTGGGACACACCAGGGCAAGCAGGGGGTGGAGAAGGAAGTATTCACAGGGTGGTGGAGGATGGCAAGGGGATAGAGGTCAATGGACAGGAACCAGAGCAGCAGGACCAGTCACCAGAGCCAGAGGGGCCCCTTTCTTCATGAACATGGTAGGCTCTGAGACATAGGAAGCAGCAGGAGAGGCACTCCAGGAGGCTGAGGCAGGCAAGGACCAACAGACCAGCTCCCTATCTGGCCAGGTGGGGCTTGCTAGCTCTGAGAGGAGGGATGTGATTCCTCAGTCTGAGTAGACTCAGAACAGGTGAGGGTCACATGCCTCATCAAGCCCAGATGCTGCAATCTGCATGCAAAGTACCAAAGGGAAGCAGAGCGGAGGTGCTGTGTCTCCTCAACTGACCATGTTGATGGACCTTGGCTTGGATGCTCTTGGATCTCTATAGGACTGTGCTTGGGGTTTTTACTCTGGACTGTGTTCTTCCGACTGCTCGATTTCACTACTTGTATTGACCCTAGACTGTATTTCCTGGACTTTGGCCTTTGCTAGTGTGGCTTGACCCCCAAATTTGGACTTGACATACTGACTTGCTGCCAGGTAGGCCAGGGGTTCAGGACATTCTATTTGAACCCACAAAATCCAATTCCTCTTCGATATCATGGGGGGGGGGTTAAGTTAAGCAATATTGTTAGGTAATGCTACAGCTTAGTCTAAGTACGATGTAAGAATGGTTTGTTCCTTGTTAACACAAGGGCTGTGCGGTTAGCCGACGGTATTTCAATTCACCTTTTAACACCTGAAATTTGGATGGCTGTTACCTTAACATGTGTACTAGGTACACCAAAACCTTGACATTCTTTCAAACTCCTTTGTTGTATCTCTGTGAAGTTGTCCAGCAATGAGTTACGTGCATGTTTAAATCTGCCCCACTATCTACAGCATTTAGCTGGTTGGTTTGTGCCCACTGGTAATTATTTATCTGAGATCTTAAGCCGAAACTATTTAAAAATTATAATAAAGTTGGCTCGCTCATGTTTACAAAGAGATCATTTGGAGTATGACCAAAACCTTAATGAAATCTCTTGTTGCAACAGCACAAATTTGAGCACTGCCAATAATTAAATCATAATTTTCAGGTTTATGTGTTGGTCATGTACTAGATCTAGATCTAGCACCTAACTAGACACATGATTTCTTTGCAGTAGTCCTTTGGTGGTCAGTATGACTACTCCAGAGTAAGTGGTCCGAGACAAGTGAAGCCAGACTTGTTAAACCCGCTTGTCATAATTACAGGAACTAAGTTACCATGTAAACACTTTTGGGAAGTGATGAAAGTCCCCCTAGGCATGGGAATGCTTACAAATTAATCAGGACTGCAATACAATGCATATTTACCTGGGTGAGAATCCTGTGAAACTCAGTGAGACTTCCCTTTGATGTAAACATGTTGCATTGTGGTGTTATGATAAGGTATAATTCATACTTGATGATATCTGGGCCTTTTTTAAAAAAGAAAAAAATTAATGACTAAATGACTAAAACTTGCTATGATTGTGTTAGCTTTCATGATAATTGGCCCACAATCTAGAATAACTAATTCTACCCATGTCTAATGTGTTTTCCCCGCAACCATTTGGGTTTGGTGGTATTCCTTCCTGACATTTTAGGTTTAGCAGGAGGTTAATTAGACTCAGTTTCAGCACTACTGAGATGCTTTAGGGCACAGCACAACAGACCAGTTTTTAAATGTCTGTATTTTAGAAACCCCAGGAGATACCAGCACGAAACCTGTAGCACATTGGAACTACAGCTTCTTCTGCACAAATATATTGAGTAGAATAGAATTTAGTTCCCAAGTATAAACACTAATTGGACAAAGTTGTGTTAATGATGTGCTCCTGAAGGGCATAATGAAATATCTGACTTTGTAAGTGTGGCTTTCTTTTTAAATGTTATAGCTTTAAGGCACAATGCAAATGTTAATATCCAGATGTTCATATCCAGCAGGGATCAAAGATTTTCATGCTGAATACAGAATGTTGGCCATCCTGGTTCTTACAACGTAGTTTGTATGCTTACATTTGGACACTTAAAAAATATTGAGTAGAGATCAAAGAGTAGTGTTGCTTTGACATGCTAATTTCTGGTTATTGCATGAATGCTTCTTAGTATTTTACCTCAAAGGCAGAAAGATCATAAATCAAACCACTATCTTGGAATAACAACCATATCTACTGCTAAAGAGTAATGAAGGACGGTGCACTAGATTGCTCTTTTCTCTTGCAGACGGGAGACAGTATTGAAGATATTGATGAACTGATTCCATATTTATAGGTGTAGTGCCTGTGAAAAGGTGAATCAATAACAACGTACCATAGCTAGAAAGTAAATCAGATGAAGATATTTGAGCTAGGGTGCCTGGATGCAAAATGACAGTGTACTTGTGCCTTGAATAGCTGCAGAGAAGCCGTGATTCATGCTCTTGCTAGTTCTCATATGGAGGTGGAGAAGCCAGCTTGGCTTGCCCCATGAAAATAAATCAAGCATGATCCATGCAGACCTGGTTTCTGTGGTTCCTCTCCCTCCATATGGACAAAGAATCATATGAAGTGGGCTTTTGCAGAACTGGACATTAACCCTTGTGTTACTGGACACCCTTGGCTCAGCACCTCCAGCAACTCTTGCCTTCAGTGCCTCTCCCTGTCAGTCTTGCCCCTCAGGAGAGAGTCCTGCTGACAACTCAGATGCCAAGCCAGCACTGACTGCCCCTCTGTCTCCTGGGTCACAGAGATGCCAGCACAAACTGCTCAGGTTCCACCCACAGAAGTACTTGTTTGCTTGCCCATTCCTAGGACTTGCTGTGCTAAACGCTGTGCCTGCCCCACTCTTCAAAAGGAAGAGGGTGTGTTGCTTGTTGCATCAACATCTTTGCTTATGCTTAGCCATGCAGTTCATCATCTTTCCCTTTTAAACCTTGTGTGCATATCATACTGACTGAAACATTAAGGATTTGGGCAGAAGCAAAAATGAGTTCAATATCTTGGTTGAGCAGCAAGGGCCAGGAGTGCCTGGTCCACATATGATTTTGTTGTGCTCTGTGCTCAGGCAAGGCAAAACTCATGTGGAATACAGAGTAAGGTTGAGGCTGGGTACCAGCAGACTGAAGCAAGGCTGGATATAGGGGGGTTCCAGCTGAATGCTGTGGCTCACGCTGTGCTCTTCAACCACAAATCTATTGTGCTGCCTCAGCAGAGAACAAACTGAGCCTCAGCCCTCTATAGCATCGACACAGCTGCCTCCTAATTGTGAGCCCTGCCCATGCTGAAAGATGCTGTTTTACTTACAGGAACCAGCCCTTTCGATTAGTCTCTTGCTGTGACAGAGCTGAGGAGTCTCTGTCTGCACTGGATCTTCACTGAGTCTTTTGACAGAGCACATCCTCTGACCAGGGCCACAACGGCCCTGCAAAGTCCTCTGGTAGCAACACTCCGGGGTGTGCCCTGAATGCCCTTCCCCTTCTGTTTCAAAACCCTCTGCTTCATCACCTGAAGTGGAGTCTGATTCCTGGTCCCCCAACATCCTTGAAACAAGTGTTCTACTTGGAACTATCCAAGGTCCTGAAGCTCCAGCCTGAAACCATCTGACTGATGTATTAATCTATTCCCAGGTATCTCTTGTGCCCCATGGACCCTCATTTGTGGTGAAGTCTGTACAAGTCATCTTCTGTGTGAGCTCTCAAAGTCCCTACTGCTGTTTCACTGGCTTGCCCACACCTGGTCCCAGTGTGCCTTCCTCTGTCTTTCTTTTCTGGCCTCTCTCCTTTCTAAGGAAGGTCGGTGTGCTGGTCCCATGGGTTATCTGAGAGGCGAGGTCCAAGTCCGGTTCGTGGTCAAAGGTGCAACATGGAGGCAGTCCATAGTAGCTGAAGCTGGGTTCAGGGCAGGGAGTCAGGTGAAGTCAGGAACAGGCATGCAAGCAGGGAGCCAGGGCAGGTCAGGAGCTCTAGCAAAAAAGCAGGACAGGGTTCAGGCAGGAACTAGCAACCAACCATGTTGCTCCCACAACTTGGGACTTGGGGCTGGCTGGCTTTTATCTGCTCCGAGGCATAGGGTGGCCCCAATCCTCTGGTGACTCATCTCTCCTGGCCTGGAGGCGAGCAGTCCTCCTGCGGGAACTTAGTTCCCTCTGCCTCTCTGCCCTGAGCCTCTGCAGCTCAGGAGAGGCTGGAGGGTTCCCGGACCCAGAGGCAACCTCAGCTTCCTCTGATGGGGCTGAGAGTGGAACACCTGCAGGCAATGGGTCCTCCATCACCTCAGGAGCCAGAGCAGACTCAGCTGGAGTCTGCACCTGAGGACCCAGCACAGGTGAGGACCCTTCAGGCTCAAGCCCCAGCCCCAGCTGGGATCCCTCAGGTTCAGCATCTGAGTCCGAATCGCCGGCCATCACAGTCGGTGTGCTTTTCCAGGGTCGGTGTCACAGGTCCTAACACGGGAAATGTAGTTTCAAGATTAAACTGTCCTGTTACTATGAACCAGGATTAGCCATGCTGTCTGGCACTGATAAGAGTTGGAGTTCTACAGCATTTGGAGGCCACTTGTTTCCAACCCCTGCCTTATGGGAAGCCAAGAAATCGGACAAATCTTCCACTGTAGTTCCACCAGAACTGGTATACAGAAGTATGTTGCCTCTGGTTCTGGAGGTATTACACAATCCTCATAAATGAGCCCTACTTTCATTATGTGTACATTTCCCTCTGATGCTGAGAATTTGTCTAATATCTTTGCTGATTGATTACTGGGGTTTTTCATGCTGGTACCAAATCAAATAGCTTGGTTAATTTATATTCGCTTCAGAATATTTGAATACTGATAGATCTCTGTGACACTTGAAATATATAGTTCTGTGAACTGAATCTGAAAACATCATTGCCAAGCAAGTCAGTGATAAATAGCGTTTGTAGAATTTTCAGATAAAATACCTACCTAATTCGCAATCCTCACAGACAGGAGACCCCTGTCGAGATATAATAGCTGTTGATTATTCTTTATAAGAAATGGGAGCCGCAGAACTAATTCAAGATAATGTGCTCCATGGGTACCACACATCTGTAAAAAGGTAAGCATATAGACAGAGGCAACTTCGGAGCAGAAAGCATCATTCTGCTTTCTCTGCAAAAGAACAGCTGAAGGCCAGCTAATTCAAAGTTAACTTTAAATGAAAAGGCTGCTATGAAACTGCTGTTATTTCATGTATATTTAAATTGCATATCCTTTCAAATGATGCAGTGAAGTAACACACATAAAACCAGGAGAGAGAGAAAATTGCAAGGGCCATATCATCTGCAGTGGCTAATAAATAATGCACCATAGCTGTAGGCTCTATATTTATGTCTAAAATCAAGGCATACTATCAACATTTTAGTATGCAGATGTTGCTGCCTCTCTACAGTGGGGGGCCTACTAGTGTACCAATCTGGTCAAACCATTCAGCAAAGGGTGTGGCAGGTTTCATTTGAGAGGTGAAGTTGATAAGCCAAGAGGCAGAACCTGGTGTCTTAAGAGGTGGAGTCTGATGGAACCTTGACAGGTCAGCTGGTAGACCCTGGGAAGTTAGGAGGTCATTTGTAGAAAACACCTGATTCGTGCAGTTATTACATATACTTCCAAATGTTTTTGTGCAAGCCAGGTGTGGGGAACCTTTGGCCCTTCAGATGTTACTGAACTACAATTCCCATCGGCTCTAGAGAGCATAGCCAACTGCAGTGTGAACGGGCTTTCCAGTTCTGGTTTGGAGGTAAGTTGTAGCTGTTTCCACACATTATCCACTTGAATAAGATATGCTGTCGCTAAATGGGGAGAGGGGCTGTGCCACTGGTCACAGTACCTGACACCATGCATACTACTGGCCCAGTCTGGAAGGGTTAGCTGAGAACATGGAGGCACCCCCTGCAGTCGGTGCCCCAAGTGTGTAGAGTGTTTATGAACATTCAGCTGAATTCACCTTGTGGTATCTCAAGGAGACAAGGGGCAGGGGCAGCTGTGAGGCCCCATTCCAGTTTGTTTTATTTATTAGGCATATTTAAAACCCACCTTTCATCATAGGAGGGCAGGCTACAGCATTTATGTTATTTATTTCATGAAATGTATATACTCCTTGATTGTTTAAGAAAAAGAAAACCCTCAAAGCAGGACGCAAATGGAAAACGTCATTATTGCAAAGTTAGCTAGAAACAAAAATAAACGTCTGGTTACTGATAAGAGCAACAAATTTACAAGGGATGCTAAGAGTAATAATCCAACAACATCTGGAGGGCACCAGATTGGGGAAAGCTGGTGCGGTGTCTGCTATTTTGAGGGATGGGGGCGGAAAAGGCAGATTGTCACTAAAATTTCCACCAACCATTTGTATGTCTTCCCTGAAGTTAAGCGTTCATGGTATTTCCTTTGAGGCAGAGAGGAAGACGGTTATTAGACAAACACACTGGATTGTCCATCTGTCCATTGCTCCTGTGATGAACCACTGGACTGGCAGGAACCTATATTGTTTGGATGTGGGCACTCTTCAGACTCTCCTTTTTGTGGCTGTTCTGCCATAAAAACAATGAATAAACCTTCCACAATGCCATTGTGATTTCTGTGATGGGACTTTCAGGCAGGAAGCACCTCTGATTCAGCCATTGGAGTGGGGAAACTCAATACCCTTGCTCCATTTCAAAACTTGTATAATATTAATACTAATCATTGTTTATTAAGATTCCGACATGTTCACAACTGTTCTAACAGCTGAGTGCCTGTAAGCTAAATTGATTTTAGCCCTCAGACACCCATTAACAACTCTGCTTCCCATTTAGATAATGGAGTACAGTTGTTTCGGGCTGGTTTGTGAAATGACATCCATTTGATTTATAACTGACCTTGGCTGAATAAGGCTGGTTTCATGCTAGCATTCAAATGAACAGAAGCCTCATTTGATTACTAAGTGGGGAATGTGACTCTTGAGAGAGGACAGGAATCCAAAAACACCTTAAACATCAATTTCTCATTCAGTCCCCTCATAGAGTGGCTGGAATGTTTCTAAGACCCTGTCCTGTACAATAGAGGTGGGGGGCCTGTGGCCCTCAGGATAGTGTTGGACTTCAACTCCTACCAGCCTCGGCCAGCAGGGCCAATGGTTAGGGTTGATGGGAGCTGTAGGCCAACAAAATCTGTAGAGCCAGTTTCCTCACCCCTGCTGCACACAATTATCTGGAATTAAGGCACATAGAATTCATTGGTGCTTAGTACTGAGTAGACAGGCACAGGATTACAGTGGTACCTCAGGTTACATATGCTTCAGCTTACATATGCTTCAGGTTACAGACTCCGCTAACCCAGAAATAGTACCTTGGGTTAAGAACTTTGCTTCAGGATGAGAACAGAAATTGTGCTCCAGCGGCGCAGCGGCAGCAGGAGGCCCCATTAGCTAAAGTGGTGCTTCAGGTTAAGAACAGTTTCAGGTTAAGAACGGACCTCCGGAACGAATTAAGTACTTAACCCAAGGTACCACTGTATACTGAAAGATACTAAGGGCCAGTTTCATATTGTACTTAGGTGTTGGAATAGGACCCAGGGGATTCGGGTTCAAATCCCCACTCAGCTACGAAGCTTACCCTGTGACTTTAAGCTACTACTCACTGTCTCGCCCTCATTTACCTCATAAGTTTGTTGTAAGGACTACAGGGAAGGACAGACAGCAACACTACACTATTATTTTATTATTTAATGAATTTATATACTGCCCTATACCCGGAGGTCTCAGGGCAGTTCACAGAACAAAATCAAAATATAAAACCACAATATATATAATCAAAATAAAAACAACAACCCAATAACACCCCCCCAAATAACCACATTTTAAAAGGGCATAGAATGTCAATCAAATCAACCAAAGGCCTGGTTAAAAAGGAACATTTTTGCCTGGCCCCTAAAGGTGTACAGTGGATGCTCGGGTTGCGAACGTGATCCGTGCGGGATGCACGTTCACAACCTGCAGCTTTCGCAACCCGCAGCGGCGCGTCTGCGCATGCGCTGGTTGCAATTTGGCACTTCTGCACATGCGCAAAGCGTGATTTAGCGCTTCTGTGCATGTGTGACTGTCAAAACCAAGAAGTAACCTGTTCCGGTACTTCCGGGTTTCGGTGCATCCATAACCCGAAAAAAATGTAACCTGAAGCGTCTGTAACCTGAGGTATGACTGTATAATGAAGGTGCCAGGCAAATTTCCCTGGGGAGAGCATTCCACAGACGGGGAGCCACTGCAGAGAAGGCCCGTTTTCGTGTTGCCGCCCTCCAAACCTCTAGAGGAGGGGGCCTTAGAAGATGATATCGGGGTCTGGGTAGGTTCATAGGGAAAGAGGCAGTCCTTGAGGTATTGCAGTCTTGAGCAGTTTAAGGCTTTATACGTCAAAACCATCACTTTGAACTGGGCTCGGAAACTAATTGGTAGCCAGCGCAGTTGGACCAGGATCAGTGTAACATGTTCAAACCATCTTGTTCCGGTGAGCAACCTGGCTGCCGAATTCTGCACTAGCTGAAGTTTCCAAACTGTCTTCAGAGGCAGCCCTACGTTTAACACATTGCAGTAATCTAACCTTGGTAGTAATCTAACTACACAACACCACTTATGCTGCTCATCTGACTGGGTTACCCCAGCTGAGGTGACTTCCAATAAATTAAAACACAGTACGACATCAAACATTTAAAAGCTCCCTATTCAGGGTTGCATAGCCTAAATACATGCCAGCCCAAGATTGTAGTCCAAACCCCATTTGTCTTGTAATAAGCCCCACTGAATTCAGTCAGACTTCCTTCTGAGAAAAAATGGTTAGGATTGCAATGTAAGCTTCTAGGAAAAATGAATTTCTAGTGTTCTGAAAACCTCACGCAGATCAAACTTCAAAGAAGCATTCATTTTAGGAGTTGATTATATACCAAAACGTGAGGTGTTACTCATTGCGAGGGGCTGTGTATCTTTAAGTATAACTACTTAGGAAAAACCACTGACATATTTTTACAGAGGGATCTCAGCTTGTCGCAACAATAGTGCCTCTCAGCATTGTGTTAGTTTTTAAATAATAAATGAAGCCAGAAACTAAATAATTAACAACATGTTTGTTTAAAATAAAATCATTTTCCCTGGATATTTTTGTCGCATACTAGCAAGAGCAGAATATTCTCCCTTGAAGTGGGTATTGAGGGAATTCTCTGCATACAGACATTTTGGGGCAAAGGTGATGGAGCAGCTCGTGAAGAAAGGTCTCAAAAGCTTTATGCGTGAATCTTCGCAAATATTTAAGTTTTCGGGAGATACCCCCAAGGCCAGCCTAAGATATTTTGGTACCTGAGGCAAACCACAAAATGGTGCTGCCTCTGCCCCCTGCCAGGGAAGAAGGGCTGAGCAAAGCTCTGCATCAGAAACAAGGAGGGAATAAACATCTAGACTAGGAACAAGGTGGGGGGACAAATGGACCTCACTCAACGGTTGAAGTGGGAATCAAAGGAAGTTGTGGGGTGGTGGGGAAGGGGCCACTCTGAGTCACTCTGGACAGCTGCAGAGCCCAGAAGACCCCATAGGGCAGCCCCACCAATTTCTCCCTGTGGGTGGGAGGAGACCAGCAGCACCTCCTATTCGTTGAGAAGATACTGTAGCAGTGCCATTGGATGGGGACAGGGCTGCCAAGATGGCAGCAGAGCTGGCTTCCAATGAGCAGCAGCAGCAGCAGCAGCAGCAGCAGGCAATACATTTCTTGGAGGCCAGGTTTGCTGCCCTTGTGGATCCTGCTGCCTGAGGTAGTTGCCTCAGCTTGTCTCATTGGTGGGCCAGCTCTGCTCACCCCACTGGGCTACTGCTGGCTGACTGAGCAAGCATAACCCTAGTTCAGCTGGAATGAGGGTGTTACAGTGGCCAAGATCTGCCTATCCCAAACTCACTCAGCCTGGCTGTTCTGGGCTCTGATTGCGCTCTTAGGCATCGACAGAAAGCATGCTTATTTTGAAATGAACACCACTGAAATTGATGTGGTGTTCTTCCAAGTAAATGAGGTGCAAGCGATCTCAGGGCCTTAGCTCTTATCCAAAGCGTTTGTAGTTCTCAACTGCATGTCAAAACCATAGAGATCAATGCTATCCCCTCAGGTTACAAGCCAATGGGTTAATGGGCATGTTAGGAACTAACTGGTTCCTCCAGGTAACCTGTCTATTGAGCATTCATCCTGATTTGCCAGCACAAAACCTACACAAGAGCAAGGCTGTGCTTGGTCTTAACTGAGCATTCATTCTGATCTGTTCGTAAGGTGACTAGAAGACAATGAGCATCTATCCTGATTTGCTTGCAGGGTTTTTGTACGTCCTTCCATTAATCATTCATCTCATACTTTTCAGTGCATATCCCATGACTTCTCTAACCGCAAAAAGTGTGTGTGTGTGTGTGTGTGTGTGTGTGTGTATTAGATTTGTACCCCCTCAAGTATGCCTGAATAAGCACAACTCTTGAATTTGCAAGGTAAGAACCATATACAGTATAAGAAGTGAGGCGTAACTGCACGTGGCCATTACTTTTCCTGGGAAAAATATATCTTTAAAGAAGATGAGACAAAAGTATTATATGTAATTTTCAGATGCAGTTACCAGAGAGAGCAGGGCAACTTTTGAGTTCTGGTGCCTGACACCTGTATCCAGTCCAGCCGCAAATAGCAATGACCTTAAACTCTACTCAGCACCAAGTGTCACTTAATTCAGGCTCATCACCTTTCAAGTAGTATTTTGGTGGGAAAGTGATGGAGCAATAAGCCAGTTTTGAATGGCTGAGTTGTGAATGTTGCATTGTTAGCTGCAAAGCAGAGGTGTGTGTGGAATAAACACAACAGAATTAAGACACACTGGATTTTCTGTGTAGAGTCGCCCAGAACCTGGAACAAATGTTTCTGTCATAGTTCTATCTACATACACACAGCCCTGCAAACATTAGCAGTTTCAAAGCAGCCTCTGCAGAGCTCCCAAGTGACCAGAGGTCAGGCAGGGAAGCAACGTTCAAGATCTTCTGCTTGATATGAAGCAAACTCATCACGTAAATATTGCTGCGAGTGTGGCTGGCTCAGTCACTGGGTATGGGTGCTTGGGGACTTGGCAAAAGAAAGTTAACGTTTTTTAATGACTGTGGGTGGTTCCCTGAATGGTGATTCACCTGGATGGATGGAGGGGGGTCTAAGACAAATGCTCGGCAGGTGTGTTTCTGTGTGTGGAAACAAAAGCAGGGAATGGGCCATTAAAGGCAAGAGGGTTTTACATATATGCTGATGAGGTCTGAGCTAGCAGTGACTGATCAGGAAAGAGATTTGGGGGATGTGAGAAATTAACTCAAGGAAAACAGCCTTGATCCAACATGAGGATGCTGTGAAAAGAAGGCAACTTGCGTGTTAAGCTTAACTGGGAGAGGGGGTTATGCTTTTTGCACCCCAAAATATATTGTAGTTTATATAAATAAATTTTTATATAAAATTTTATATACTGGGTTTTCCCAGTAGTGATGTATGGAAGTGAGAGCTGGACCATAAAGGCAGCTGATTGCCAAAGAATTGATGCTTTTGAATTATGGTCCTGGAGGAGACTCTTGGGAGTCCCATGGACTGCAAGAAGATCAAACCTATCCATTCTGAAGGAAATCAGCCCTGAGTGCTCACTGGAACAACAGATCCTGTAGCTGAGGCTCCAATATTTTGGCCACATCATGAGAAGAGAAGACTCCCTGGAAAAGACCCTGATGTTGGGAAAGATGGAGGGCACAAGGAGAAGGGAACGACAGAAGACAAGATGGTTGGACAATGTTCTCGAAGCTACCAGCATGAATTTGACCAAACTGCGGGAGGCAGTGGAAGACAGGAGTGCCTAGCGTGCTCTGGTCCATGGGGTCACGAAGAGTTGGACACGACTAAACAACAAGAAGTCTTCTAAAACTGATTTCCACAAGGTTCACCCAAACCTAAATTCATATGCTAAATAGCTGGATCATGTCATAAGTTTCTAGAAGATTTTGTATATCAGAATCCATAAATTAATTCAACATCATACAACTGAAATATTCTTCCCGAGGGTATTTTTCATCCATCAGTCTTCAGCTGCTCAGGAATAATAGAAAATGCAAGCTTACTTGATTCTTATGAATTGTCTGTCTGTCAAGGCTACGTTGTTTGCCAATCTCTATGTGGGCTTTAAAAAAAAATTCTCTGTACAATGTGATTTTTGTGTCTTTGAGAATGAGTGTGAACTTCACTATCGGGGCCAAAGATTAGGAAGCTGCTGTTTATTTCCTTATCTGTGTTTGACAGAGTGATCTACACTTACTGGGCAGGAAGGAGGGGATCTGTTCCAATGGCAGCCCATTAAGATATTTAATTTAGAACATGATTCCTGGATATCTGTTGGAATTTGTGGCTCCTCCTAAAATTTCGTCCCACACACTTTTCTTATATTAGTGTGTGAGATATGGTAGTTTTTGTAATGTATCAGACAGCACAATCCTAGGCATGTCTTCTCAGAAGCAAGTCCTACTGAATTCAATGGGACTTGCTTCTAGGTCAGGGGTCTGCAACCTTTAAGACAAAAAGAGCCACTTGGACCCGTTTCCAAAGAAAAAAAAACTGGGAGCCGCAAAACTCGTCATTATAAAAATAACTTTTTTGTCACTTTTTAAAAATTATTTCTTTGTTTGATCCCTCAGAATTACTCCTCCTCATAGAAATAAACGTTAAATTAACAAGTTACCTTTTTTGTGTGTGTGTGTTCTTCACTCCCCTTCAAAACAGTGACCAGCGTACATGCCCCCTTTCAATGCAGTGACCAGCGTACATGCCCCTTACTATGTAGTGGGCGGGCGGGCGGGCGGGAAGGTGACGTCGGGACGGTGCGTGACTAACGCACGCACCTCCCCCATGCGACATCACAGCCAGTACAGTGCCCGCCACAGTGGGGAGTGTTGGGGCACACAATGCGCCTCCTCCCCTCGCTAGTATCCGCCCCGGAGCCGCGGCAAAGGTGTAAAAGAGCCACATGCGGCTCCAGAGCCGCGGGTTGCAGACCCCTGTTCTAGGGGGTATAGGATTGTTAGATTACCATTTCCAGGCCTTCCTTCCTTCCTTCCTTCCTTCCTTCCTTCCTTCCTTCCTTCCTTCCTTCCTTCGTAGAATCATAGAATCATAGAATAGAATCATAGAATCATAGAGTTGGAAGAGACCACAAGGGCCATCGAGTCCAACCCCCTGCCAAGCAGGAAACACCATCAGAGCACTCCTGACATATGGTTGTCAAGCCTCTGCTTAAAGACCTCCAAAGTAGGAGACTCCACCACACTCCTTGGCAGCAAATTCCACTGTCGAACAGCTCTTACTGTCAGGAAGTTCTTCCGAATGTTTAGGTGGAATCTTCTTTCTTGTAGTTTGGATCCATTGCTCCGTGTCCGCTTCTCTGGAGCAGCAGAAAACAACCTTTCTCCCTCCTCTATGTGACATCCTTTTATGTATTTGAACATGGCTATCATATCACCCCTTAACCTCCTCTTCTCCAGGCTAAACATGCCCAGCTCCCTTAGCCGTTCCTCATAAGGCATCGTTTCCAGGCCTTTGACCATTTTGGTTGCCCTCCTCTGGACACGTTCCAGTTTGTCAGTGTCCTTCTTGAATTGTGGTGCCCAGAACTGGACACAGTACTCCAGGTGAGGTCTGACCAGAGCAGAATACAGTGGCACTATTACTTCCCTTGATCTAGATGCTATACTCCTATTGATGCAGCCCAGAATTGCATTGGCTTTTTTAGCTGCTGCGTCACACTGTTGGCTCATGTCAAGTTTGTGGCCAACCAAGACTCCTAGATCCTTTTCACATGTACTGCTCTCAAGCCAGGTGTCCCCCATCTTGTATTTGTGCCTCTCATTTTTTTTGCCCAAGTGCAATACTTTACATTTCTCCCTGTTAAAATTCATCTTGTTTGTTTTGGCCCAGTTCTCTAATCTGTCAAGGTCGTTTTGAAGTGTGATCCTGTCCTCTGGGGTGTTAGCCACCCCTCCCAGTTTGGTGTCATCTGCAAATTTGATCAGGATGCCTTTGAGTCCATCATCCAAGTCGGAAAGGGAGTTCATGATGGCTGGGAGTTTGTTAAGAGGGAGATAGTAAAAGCACAACGTCAGGCAATACCAATGAGATGGAAACATCTCATTTCTTCCTTTCTTTCTTTTGTATAACAGCCTATATTTCAACAGAAATCTGTATGCAGTTTACATATGCCAACAAAAATGAATATATATTTTTAAAATGCAGTACAAATTCCACATTCAACACTAGTCAAAATGAGCATGGCTGCTGGTGACAGTAATAATTCCCCATTTTAAGTAACGCAATTAAGCAACAATAAATATATAAAAACAAATCACATGAGTACATAAATAATATAAACAAAACCACAAAAAAATCAAACATGAAGCGTCAAAACGCAACCAAATTACAGGCTATGATTATGTAACTTCAAGCTGATTCCAAAAGCAGGTGTGTGTGTGTGTGTGTGTGTGTGTGTGTGTGTGTGTGCTGTCTTTGCTCCCAGACTGTTGGAAGATGTTCTCTCTGAATGAGCAATGCTGCCTTTCAGTTCCCTCAGTTAAGGGGACTGTTCATGGAGCTGAATCATGGGAGGGAGGTTCATTGCAGTGACATTAATTAGGCACTCTCTGTTTATCGCAAGTAACTTCTTAATCGTATTCCTAAAGAGACATGGAAGCTCAAGTGCTGTAGCCAGAATTGTCTTCTGCTTCAAAAATGACTGCTAGCCTGTGATGGCCTGGGATTCGGACTCGGATGCTGAACCTGAGGAAACCCAGCCTGCACAGGATTCCCCACCTCCAGAACCAGCTGAGCTGGGGCTGGGGCTTGAGCCTGAAGGGTCCTCACCTGGGCTGGATCCTCAGGTGCAGGCACCAGCTGAGTCTGCTCTGGCTCCTGAGGTGATGGAGGACCCATTGCCTGCAGGTGCTCCAGTCTCAGCCCCATCAGGGGAAGCTGAGGTTGCCTCTGGGTCCGGGAACCCTCCAGCCTCTCCTGAGCTGCAGAGGCTCAGGGCAGAGAGGTGGAGGGAACTAAGTTCCTGCAGGAGGACTGCTCGTCTTCAGGCCAGGAGAGGCGAGTCACCTGAGGATCGGGGCCGCCCTATGCCTCAGGGCAGATAAAAGCCATCCAGCCCCAATCCCAAGTTGCGGGAGCAACGTTGTAGGTTGCCAGTTCCTCCCTGAACCCTGTCCTGCTTTCCGGGCTGCGCTCCTGACCTCTCCTGACTCCCTGTCCTGCACCCAGCTTCAGCTTTTACGGACTGCCTTCATATTGCATCTTCGACCTCGGACTGGACTCGGACCTCGCCTCTTGGTTAACCCATGGGACCAGCACATAGCCTTCTGTAACAAAATCAGTGGCCCTGATCAGATGATCATATATTGGTCTAATAAGCTGATATATGCACAGGCCTTATAACAGTGTATGCAGCTGTTTCCTCCTTTCAGGGCACTCTGTAAGTAAACCCAGAATTAGCCATAGTTCCCCGAGTCATCTGAACCGGGAACCTACAGTTATCAGATTCAGAACAAACCAGGATCTTAAATCATGGTTTTAATTTGGCTTAAGACTCTGGTTTCTTCTGATGCTGGTAATTATAGGGTGGGATTCAGCTGACAAGAACTGCTAGTGGAAGCCCACGCAAGGACTTTTGCTTGCACAGTGGGGCTTTTCTGCTCTCCTTCGCATGCACAACATGAAATTGGTTGGGGGGGGGGGATGGCAGAACATCCAGAACGGTGTACGAAGAAGGAGAAGAGGGGTCATTCTGTCCAGCAAGCGGAAATACTTGCATAGACAAACCGATTAAAAAGAACACAACATTTAATTCCGCCCATAGTTTCCTGGTTTAGACAGAATGGGAAACTATGGCTTGCTTTCACATTTGATTAAGATGCAAAAGGAGGAGAGGTGGAACTGTCCCATGGGCAAAGAGCCAATGTACACTGCAGCTTACTATGCTGAGATAAGGTGATCTGAACATGTTGGTGGCAGAGGGGTTGAGGGTTTCAAAAAAGTGCTGGTTGCAGTCATTTTTTCCTTGAACTTTCTGCTAGAGTCAGGAGCATTGCTATATGTGCATGTATCAAGAGAGGTGTGGGGGAGCAATGAGTCACATAAGCAGAGTACCATATTGTGGAATATAGACTATGTGCGCCTAATGTGTTGAAATGTTTCATTTTATTTCTGTATGTGCCTTAGCCATGTCAAACCATTTCACAGAAAGGGGTGTTACTTTAAAACAAAAAACGAAGACAACCAATGATGTTTATTTTTAGCTCTGCCTTGATGGAATCAGGATGACAGTTGGCTGAACTAAATCTATAGGGATCATAGCTCTGTTTGGATATGATATGAACATCTGGAGAGGGGGCAGCTGGCTTGCAGATGCCAAACCTCCACAAACATTTATCAAGTCCGAAAGAGCCCCCCCCCACCTTGTCAAATTGTATGCATGGTGACATCTAGGCAGTATTTCACATTCTTCCTATGATGTTTGACCCTGCAAAAAAGGAGAAAGGTAAGGAGAAAGTTGACAACTGATTTATTTTCTTGTTGGCTTGTAAATAAAATGTGCAGCCTGGGTGGAACTGGTGTGTTTGTTTGTCTGTTACCCTTTCGTCCATAGAGAAAAACCCAGTTTCAATGTTATAAGAACACATGGAGAGGGTGAATGGCTTCACTTGTGCCCAATTATGCATTCCTAAGGGGAAGAAATGGAGGCAGTGAGAGATTTTACTTTCCTGGGTCACTGCAGATGGTGACAGCAGTTATGAAATTAAAAGACGCCTGCTTCTTGGGAGAAAAGCAATAACAAACCTAGACAGCATCTTAAAAAGCAGAGACCTCACCTTGCCGACAAAGGTACATATAGTTAAAGCTATGGTTTTCCCAGTAGTGATGTATGGAAGTGATAGCCGGACCATAAAGAAGCCTAAGAATGGATGCTTTTGAATTGTGGTGCTGGAGGAGACTCTTGAGAGTCCCATGGACTGCAAGAAGATCAAACCTATCCATTCTTAAGGAAATCAGCCCTGAGTGCTCACTGGAAGGACAGATCCTGAAGCTGAGGCTCCAATACTTTGGCCACCTCATGAGAAGAGAAGACTCCCTGGAAAAGACCCTGATGTTGGGAAAGAAGGAGGGCACAAGGAGAAGGGGACGACAGAGGACGAGATGGTTGGACAGTGTTCTTGAAGCTACCAGCATGAATCTGACCAAACTGTGGGAGGCAGTGGAAGACAGGAGTGCCTGCCGTGCTCTAGTCCATGGGGTCACAAAGAGTCAGACACAACTAAACAAAAACAAAAAAACCATAAGATCTCAAAGAGTCCCCACACGTACACTGCTGCATGCAGAAGACTCTATGCATCAAAATAGGAGGGGCATAACATTTTCTCTCAAGATAGACAGTAGCCAGCAACAACATGGAAATGAAAAAGCAAATTAAATTATTAAATCCTGAAGACTTTTTCAACACTGATTTTAAGAAGTGATGTTACCATTGGCCACAAGGTGGCATTGATACATATCTAAAGCCGCCCAAGGAATTGGACACCCTAGCCTGGGATGTGGGATACACTAGTTTCAGATATTCTATGCCTCTACAACATCCATGTTGAAGCCCAAAACGAAGGTGTTCTAGACTGTGTGACATGCTACATTCATAGTACGCATTGCCTGCCTGCATGTTCATACAGAGGCACCCCAAACACATCAGCTAGTTAATGAGCAGACCCAGGGAAACTCAAAATGAAACAGATTTATGCTAATATTACCATCTTGATTATCTCTGTACTATTTATTTCCAGTGTAAAGTGTCGATTTCTGCCTTCTGTAGAGCAGAGAGTGAGAGAACACAGAGGTGCAGAGGGGATGAGGAGGAGACATAACAGATCAAAATGAACTTTGCTGTCACAAACTGACAGGATAACGGGTAGGAGGGCTGGGACTGGGACACACCGGGGCCAGCAGGGGATAGGGAAGGAAGTATTCACAGGGTGACGGGGGGTGGGGATTAGTGAACAGGAGCCAGAGCAGCCGGACCCATCACCAGAGCCTGAGGGGCCCCTGTCGCCATGAACACTGCAGGCTCTGAAGCGTAGGAAGCAGCAAGAGGGACACTCTAGGAGGCTGAGGCAAGCAAGGACCCACAACCCAACTCTCCAGCTGGCCAGGTGGGGCTCGCTTGCAGTTTTAGGGGTTGGATATAATGGGTTGCATGACAATTACAGTTAGATCAGTGGGGGGAAATTGTCATGATCTAGTAAGTCTCATTGATTTTAAAGAGATTTGAAGGAGCTTATGTCCCATGGATTCCAAAGAGCAGCATATTGAGAAGCAAGAAGACCAACATTAGCATGTTATCAGTCAGTTACATCCCTGAGAGTAAACCCCATTGAACCTAGTAGGACTCGTTTTTCAGTAGACATACATAGGATTGCCCTTTAAATCAACCAACAGCTTGCAAATACCCTAGGCCACCTTAATTTTGGAGACTTTCTTTTTCACGACCTCAAAAGTCTCACTACTCCTGAAAGAGTAGGAATAGTTATTTTCTGCTACAGTGACTATTCATATTAACTAAGGTCTCTGTAGATGCAACTTCCATCCCTCCCTTGTTCTATCAACTTCTATTTCACTAATAATAATAATAATTTTATTATTTATACGCATCTAGTGTTGTTTCCCCATCCACTCTGGATGGCTTCCAGCACATATAAAAACATAATAAAACGACAAACTTTAAAGTGCTTGATACAAGACTGAAACTGCTGAGGCAGGTATAATGAGGATGGTAATGATTTTATCAGCAATGACCAGACACATTCACACTCTACAAGAAAAGTAAATTTGTCTTTGAGAAGATGAGAAGATTCTGCACACAGGTGAAGATCACGTTGTCTTTGTTTGGCCAGGTGACTGCAGAATGCCTGAGATGATGCATGCACGCGTTTTGATCATTTTACAAATATGAAAGAGGATGGCCACTTTGGCTAATGGCTTTGTATATGTAGGATATGAATCTAGAATACTGTCATTCAAATGACCTGCCATTATTTATACTTTCCTACTGTAGCTGATATGCTAGCCTTGCTCGACTAATTCTCAGATGGCATATGGTTCCTTAGAGACCACAGTCAGGCCAGCTGGTGTAAGTTAGACTCCGAACTTGTGCCAATCCTAATGATGTGACCCAAAAACAGCTGATGGATCTGGTGTTTATAACAGGCTGGCTGCCCAACTGCTCGCATTAGTGCACAAGAGAATCCTTTCCCAGGAGTGTATAAACAGAACAACTTTGCAGCAGAAATACATGATAGTTTAGTAGTTCCAGATTGAGTCTCATTTCTTCATACTGTTTTCTAGTTTACTAAGACATAATGACCAATTGGAAAAGAATTTCCTGGCAGCTAACACTGGGATCAACATCCAAGACAAATGCAGCCATTTCAGATGGTCAATATCTGCCAGGAAATAGCTGACCCCGAGGTCATTATTTCTGGGAAATGTGTGTGTGTTGTTTCTAACAGTGCAATCCTATATGCCACAGCTCAGAAGTGAGTCTCATTGAGTTCAGTGGGGCGTATTCCCAGGTGACATAGGATTATAGTTCATTTATAAGTTAAATGTCCTCACAAATCAGCAGGGAGACTCACAGGATGGAAATGCTGTGAAATGCAGAAACTTAACTGAATGCAATGTTTACAAATCTTCTATTTGTCTATGTCCGTATGCCTCATTCACTGAAGGCTGAACAGCATCATACTGTGGCAATATAGCAAAGAGGTCTGTATTGTAACCAAAGGACCAAATTTCAGACACCTTCATTAAAAAAAAAAGTAAAATTACAAAAGAAATTGGTGGGAAATCTGTACATGATGCATGCAGTGGTGGACTTTGGGCTCTCAAATTTCAGTGGCATCCTGTGTGGCACTAAAATTTGGTGGTTCCCCCAGCCTTTCTCACTCTGTTCTACAGCATGGTTCTGGCACCCTCTGCAGCACTGCACCCAGTGTGGCCGAACCGGTTCGCTGCCCTAAAACCACCTCTGATAAATGAAACATAATCCCCCATTGGTTATTTCCAGAAGAGTCAGTACTTTCTTTCTTGTTTTTTAAGGAAAAAAGGTGCCAGTACTCACCATGAAGTTGTTACAGTCAGTCCCTAACTTTTTTTGGGGAAAGTTTCTATCAGTACTGCGTACCCTTGAGTACCCCAGAAAAAAAGCGCCGAGAAGTGTCATTCTCACTAATCACACTAAAAAACCTGTGCTAGATGCACGTTAATGCCTTGATCTTTAGTTGACATTTGAAGTAATTAATTGGCAAAGATGATTATGAAATGTGTGGTTTGAAACCTTCTAACTATGGAATGAATGAAATGAAACTATATCAAAAGTACATTTGGGGTACACTTTGTGATCTATCTGTATGTCACTAAGCATATATTTAAGGTGTGTGTGTGTGTTAAGCCTGGTTGGCTTAACAACAATCAACTATTTGCACATTAGTGTTGTTAGTGTTCTCTGTCCCACATGCTCCTATTATTCAACAATTGCCAAAGAAGCATGCAGAGGGGAGAGAAATTCAGTTCTGCATGTGACAAGAGCATAGAACGCATGCCACCAGTTTTTCAGTGTGGACAATTTGTGTGACCTGAGGGTGGGGATTATTGCAAGCTCACGGCTTGCTCCAGGGCCTCCTGCACCTAGAACAGTGTTGGGGAATCTGTGGCCCTCCATATGTTGTTGTACTCCAAGTCCCACCTTCCCTGGCTGGGGAGGATGGGAACTGGAGTACAACAATATCTGGAAGGCCATAGGTTTCATCCCTCTCTGAATCTCTAGAACTTGCAAGCCAGGCTTGTGTGTCAACTAAACCTTTGTTTTTTAAAAAAATCAAAGGCTTAGTATGAGAATGCTTCTGACCTGCTGGTTTTCTGGAAATGTTTTCTTTCCAATATTCTTTATTTTTGCCTCTCTCACACACAACACAAAAGAGTGGAGGGCTGACTAGATGGTCAAAGAAGAGCATGGCAGGAAGATCAATTTAATTAGCATTGCTTTAATTCACAAAAGTAGCAAATGTCCATCTCTGTTAAGACTATGTAATGAAGTAAACAATTCCCTCCTTGTTGAAAGGAAAAGGCGAGGGGCGGGGGAGAGAGCTCTAGAAGACAAAACAGCCTCAAGTGACTTTCTTTTATCGCAAAGGTACCTCACATGGTAACTTTACATGCAGATTTCTCTTCCTGTGGTGTCACCTTCAACCTGAACTTGCATTAGTTCTAGGGGCCAGGCTAAGCTATGACCTTTTGTTGTCTGAGGCAAAGCACAATATGGTGTCTCATTTCCATGCACAAAAGCCAACCAGGCAGGCAGTGGAATCATATTTCAACACTGGTCACAGGATGGCATCCTCCACCACACATGAGAGCAGCAAGCTATTTTATGGAGGTGCAGGTCAGGCCATGTGGGGAAAGGTGCAGGACTTCTTAAGATGGGTCACCCCCAGAGGCTCACGGAAGCCAATGGATTCCTGAATCCAGGGGGGGGGGGTTTCCCCATTAGTCAGTACTGGACATTCTACTGAGGCCTTGTCTCACCTCATGAGGCATGGCAGGAAATTGATCCAATTTTGCACTCTCTGATATTGTGGAGCTCAAGCAGACTACTAGTTTCCTGGAGAGCTCTGAACAGTGAAACATGTCAGGAGAAAGCAAATGGTGCAAGGTTCACTGTGTGGGTAAGATGTACATTCATGGACGCATAATTGGGCCTCCTGTGTGGTGGCGAAAGTGGTGAACTTCCAATGTGTCCGAGAGCAGTTGTCTGACAGATTTTCTCCAAGTACAGTGATACCTCGGTTTTTTAACGTAATCCTTTCCAGAAGACCGTTTGACTTCCAAAACGTTCGAAAACCGAAGCATTTACTTCCGGAAAACTCAATACGGAAGCCGAGTGGCACGTTCGACTTCTGAAAAGCGTTCAAAAACCGAAGCAGTTACTTCCGGGTTTTCAGAGTTCAGAAGTCGAAGACATTCGAAAAATGAGGTCCCGCTGTAGTAGTAACTTGAGCTCAGATCAACCTTTCATGCACACAAGTCTGAGTCATTACAATAGGAAGAAACACGTTTGCTTTTCTGAGCTCCTCAAAGGAAAAGATGGGATAAAATAAGCAAACCCAGTCAGTGTTTCAGCAGGAGCAGCAATCAAAACAAATATGTGGGCTGGTTCCTTATTCTGAAAAGGATGCTGTTGTTGAAATTTATAAGGAAGAACAGTACCCATTTTGATAATTATGATTATGTTAATATCACCTTGGCAGTCCCTTAACTTTAGCTCGGGGTCATCTTGACACCTCGCTGTTTGGCTGTAATGGGCTTGTTGAGTTTAATGGCTTTGGGAGGGAGCTGAGCCAGACCCACACAGCCAAGGATGCCCCAGTCACATGACTCCTGCCTAGCATCCACATTCCCCCTTTGGGACTCCTGCCTAGTTCTCTCATGCTGCGTGGGATGGTGTAATCAGCAGCTTTCCTCCTGTCAAAAGCAGACAAAAGCCAATGCCAAGCCAAGTGTGTGAACGAGGGGTTTGGGGGTGAGGAAATAAATGATAATGGCCTGTTTATGAGTCTCATCAATGCTTCCCACCTCTCCCTACTTCCTTTCAATTGCTCCCGCATTTCAGCTGCAATATCATATTTTTAGTGTCTGCTTTAACAGGCGGCTTATGCAGCAGCAGGTCAGAATTTTGCTTTTCCTCAAGCACAACCATTGCAAAATAAAATATGGGAAGATAAAGGAAACGCAATCAGAGAAGTTAGGAGAAAGAACTCCTGTGTGAGTTGGGAGAAGAGAGAATCTGGACTTGCCTGGAAGTGTTTTCTGCAAATCACTGTGGCAGTTCACAGGGCTTCAATTGCTTTTATATACACTATAAGCGATTTTAAAACAACTGCGAAAATGTAAGCAAAACCTGTATTTACCCAGGAGTAGATTATTTCAAGCAAGCAAGTCTCCCAGCAGCCTTCGATAATGTTTTTAAATCCCATTCTGTGGCAGCAGTTTTGACACTCTTGAGAGTTGTCATTTTGCATGTTATTACTTTAAAAAAACCCAAACCACCCATGGAGAGAACTGTGCAACTGCACAGAACTCTGAAAGCAATTGTACAGAAAAAGTAGAACTGTACAGAACAATACCCCCTTCCCCCAGTCACAGCAAACGAAGACGAGGGAAACTTGACTACCTTTTATGACAGATCTAGCGGACTGAGGCAGCAGAGGGATGAGAAAGAAATGAGAAACACATAGGAAAATAGGAAGCTGTCATATAATTAGTCAGACCATTGGCACATCTATCTCAGTACCGCCTACACTGGCTGTCAGTGGCTCTCCAGTCTTTCTGGCAGGGATCTCACCCATCCGTATCTGGAGATGTTAGGGCCCTCACCTCTGCCCACAGGATAACACCATAAACAAGATGGGCTTTGATGTTTTGGTGATGACCCCAGGTTCTGAGATGTGGCTGGGGACCGGAAGAAAACACCTGGCCCACAATTCCAACCTGACTGCTTTCTGTCGCTGTGCCCAAGTGGACATACTGTTTGATGTTTGGAGTATGGAGTATGGCTGCCGAGACCATATAACACCAGTCCTAAAAGACCTACATTGGCTCTCAGTATGTTTCCGAGCCCAATTCAAAGTGTTGGTGCTGATCTTTAAAGCCCTAAACGGCCTCGGTCCTGTATACCTGAAGGAGCGTCTCCACCCCCATCGTTCAGCCCAAACACGGAGGTCCAGTGCCGAGGGCCTTCTGGTGGTACCCTCAGTGCGAGAAGTGAGGTTGCAGGGAACCAGGCAGAGGGCCTTCTCGGTGGTGGCGCCCGCCCTGTGGAACACCTTCCCATCAGATGTCAAGGAAATAAACAACTATCTCACTTTTAGAAGACATCCAAAGGCAGCCCTGTTTAGGGAAGTTTATGTTTGATGTTTTACTGCGTTTTTAATATTCTGTTGGGAGAGTTCCAGAGTGGCTAGGGAAATGCAGCCAGATGTGTGGGGTATAAATAAATTCTTATTCTTATTCTTATTCTTATTCTTATTCTTATTCTTATTCTTATTCTTATTAGGGTTTCAGTTCTGGGATGCCCCTCTCTTTTCCCTCTGCCACCGTTATTGTTTGACAGCCATGCAAAAGTTGAATGAGGCTGGTTTTCCCATTTATATTTCCCAATCTCCTGCTTTGTTTGGTGAGCTACTGGAGGTTTCTGCTGCTGGTTATATGTGCTTCTGGCTTCCTAGTTGTGAGTCCTTGTACAAATAGAACAGACTTCTGCCCATGCACCAGAACTTTCCCTCCCTTTCCTTCCCCCATGGATGTCCATGCATAGTTCTAGGCATATTTACTCAGAAGTAAATTTCACTATGTTCAATAGGAAGTGTGTGTGCCTAGGATTGCAGCATTTCCAGGGGGTAAGCCTATCACATACAGTAGGTCTTTCCCCCTAAGAAGTCATCCATAGGACTGCATTGACCTTTTATTGTTATTATTAAGTCATCATTGCTAAGGCAACTGTAGTCTAATTCTCACTCTTAATTTAGGTAGTTCTACACTTTAGACTAAAAGAGCAAATTTGCCTTTTACAATGTACTTTTGACAAAATTTTAAATATTATGAACTTCTCTGTTATTAAAACAATGTAGAATACATAACTAGTGCTGCCTAACTTTGATTTGTCATCAAGTCCTTTATTTGCTATGAGTATGAAGATAAGTAAAGTTTTAATGCCAAACAGGGATATAGTATATTCGTTCTACAAGCATAAAGGACAGATTTAATTACGTTTTATCTTCTACCTTTTTCACCCCAGCAAAATCCTATTATGTACACTATTTATGTTTAAAAATAAAGCAATTATTACCTATTAAAGCAAAAGAGGAAACGCTCAAGAGGTGATTATTTCAATTTTTCAGTAATGTGGACTGCTGAGCACTGTAAACTTTTTACAGACTCACTGCCAATGAAACCTGTAGTATTTCTGAGGCTACAGTTGTACAATGCATCTGTTGTGCTAATTACTTCTCAATGCAAGATTTCATTTGGAGCTCTCTATGGCCACTTGTGCCTTTCAGCAGCTTCAAAGTAATTAAAAATACCAGTCTCAAAGAAATGTTGTAAAATCTAAGTTGTCTGGTAGGAATTATAGAGAGCTAGTTTGTGCCCATGACAGTACTTTGCCATTTGCCCACTGTAAGGCCCAACACCAATAATCTAAATGAAGAACCAAGCCCACGACAAGCTTCAAGATGAAAGAAATGAAGGCTTTCTTTCTGCATATGACGACGCCTATTTCCCTCATAAGCCATCAAGTGAATTTGTAGATGAATGTGACTTTGCAGCCTCCACCAAAATTATGTTGGATTCCCTGTAGTGCCATTTTCAGACAGCTGGCTCTGGAAGTATGAGACTGGGTAATAAACTCGATACATAAGAAATTCAAAATGAATGTGGAAGAAAAATGTTCAGTGCACCCTGTTGCATAAGGAAAGACAGTGCCACAGAGATGGCAAGAATAAACATCATAAATTTGGCACCACCCAGCGGTGTCCCGTGTCAAATCGGTCCCCTTCTGGGATGTTCCCTCTTCTATCCAATAGCCAGTGCAGAAGTGAAAAAGTTTATCAACTTTTAAAAAAATAACTAATTTAATTCAACTTATGCATTTATTATGACGCTATTGAGTCACAGGTGCTGAATTATGCAGATGCTTGGGGCAGAGCTACAGATATCTCTGTTTAAGAGGAAATTGTGGATGTTTCCATTAATTTCTTTGAAGCTCCTCCTGGAAATGTTGTAGCCTCACTTTGTAAGAAGGTCACAGGTCCCCAACCCTACAGCTATAAGCAATTAACATTTTGTCATGTTAGCATATTGTGGTCTGCCAGGTGTTGGGCATGCAACCTGAACAATGAGTTCTTTATTAAAGGTAAAGGTAAAGGACCCCTGACAGTTAAGTCCAGTCGTGACTGACTCTGGGGTTGCGGTGCTCATCTCGCTTTACTGGCCGAGGGAGCTGGCGTTTGCTCGCAGACAGTTTTTCCGGGTCATGTGGCCAGCATGACTAAGCCGCTTCTGGTGAAACCAGAGCAGCGCACGGAAATGCCATTTACCTTCCCACCGAAGCAGTACCTATTTATCTACTTGCATTTTGAAATGCTTTTGAACTGCTAGGTTGGCAGGAGCTGGGACCAAACAACGGGAGCTCACCCCGCCGCAGGGATATGAACTGCCAACCTTCCTATTGCCAAGTCCTGGGCTAAGTGGTTTAGACCACAGCGCCACCCACGTCCCGAGTTCTTTATTACCTCTGTATTAATTTTCTCTAGGGAGCACATGGCTAAAGAGTCAAAATCTCACTGAAAAGGAGTCAGTTTAGAAAAGGTGAAAAAAACTATAAATATTCATTAAAAACAGTGAAGACACTGAATGAAATAAATAGTATAATGCATTAAAACATAATAAATCGGCATGCTTCTGAGCTCAAAAGACCCATAAAGCTCTTTACATCTCAAGACCGCAATATTTTCTGGAACATTTCTCCTAATGTGAACCTCCCTGGACCGCTAGATCTTCATCTGACATCCTTTACCAGGCCCCTGGAGGCTTGGCAGATGATGTCACAAAAAAGGGCCTTTTCAGTTGTGGCCCACCATCTGCAGAATGCTTTCCCTGGTGTGGTCTCCCTGGTGCCTTCACTGACACCTTTTAGGCACCAACTAAAAGTGACAAGCTTACATTTCCCCCCAGGCTCTTATTAGCCTATGGTGGTATTGATTTGCTGTTAGCATGCAGCCAAAACTTTCTGATACTATCATGGGGTGGCGGGGTGGGGGGATGCTTGGTGCATTTTTAAAAATGAACTGCCTGTGTTTTTGTGTTGATGCATATACAGTGATACCTCGGGTTAAGTACTTAATTCGTTCCGGAGGTCCGTACTTAACCTGAAACTGTTCTTAACCTGAAGCACCACTTTAGCTAATGGGGCCTCCCGCTGCTGCCGCACTGCCGGAGCACGATTTCTGTTCTCATCCTGAAGCAAAGTTCTTAACCTGAGGCACTATTTCTGGGTTAGCAGAGTCTGTAACCTGAAGCGTATGTAACCCGAGGCACCACTGTATACTATCTCTGGCGTCCTTGCTGCATGTAGGGCAAACAGTGGAACTGAAATGTTTTAGACTTGGGGCACCTCCAGACGACCTGTTCATTGAACATCCATCCTCACTTGTTTGCAGGAAGGTGAGGTGATGTTGGCTATTTAGTGAGCATTCATCCTGATTTGTTTGTGGGGCTGTTACACGACATTGCATCAAGCAAGCATTAACCACGCTTTCCGGTGATTTTTCTGTCCTTTTCCTTATTTCAAGGTCTGATCTCTCGGGAAAACTCTCAATCAGCTGTAACTGTACAACCTCAATTGGCCAATATGTGATCGAATTTCAGTTTGAAACAGCAGCAACCTGGAAGTGCCCTTGGATGTGACAGAAAATTGATCATTCTCCCCCCTTCTCCACAGCAGCCTGGTAACCTTTTCCATAGCCTGATAGACTTCCCTTCCTGCCTACCACATTCAAACGCACAGTCTTGCACACACTTTCCCTGCAAGAAGGAGCTCTCATCCAATTCTGGTGGCATCTGTCTGGAGGATCGACCACAGACGATTTGTTTGACATCTGGTCTATCAGGTACTTGATGCTCACCCCTTTGCAGCCTGCTATTTATCATGGCTTGGATGCATTTCGTGCGGCTTGCTGCCAGTGGATTTGAGCCAGAACTGCCAATTGCTAATGTCTGTGATAGATCACATCAGAAATGAACATTTTCATACATGGATTAGCAAAAGCACTGCGATGATGAGGGAGGTGGCAGAGAGAAGTTGCTATCCCTTGACTGAACGCTTCAGTGATTGTAATTTCTGCTTGAAACTCTGGGATTTGGGGTGTGTGTGTGTGTCTTAATGTATTGTCTTACTTCTCACAAGAATCTGTGCCTGCAGTGCTCCCCTGCTTCCCAATAACTTCTGCACATTGCTGCTGCATGTATAATAGCATTCTTTAGTATGTCCCAGAGATTATTTTATGCTGGGATTTGCAATGACTTGAGGTTTGCTTTTTACCATCTTGAAGGAGTGATAATGAGGTACTCTCTGCCTCTTACATTTATGCCTTCCAGGCATGTAATTTTCTTCAAAAGTTGATATTGTTCTCATAGCAATGCAAAGCAGCCCCCCCACCACTAGAACTTAAGTTTTTTTAGCAAGAGGATTAATTCCATGCAGCGGCTATGGCAACTTGAGTTTGGGAATTGAAGACAATTAAATGGAAAAGGGGAGAAAAGTAGTCAAGGGCAGAAAGGATTCACAATTACAAAACAATGTTGAAGTAATATGAAGATGAGTAAAAAGAAAACCAACCCTGATTCATTGATTGTACCAAGCAGAAAAAGGCATATTTATATTATAAATATCATTATTATATATTATATTCTTGTGCAGCAGCCCTATTATTCTAACTTAAAATGTCAAAGTGATGCTTCAAGACTGATTGCAGTATCATCCATCTCAAAAACTGCTGATTTTATTTGGACAATTTGAGTAGTTGATGACACTTCCAGTTTGCAAGAGTTTGTTGTTGTTGTTGTTGTTGTTGTTTACTGTTCTTAATGAAAAAACACCTCAGTGATAGACATTTAACCAATGGCTTCAAGTCCTAGTCAAATGCGTAAATGTTTATATGGTTGAATTTATAGTTGGGTGTCACCTTGATAATTATATGGAAAACAGTATATAACCCTTATAATGAATAAATGAAGAGGTCAAGATAGAATAGTACCACCATTTTTGTCCACAGTGTGCTCATTCATTGCCTGTGTTTTACAGTGGCACCTCGGGTTAAGAACTTAATTTGTTCTGGAGGTCTGTTCTTAATCTGAAACTGTTCTTAGCCTGAAGCACCACTTTAGCTAATGGGGCCTCCCACTGCCGCCGCGCCGCTGCTGCACGATTTCTGTTATGTATTGAAGTTCTCACCCTGGGCCAGCAGGGGGATACTGTAGATAGTTATGCAAATGAAGGATTGAAAGTGACGTTCACTGATTGGATAGTTTGTATGCAAATGAAGGATCAAAAATGACGTTCAGTGATTGGATAGTTTTAGAAAGTTGCTACAGTAACTGTTGTGCTGGAGCTCTATATAAGCAGGCTGACTGAGCCCTTCAGCTCAGTTCCGTTCTGACATCTGAATAAAGAAGAGCTGTTTGAAGAATCGCTGTGTCGTCTGATATGTTCGCCCACAACTTAACAATTTCTGTTCTCATCCTGAAGCAAAGTTCTTAACCCGAGGTAATATTTCTGGGTTAGCGGAGTCTGTAACCTGAAGCATATGTAACCTGAGGTACCACTGTACTATCTGGATAAACAGCATTTGCAAGTTTGTGGATCACCACACAAGCCTTTGCAGCTTTCTGACTCGGATGCTGATTGTGGGAAGAGAACAAATGAACATCCCTGGATCATGGCTGACTGTGATTGGGAGTAAGGGAGAGCAAACTGTTTGTCACAAGAGGGAAAGACTGTTGATAATTAAAAAAAGTTTCCAAAAGAAAAGGCGGTGGGAAGAAGGAAAATGAAATCAAAACAGATTTTTGTTGCGATGGAAACCTTATGGCAAAATAAGCTACAAACATTGATAAAGAAAAACACATTTATTAAACTTGTTATATACAACAATAGGCCTTGTATTATGTTAAGGGCTGCTGGGAATTATGTCGCTGTGAGGGGTAAACTATAGTGCCCAGAATTCTTTGAGAAAAGAATGTGCTTCAAATGTGCTTTAAAGGTAGTGTGTGTGTACAGCCGAAGATATTACTGTTTGATGTACTGTTTCTCAAACCAATTGGAGCCCATAAGCCATTCCTAATTCAGCCTGTGTATGAGCACATTGTCAGTCCTGACACATTTAATTTTTATTTTTTTTGCTTACTTGTGAGTCTCACTTTTTGTTTTTGTTAGTTAAACATTTAGCAGTTCTACCGCAAATCATCTTCTACTGCAAATCGTCTGCAATCAGGAGATCCCAATTTTACCTTTTGCCTGCTCCGCGTTAGACGATATCAAAATCTTATATGCAAGTGGCGGTGCTGTAACATTCATTTTTAAACTCATTACACTAGCCCAGAATATAGCACTAGACTTCCCAAGATTCAAAAGCAATAACAGATGCAGCGAATCTGTGTAATCAACAACTTTCTATGTAATGTTTCTCTCTGCCTGAGGCCCCTGATTATAATGATTTCTCATTTGTGACAGGTTTCCACGCTCCTATTGTCACATATATTTATTTGCAGTAGCTCAAGGGATATTAGAAACATTTATACTTATTATGAAAGTGACACACAAAAGATTGGAGACATCAGATCAGTTTAGTTATCTTGGAAGATATTCCTTGGGTATGCTACTAATCTCTGGAATTTTGTCATATAATCACCACAACCATGACATCCTCTGGTCTAGGTATGCAAAAACTCTACACCATTCTGCTACACTTGGTCCTAATCCTGAAAATGTGTCCCCCCCTTTAAAGTCATTATTAAGATAACTCTTATACAGCCATTATGTGAGATGAGGTGTAGTTCTTCACATGGTAGACTGCCATTATGTGCCAAATGCAGGGTTTCTCTTCAAGACTAACTATTTTGCAATAAAACAAAAATAAAATAAAAAGTGGGGAAGCCAGTAATTAAACCTTCCCATGGTGATCAGGAACACTTCATCACAAATGCCATATTGAGGAGAAATCAGAAGGAGGAAGCTTCTCATTAAAATTGTAGGGGACCTTTGCTGAAGATAAAGGTCCTGAGTAAACACTGTAGAATAATCTTTATCATGGGGATGAGCACTGTCAGAGAATATATAGTATTATAATGTGCTGCTTAGAACCACGGTTTTAACTACACATTATGAAAAATTAACGCCTCCCTAAAAGACACGCGGGTGGAAGCAACCTGGGACAGAATGGTTTTGAGCGGGTAGATAAGATTTGGGGAGCACCAACTGCTAGTGTTAATAAAATGTTCACAGCTTGAAACAGGATAGCTAAAGCAATTATAAGGCTGGTCCTGTAAAGACATGTACAGTTATTTTAACTTGCACAACACACTTTTTACATAGCGAACCATTTTTGGCAGCACTGTTAAAACCCATTGCCAAGCTCCACAGGATTTAGTACTATATAACAACTGTATTAAGAATTTATGGAACCAAGATGAATATCCTGGCCTGCTACTGGAAATTTGAAATATATATATAAAGGGACAATGGGAACTTCCACAGCCCAGTACTTCCAACACGCATATGCTTTGAGTGCCTTGGCAGAAAGGCACTGTATAAATGCAGTTAGTAGTAATAGTAGTAGAAGTAGTAGTAAAATCATTTTGCTTGCTCTTTGCTAGAGTGTTGCCGTAGCCCAGGGGTGCCCAAACTTTTCCCAAAGAGGGCCAAATTTGATGAAGTGAACATGTGTGAGGGCCGACCAAAGTTGTTGAGTTTTTTGTAGGATTGAAGTTGATGAGCTTTTTTTAGTATTTTACCCCAAGACATATACTGCCATGGGGGCTGGATTAAATTGACCCGCTTTAGACATGCCTGCCCTAGCCTGACCGTTGGTTATTAGCTGTAAAAAAACTCATTGTTTAGAATTACTCTCTATTTCACAAATTTTCTGCTTAACAGTTGCAAGCAGTTGCATGCATAAGAGCAACATGTAACCAACAACAATGAAACTGTCCCACGTATACAAAAGACAAGCTACTACATATCAAAGGGCATTAGATGCAGATTTTGGTAAAGGCTTTTGACTTGTCCTGACTGCTATTCTAGGAACAGACTAATGCTTAGGTAGGTCTGGCAGAAATATTTGAAAGGATCTGGAGGACAAACTTTTTTGACCAGTAACATTTCATAGGAACGTTTGCTGTACAATATCAAATTTATCTATCTTAGTTTTACCCTAAAAGACACCATGATGCTGAGTTAGTTTTTCAGCCAAGGCAATACACCCTCTAATTATCCACCAGCTTTGCTCTGTAAATGGAAAGGCATATTTCCAATGCTGAGCTAACTCCAATCTTGCAGCTTCAAGGAAAGAAGTAACTGCATGAGTCTATGCATGGAGTCGGGAAAGAGGCAAATGAAAGCAAAGCCCAGATCTGGGTAGGCAAGTTGATCAATAATTTTTGTCATCTTCTGAAAAATCCTGAGCCAAAAAGTTTGCACTACAGGACAAAGCACCACATAGTAAAGAACATACTAATTTGTCCCCAACCCCTCTAACACCATGTGGACAAGTTATCATTTATACACCCCAGCTCCGCTGGTGTAACATCCAGGGGGTGGCCCATCTCCTTTTGTTTCTCCTGGAGAGAAACCGGAAGGTGTTGCCCTGTGAGATCCTGGCTGGATCTAGACATGTCAAAGAAGTGATTCGGTTAAACGCATTGTAAATTCATACAGGGAAATCCGGTACGGAAAGACAGGACTCCACAGCGCCATCTGGTGTCACAGTGTTATATTGCATACACAATGCATATACAACACTTTTTCTTTACCAATCTAGCTGAGTCCTCTGTGGGGGCTTTTATGACATTCTGTGGGGCTCTCACAAGATCTTGCCTGCACCCGCTTCTCTGGTGGCACAAGGGCAGGGCCACTTGGCTTCTGCTTCCAAGGCAGCTGTCTCAGTCAGCCTCATTGATGCCCGGCCGGTACCATCTAATACCATCTAAATGTCAACTTTGTTTCCCACAACTGCGTTGATAAAAGATTTCAAAGGCATCTTTAACCATATGGTTGCCCATACCGATTCATCTGCTATGGTTCAAGTCCTATGCTATACAAAAACCATTAGGCACAACATGGGATATGGATAAGTGTGCTTTAAGGCTACATGTGTACCATATTTCAACTTAATGAGTTTATTCTATTTTATGTTGCCAGGTATGAAGGGAAGTAAAATAAACAATATTCAGATCCACAAGTGGAAGGACATTTACAGTAACCAGTGTATTAAAATGCTTGCAAGTATAATGTGGGAAGTGTTATACATACCCTTTAAAAAACAAAAACATGTTCTACCCATTCCAGTTTGAGTGAAAAGGGCTGTCTCCTGTGGTTTTTTCTTCTCTCCCAAGATCAGGCACAGTTCTCTTAGCCACTTGGTAATGAGAGATCATCTAACAGTCTCATCTTTAGAAGGCCCTCTTTACTTAAGTTATTTTTTAAATTAAGCCCTTTCAAAAACTTTATTCTATACTAATAGTTGGGGCATTTTACCTCAGTCGGAGGGATATGTTAAAATGCTCCTCGAATATTGTATAATAGTAATTTGGTTGTTCCAGCTTTGCCATGAAACTTTTTAATATAGTTCACTCATATCTGTAACTTGAACGCTAGCTTTGAAGCCCCTCGGATGTCCGTTCAGAAGCAAGTCCCACTGAGTTCAATGGAGCTTAATCCTGTATGTGTGTGCATATGCAGAATCAAGTATACCCTTAAGCAGGATGAGTGAACCTTTTAAAGGAAGTGCAAGGATTTCTAGTCCACAGAAAACGCCTATGACACAACACAAACCACAACGTAAAGGTGTTGTTTTATTGCTGATCACTGTTCAAACAATAGAGAATCCAGTGCTTGATTGATACCGGTTAGGCGACACAACTCTTCCCCAAGCCAGCCTGTGCGCGCAGACCCGGGAGTGCCCGCGATGAACTGAGTGCAAACACGCTCGTCGGAACGGGCTGCACGTGAACACGGGAGGAGCCCCGCGATCGTTCTTGCGCTCGTGTACATGAGACCCGAGCGGGCTTACTCTGCACTTCGGCAGCCTTGTATAGGGTAGGGAGGCTTTTTATGTTTGACCATGTTTTTATACATGCTGGAAGCCGCCCAGAGTGGGTAATAATAATAATAATAATAATAATAATAATAATAATAATAATAATAATAATAATAATAATAATAATATCAGTCTCCAGCTGGGATTCTTCCCAAGCAAGTAAGCCGCCCAAGCGAAACTAAGGGCGGACCCAGCTGCCGGCGGCGCGTATCGAGACCGGGCTCGGCCGCAGGAAAGCGACGGGCATCCCCGCCGGCTTCTTCCCAGCCAGGACTCGATCCCCGCTCCACTCCCTCCCTGAGAGGAAGTCGACGCTTTCCCCTCCCCGACGCCTCACGTCTTCAGCCGTCACGGCGCAAGGGCGGGGTTTGAGCAGCAGCTCTTTCCTCGCCTCTCTCCGATTGGCTGGCGCGGCTCTAGGCCCATTTCGGATCGCGCGCGAGATCGCGGCGGCAGCTGGGTCACCGGTCTCCGATTGGCTGCCCGCGGGGTGGGCAAAGCGGGCGCGGGATTGGCCCGGGCGCGCCGTCACGTGAGCCAGGCGGGGCCGGCGACGGGCGTATTGTGGTGGAGGGGCTCCGCTTGTCAGGTAGGTGGAAGATGCTGGGGATGAGGAGAAGGGGAATAAGAATAAGGGAATTAAGAATAGCAGCAGTGGCGGGTGCGCGCGCACGGGGCCGGGGCCGCCTGTCCTTCGGGTGGGGCTGGTGCTCCGGCTGCGGCCGGGGGGTGGCAGGGGCCTGAGGCGAGGGGACTGGACCCGGGGTGGTGAGGGGGTGCCTAGGCCTGAGGTGGGGGGGCGCTTTCAAAAGGGCGACAGGGAGGAAGCACGGAGGACGTTGCTCCTCCTCCTCGCTTTCCTTGGGCTCGTTTGTTTTGGGAGGTTGGGGGGCGGGTCCCTCGTAGGTGCCTCGCCCGCCTCCGCGCAACTGCAGACAGTTCCGGGGGCGCGCGGGGCGGGTTTCTCTCAGGCACCCCACGTTCCTGCCGCGGGTGGGTTTCGTCCTTCCTTTGCCTCGCCTTCTGGTGGGGCGCCTGACCCCTGGGCGAAGGAAGTGCCGGGAACAATGAAGCTCCGGGGTTGGGTTTCCAGGCTGTCAGCGGCCGCAGGAGGAGGGGCGGAGCCGGCGACAGGGGGGCAGCAGCCCTGTGGGGCAGACTGGCACCTCAGACTCGGGGGTGGAGGAGGCGCGACCCACTCCCCCCACCCGCCGGGCCTGACCAGTGCTCTCTGCTATGGGTCATGCAAAGGGCAGCACCCTCTTCTCCTGCGGCGGCTGTAGGAAAGAGCACCGGGAAGTGCCCGCCAGGCATTTGAGTGGGGCTTTACTCTCTCTCGCCAGAGTGAACAAGTGAAGGCATAGTGGGTAGAAGTGGTGGGCTTGAATTGCAAGAAGGTAGAGCTGGGCCTTGCAAGAGCAGCAGCTTCTTCTGTTCATTTGCTTATGCTCTGTAATGTGGAGGCCTGAAAGATTCCTTTACCCTCTTGCTTTCTCTGATAGCCTTAGAGAGGAAAGCGGAGATGTGAAAGTGAGTGGTGTTTAGCCCATTAAAGGCAGTGCTGGTAGGCATCTGAGTAGAGGTGGTGGTCACTAGCTCTGGGTGGCCCTTCCGGTGCCCATTTGCCACTGCTCTGTCACCCAAACAGTAAGAACCATTGAGTGATCTGGAGCAGCAGTCCATTTTACCTGCTGTGCTACTAGTTGGGGATGGAAGCAATCGGGCAGGGGTAGTAATTTCTTCCCTTCTTTTGCTTGCTTGCTGTGCTTCCCCTGCACCCAGTCCTTTCTGCACTACCTGAAGGGAATGCACAGAAATGTGAGAGGAGCTACTGCTACGTGCTTCTACCTGCTTTTCCCCTAGGGGTCATTCAGCCTGTCTGAGAGACATCTGAGTGAGCAGAACCCGCTGCTGTCCCTACTCAGTTGCCTTTTAGCATTACTCTAGGCCCTCTGCACAATCTCTGCTGTTGAATCACCAAGAACAAGGACACAGGTGACTAAAATGGTGAGGCAGTTGATTCTTGTGTAGTCTCTGCCTACTTATGCTTTTCTGCTAGGGGCTGTGGTGGTATAGACTAACACAAATGCAAGTGGGTTGTGGTTGCCCTACTGTCTCTGGGCAGTTCTGTATAGGCCCTGCCCCCCCCCCCAATGTTTCACTTAGAGAAGGCATGGCCAAACTTGGCCCTCCAGCTGTTTTGGGACTACAGTTCCCATCATCCCTGACCACTGGTCCTGTTAGCTAGGGATGATGGGAGTTGTAGTCCCAAAACAGCTGGAGGGCCAAGTTTGTCCATGCCTGCCTTAGAGAGTGCATGTAACCTGTGCCTACTAGTTTGCTTTCTCTCTTGATGGCATAGCTTTGAAGATTGTGCTGGCTAGTGGGTGAGCAGGTGGGAGGGGGTCTCCAAAATGTTGTTGCTTAAGGGCTACCCAGAACTTGGGATGGAACCTGAGAAGGGGTTAAGAGTAATTCCCTAAGTGGGGAAGTGGTTGGGACTGGCAGGTAGGACTCTAAGGCACTTTTGGGGTTACTTGGCCTTCCACCCAGCAGTGAACACTTACTCCTGTTTACCATATGGACTATGGGATTTCTAAGTGTGCTTACCTCCTTCCAGAGATGGTGACAGGGTTTCATCAATGTGAAAGATAAGGCTTCACTTCACTAGTCAAAATTTGGTGTGCTGATCAGAGGAACTCGGGGAGGCGGGCAGGGAGAGATGAAAAAACATTTTCTTGGTTCTATGATTCTTTTATTTTTTTAATTTTACTTATTTATTAACTTTGTATACCACCCTTCATCCATAGATCTCATGGTGGTTCACAACATAAAAATACAATATAAAAAACACAAAATCCATAATAAAAATAAGAACAAAAACAAACCAATAATTCCTCCCTTTCACAACATGTTTTAAAGGGTGTTGGATGTTAATCAGCCAAAGGCTTGGTTGAGGGGAAACGTTTTCACCTGAACTCTAAAGGCATATAATGAAGGCATCAGCCAAACCTCTCTGTGGAGAGCTTTCCACAAATGGGAACCACTGAAGAGAAGTCCCATTCTTGTGTTACCACCCTCTGGGCCTCTTGTGGAGGAGCACATGAAGAAGGGCCTCAGAAGATGATCTCAGGGTTTGGTTAGGTTTCATACAGGGAGAGGTGGTCTGTGAGGTATTGCAGTCCTGAGCCAACTTTTGCTTGTACACAGTAGTGGAAGAGTGGAACTCTTACTTAGGCTTCTTAGAGCTATAGAAAGAGGTTGTTGAAGGTAATGTACTATTACACAAGGAGGTAGTAGAACACTTTATATATTTTTTATTTTTATTACTTACTCAATTTTAGCAGTGGTCCTGGCAGAAACAAGTTCCTTATTTTGTGCTTGAATTTTATAATTTGGAGGAATGGGACCCATCTCTGGTAGGACTTACCAGTTGGATCTATTGGCTTATAATGTAGTTTTCTTTTTTGGTAGTGTCACAGAAGACTAGTGGCACAAAGAAAACTAGTTAAGCAGGTAGAGTAGGTTTGTCATCTAGTTGCAATTCGATTTGTGCTTCAGTGCCTTTCTGTTGTTGTCTTCAGAGTGTTGTATGGAAACAATTTGAAACATAAATGATTCAAATAAAATATCAAGCGGTTAACTGCTGTGAAGAACATGTTGCTGTCAAAGCAATAAAATGTTTCAACTTGTTAAATGTGTTTTTTGCAGAGTGGGTTAAAATCAATGTTGGGTCACTGCTGTCTGAAACCCCTAAGAGCTGCTACCAGTCAAACAAAACTAACTTCTAGGGACTGATGATCCGACTTGTAAAGCTTCCTATGTTACCAATACTCCCCCCACATGGAACTCTCTCTGCACCTGGATATGTAAAAGAAAATTCCTTGATACATAAAAGTAAACCACAGAAAGCTTAGCGTCTGCTGACAAACTTGGGTTGGTCTGTCATTGCTTGTAACAGCAATTTCAGTTGGTTGACTGCTTATCAGCTTATAAAAGAAATTGAGCCACCCAAAAAACAAAGTAGTCATTTCTGAATACTTGGGTGACTCCCTAGAAACGCAAACATGGGCCTTTGAAAACTGAAGTGAAAATACCTTTTAAAACAGTGGTGGAAAATTCGTGGTCTTTCAGATGTTTGACTGCCACTGCTGTCGTTCCAGACCATTGGCCATGCTTGCTGGGCCTGATGGGAGTTTGAATCCAGCATCACCTGGAGGGCCACAGGTTCTTTCCCCTGCTCTAAATCAATCTGACAGATGGTGTTGAGATGCAGAAGCCAATATCACCAGTTGATGTCAATATTCTGTAATATATTTGCCACCATAGTCTATTCCAAAAGTCTTTATAATCAATTTAAAACCAGAACGATAATGTTAAGATGGAGTAAAAATCAGAGTCTCTGATTACTGAGTCCAAAGCATTAACCCTGGTCCTTAACATAATTTCCTGTCCCCATTTGCCATGAGGTGTGTTAGTTGTAAGTTTAGGTACATTTCAGCCACAGCTCTTTCCAAGGCTGTGGGGGTATGTGGGATATGAGGATGGGGGCACTATTGGATACCAAACCAAGAAACACCAGGACTTGTTTGATCAGAATGACAATGAGATTGAACAGATTATTGACAAGAAAAGGAAGGCCTTTCAGATCTGGCAAAGAAATAGAAACTGCGCCACTAAGAAAAAAACCCTATGCCAACACTAAGGGTAAGGTTTAAAGAAGAACCCTAGAGCTAAAGAACACCTGCTGGATAAAAAAAAACCCCTCAAGAGATCCAGCACTTAGCTGACATTCAGTGTGCACAGAGTTTCTTTAAAGCCACAAAGACCATCTCTGGGCCAATAAATCATGGCATACCCCCCCCCCCCACGTTCAACAGACAGTACCACACTTCTAAAAGATAAAGAAGCTATTGCATTGTGCTGGAAAGAACATTACTAGCATTTCCTTACTGCAACTCCCTCGTAGCTGCTGAGGTCCTCACAAATTCTGCAAAAACAAATTACAGATGAGCTTGCGGTATCTCCAAATCTGGGAGAGTAGTGTACAGCTATTAACCAAATGAAAAACAACAGAGCCAGCAGACCTGATGGGATACCTGCCGAAGTCTTCAAAGTGGGTGGAATTGAACTTAACCAACAGCTTCACAAACTCATTTAAAAAAATCTGGGGGAGAGGGGCGATCCCAGCAGACTTTAGGGATACCAAAATTATCATTCTCTTTTAAAAAGGTGATAGAACGGATTGCGGAAACTATCGAGGCAATTCTTTATTAGCTGTGACTTGCAAAATTCTTGCAAGGATCTTAGCAAACTGTCTCCTAACAATATCTGAGGCTACCCTTCCTGAATGGTTTTTGATGTTCTAGGGGGACAGTGGACATGATTTATACTGCTTGACAGCTTCAAGAAAAATGCAGAGAGCAAAACCAACCCCTGTATATAGCATTAATTGACCAGACTAAGGTCTTTGACACTGTAAATCATAATGCCCTGTGGACTATCCTTCTGAAAATTGGCTGCCCAGATAAATCTGTAAACATTGTTTGGCTTCTCCATGATAATATGGCAGCAACAATTGCAGATAATTATGGATCTCAAAGTGAACCATTCACAGTGGGATCAGGTGTTAAATAGGGTTGTGTTATCGCCCCAACTCTGATTTATATCTCCTTTGATTAGGTGACAACCAGGGTTTCTTTTCAGCCAAAACTCACAGGAGTGGGTAGCATCTCTCAGGCGGGCGCTATTGCCATCATAAGAGAACAAGGGAGGTGTTCATGGTGAGCTCTAGCACCTCTTTTTCTAGAAAAATAGCACTGGTTACAGTCAAACCTCGTTTGTCGAATGTAATCCGTTTCAGAATAAAGTTCAACTTCTGAAACTTTTGACAACCGAGGCGCGGCTTCCGATTGGTTGCAAGAGCTTCTTGTACTCAAGCAGAAGCAGTGTCAAATGTCCGGGTTCTGAAAAACGTTCGAAAACCGGACCATTTACTTCTGGGTTTTTGGTGTTTAGGAGCCAAAACGTTTGAAAACAGAGCCATTTGAGAACCAAGGTTTGACTGTACAACCAAAGGAATTGTAATTTCATATTATTAAAATTGTTGCAAACTGCAGTCTGCAACTCCTCTTCCCTTTGTGTGGATTAAGCAGTGGCGCTCTGTCTCCAATAGATCAAGGCCCTTCACATTATAGCTCACCAGTGGCTTATATCCTATCTCTGTGCTTGTGTGGGGAGCACTGACCCTGCAAACTATGGCAATAATGAGGGCCTTCAGTTGACTTCATTTAGCTGGGGTTTTTTTGCCCTGGGTGAAGGCTCCCAGCCTGTGTGTGTGTACATAAATGTGCATACAGGATGCCAAACTGTGTCTTTGACCCAGGTGAAATAAAGCCTAGTTTCACCCCTGGTTTTAATGTCTCTTTAGTCTCTGTGTCTGTAAAGATATCAGGCACATGATAGAGCGGAAGATGACAAAGCTTACTGAGTGAAATTTCTCTTGTACTTTTGTGTAGATACCATTCATGGTTGCTTTATCCACTATTCCTCAACATCAGTTACATTATTTCCTTCAAAATATGTAATGTTAAGCCTATGAGCTTGTTAGGACAGTTCAAGGTGCCCTTTGCTTCTCACATCATAGTTTGAAGCTGGTGTATGTTCCCAGCTTTAGCTGAAGCAGGTAACTAGTTTCCTGGTTTGAATGAAATGGGGAAATTTTGGTTTAATTAGAGACTTCCTGGTTTAATTGTGGCTTGTGAGAAG